>NW_015505307.1:245489-294835 GCF_001515645.1 Sinocyclocheilus grahami | reverse complement strand
CAAAACGAGTCAGAAAACTGAAATAAGAGGTTGAAATCAGATCAAACCCAGAAGGATTAAGCTCTGATAAAACATTTCTGTTACATTTTTATAGAATTTTAATGTTTTGTGTAACAAAATGCTTTCTCTGTGTTCAGGTTTGACTCTAGTAATAATAATTCAAAAACTGATGCTTCAAATCAACATTTCAAACAAAAAAAAATCTAAACCTTTAAAAAAAGTTGTCTTTGAGAATGTCTAAATAATATATCCAAACCCACAACTTTATAAAAATAAGTATTTATGGCTAAAAACAATTAGAGAATTTATAGGCCTTTTATATAGAGCTATATAGGAATCTATGGGCTAAACCATGGAATTGCAGATGTTTTTCTTATTTTACTCCCACCAGATGGCACTAATCTGGCTTCAAAAATGGGATTTTAAAGGCATTGACTCTATTTTAACATGAAATACTGCATTCATTTATAAGTAATAGAGTACAATAAAATATGATGAGTAAGGGCATTTGAATTTGTGATGAACCTTAATGCTCCATGATAAACTGAATCCAATGCCTGTAAACAGTGCTTGGGTGCCTGCATGTATATGATATCACAATCCAACACTGACAAAAATGTAGCTGCTACCAATCTCTTCCTTGCTGCAAAAGAAAGACAACACTTGACTCTAAAAAAAAAAAATAATAATAATTTTTTTTTTAGAAACGTATACAGATTACTCAAACACATACAGTTTACATGTAATAAAACAATCACTTAGGTTAATTAATTAGGTTACTAAGTGATTATAATAAAAACAATCACTTAGTAACCTAATTAATTAAAGTCTCCCAGTTAGTTGTAAACTGTATATGTTTGAGTCATGAGTTATTCATTCAAAATCTAACTACACTGATCGCACTGTTTTTGATTAATCAAAGAATCTTAAAAATAGTGTATTACAAATGTTTCCACAAAAATATGAAGCAGCACAGCTACTTTCAACATTAATAATAATCAGAAATGTTTCTTGAGCAGCAAATCAGCATACAGTATGAGAATGATTTCTGAAGGATCTTTTTTTTCCTTTTTTTATGTTTATCAGATATTCGCACTGATAAAAGAATGAATGACTTAATATTTCAAATGAATGCTTAAATGTATTTTATTTATTTATTTTTTCTTTGCATATGAATTACTTTTAAATTAAATCCATTTCAAAGCTTTCGTTGTGCCCTGCATGCATGGGAACTCCTTCAGTACTGTTTTATAAGCATCCCAGAACGCACTATAGGTCGGTTGAGAGAAGTCAGTGTGGCGGCGACTGAGATTAAAGAGATCTTGTTATAACTGCGTGTGGATGTATGTGTGTTTTAGGTTCAGACCCAGAAACGATTGATCAGTGGATTGATCTGGTCCAGGAGAAGAACAGTCTGCTCTCAGAGGAGTCCGATCTCATGGTGGCGTAAGTCTGAACACTGTGACCCCCATAAACGGCCAGTAGTTGAGTTCAATGATTAAACATCTTGCTTTCTTAACCAAGCAGTCATATCAGCAGTAATACAGTTAACAATAAAAAGCTCAATAGCAGTTATTGCTCAAAGTGCATCATTTATTTTTGCATGTGTTGAAGAAAAACCTCAAGCCTCCCTGAAAGCCAGCTTGTCGTCTTGTTGCCCCTGGCAACCTCTCTCTCCTGCATGTCTTTGACGAGCACTAATGCTTAAGATGAATGCGTAGAGTGGCCTCATTTATTTAACCCACCGCTTTGCATGCGTTTAGCATATATTGTGCACAGTTGGATCCTCTGTGCAGAAACTAAATTACAGGCTGTGCTAACAGCAGCAGAATATATTTGTGTGATTCTGGTTTTGTGTTTCACAGGTCTCGACAGCTGGAGCTGGAAGACAAACAGAGCATGTTAGAGATGGAGCTACGGAGATACATGGAAATGGATGGTGGGAAATGAAAACCGATTCTGTTTTACAGAGAAATTAGTTTGCTAATATTTCAGTTTGTAAATAGTACTATACAGTGTTGACTGTCATATATAATCATTCAATTAAAATGTAAATTAAATATTTTTTATTAATATTAATTAAAATTATTAATTTTATATTATTAAAAATTATTATTATTAATAATAATAAAAACACAAATTAAAATAAAATTACTAAATTTAAATTAAATATTTCTAATTAATTTTAATAATTTAATTTGAATATGAAATTGGAATAAAATTATTATTAATATCTAAATATGCCGTTACGTCATTTAAATAGTCCTGTGAGGAGACAAATGAATTTAGATTGATTTACAAAGTCCATTTGGCAAGTAATATGAGGTCATGAAAGCTTCTTGTATAATTAATAATAGTAATAAGAAGAAGAATAGAAATAATAGTAATAATAATTGATTATTGTTGTTGTTGTTTAGCTCGACACAATGAGCAAAAAGAAAAAAATCTTTACTCCAAAATAAAAAAAAAATTATTTGATTAACTTATATATTAAATGATATTATATAAAATAGTTTTTTATTTAAATAGTTAATAATAACGTAAAATAATAATGATATATTAAAATAATAATTTAAGTAATAAAAATGTATAACTAGTGCTGTCAAACGATTAATCGTGATTAATCGCATCCAAAATAAGTTTGTTTACATAATGTGTGTGTACTGTGTATATTTATTATGTATATATATAAATACACACACATGCATGTATATATTTAAGAAAAATGTTACGTTTATATATATATATATATCATATATAAATATATTTAATAAATTATATGAACATAAATATATACATGTAAATATTTTCGAAATATATATACACAGTACAGTATGTAAACATGGAGCTACGGAGATACATGGAAATGGATGGTGGGAAATGAAAACCGATTCTGTTTTACAGAGAAATTAGTTTGCTAATATTTCAGTTTGTAAATAGTACTATACAGTGTTGACTGTCATATATAATCATTCAATTAAAATGTAAATTAAATATTTTTTATTAATATTAATTAAAATTATTAATTTTATATTATTAAAAATTATTATTATTAATAATAATAAAAACACAAATTAAAATAAAATTACTAAATTTAAATTAAATATTTCTAATTAATTTTAATAATTTAATTTGAATATGAAATTGGAATAAAATTATTATTAATATCTAAATATGCCGTTACGTCATTTAAATAGTCCTGTGAGGAGACAAATGAATTTAGATTGATTTACAAAGTCCATTTGGCAAGTAATATGAGGTCATGAAAGCTTCTTGTATAATTAATAATAGTAATAAGAAGAAGAATAGAAATAATAGTAATAATAATTGATTATTGTTGTTGTTGTTTAGCTCGACACAATGAGCAAAAAGAAAAAAATCTTTACTCCAAAATAAAAAAAAAATTATTTGATTAACTTATATATTAAATGATATTATATAAAATAGTTTTTTATTTAAATAGTTAATAATAACGTAAAATAATAATGATATATTAAAATAATAATTTAAGTAATAAAAATGTATAACTAGTGCTGTCAAACGATTAATCGTGATTAATCGCATCCAAAATAAGTTTGTTTACATAATGTGTGTGTACTGTGTATATTTATTATGTATATATATAAATACACACACATGCATGTATATATTTAAGAAAAATGTTACGTTTATATATATATATCATATATAAATATATTTAATAAATTATATGAACATAAATATATACATGTAAATATTTTCGAAATATATATACACAGTACACACACACAGTATGTAAACAAAGACTTTTATTTTGGATGCGATTAATCGTTTGACAACACTAATAATAATATAAATTTATAAATTGTTGTTGTTTAGCTGTTGCACATGCTCTAACACACTTAGCAAAAAGCCAAAAATACATTTGTTTTTGTTTTAAATTATGTAATATTAAATAGTTTTTAAACAAGTTAATGTTAATATCAAATTTAAATTGTTATTGATATTTAAATAAAGTATTAATTAAAAAAATGTATTTATGTGAACGTGCACACATGCATTAACGTGTTTCGATGTTCTTGTGCATGTAGACTCTGAGAAAACCCCTGAGCAGCGAGAACATGAGAATCGGGTCCTGCAGGAGATGCTGGATGTGGTGGACATGAGGGATTCACTGGTGGCCTTCCTGGAGGAGAAGAGGTTGAAGGAAGTCAATGATGAACTGCTGAGGAACTCCGTACTGGAGGCCAAGAAACATTCAACCGCAGCATCCCAGGTGCTCTGGGACTAAGACACCACAAACACACACTTTTTGAGTGCCACAACACACCATAAAGTTCATCATTTACTCATCCTCATGCCGTTATAAACCTTCTATCACATGTGTTATCTTTTGTGGAAAACAAAAGGAAAAAGTTGCATGATGTTCTCTTTTTCATTCAATGAAAGTAATGATAAAATCATCATAAAAGTAGATACAATTCCTTGAAGCCACATGATTGATATGAAGTTTATTAGGTTTTCATATAAAGTTTTAAAAGTCGTTTTTCGGACTCAAATCACAGCTTTGTTTAGTTTCAGTGATGCCAAATATTAACCGTTCTCATCTGCCTCATAACCAGTTTTGCAGTGCTTAAAAATTTCAGTGAACCATGACTTGCATTTTATAGCATAGAAAGCAGAAAGAAAGTCATACAGATTTGCATTGCCAAGAGGGTGAATATTTATTTCAGCCACACAATATAAACAAACCCTATGACTTGTGGGCACAAATGCATACATTGCACAACTTTGTGCAGAGACTGCTCTTAAAAACCAAAGAGTTCAACGCATCTGCGCGCACAGGTTTATGACACTCGAGATTTGGGAACTAGTGCCAGCCGCTACGGTCTCACTCCAACATAAATGTGCTTTAAGATGGATACAGAAACTCTGGAGACTGTAGAAAATGTTGTGGAACTGCACATCCGTCGCAGCCTTCACTGCCCAGACACAACCTTTTCACAAGACTCTCACGCTCAAACACAGACTTTACTGGGGCAGATGTTTGCGTACACGTGTGCCATCGAGTCTATCAAGGTCATGTATGTTCTAAATATCAAAATTATTAAAGCTTATTTCAACCACAGAATTTAAAAACTGAAAAGGTAATTGTGAGTTTTTATCTCAAAATTCGGACTTTTGCAAGTGCACAATTGCAAGATGTAGTTAGTTAGCTGTAAGAAAAAACTATTATAACAGAAAACTGAATTGTGTGATGTAAAGTCAGAATTCGGAGAGAGAAAAAGTCAACCTCGTTTTCACCATGGAATAAAAAAAAAAAGTAAATGTGACATTTTTATCTCACAATTCTGACTTTTTTCTTGCAAAATGTAAACTCCCAATTAAACTTGTGAAATGTAGTCAGGAATCTACGGAAAAAGTCTGAATTATTGGATAAAGTCACAATCTTTTTTTTTTTTTTTATTATTATTACTTGGCGGAAACAAAAAAAAATTTAATTGCTACTTTTTATCTCAGAGTTCTAACTTTTTTTTCTTTTTCTTTTTTTTTTGCAAAATGTAAACTCAGAATTGCAAGTTGCAAAACATAAACTTGTAATTGTAAGAAAAAGCGTTAGAATTGTGAGAAAGTCGCGATTAGCTTTATTTTTTTATTCCGTGGCAGAAATAAGCTTCCATACACAATGTCCTCATTAAAAGATATTATATAAAAGGTATTTACACACTTATGATGTTGCATAACCTGATGCCAATATCATGTCTTAAACAGCACTTGCATTGTATAATTATGAATATATTACAGCTTTGCAACAAGAGATTCAATATCACAATGAGCTTTTGTGCACTGTATTATTTATTTTTGTCCTTGTAAGTGATTGTATGATTTGTTTAGTATTATTATTATTCATTGTTTAGATTTTTTTTCTGCATGATCATGGTTTTCTCTCAGGGGTACATCTGCCTGGACCGGTTTCCATTTATATATTTCTAATTACGTATATTTGTGTATCATTATTTGAAAGTGTTTGTTTATACAGTAACTAATACTCATTCATGAATTCATTTAGGGAGGCGCAAAGAAGCAGAAAGTCTGCGTCCCACAGAGAATTATTTCTTGGTATGTTTATGTGTTTGATAAAGTGATGTTCATTTTTTGAGCACTGAGAATAATTAGTGGCATTAATTCTTGTGAGAGAGGAAATTTGTGCTTGTGATTTGGGAACAGTAGTGTAATTTTTGCTTTTTGCGTTTGCTCCCGGATTGTATTTCTTTTCTTTAAATATGTTTACACACGCATGCACGTCACACAGACACCAGTGGTTTCTTTTCTATGGGGACAGTAATTATTGAATATGCTAATAAAATATCTAGCACTTTATGTTTTGCTTCTTGGTTTGGTTTCAGCGCTGTGAAAACGGCCTTGATTTCTTGGTTTATACCAGAAACATATTTTGAGCATTGACTGCTTTTATTCAACCGAGAATGTGAAACAGTACGTACTTACTCTTGTAATATTATGTTTCATGCAGAAGTAAGATACATTGTTTTCACATGACTTGACTTGTATGTATAGTACAGTGTGCATGCTATACTGCAGAAATAGTAAGGGTTGGATGTTAGTATGCTATTCTGCACATACTGTAGCCTTTGTCTGCTAATATATCCTTATAAAATCTCTGCTGAAGTGGATGTAACCACACCCCGATCTCAGAAAATGCCATTTTCTGTCATTGCCTTTTTTGCTCTAGACTTTCAAGTGTTGTTGTTGTTGTGTTTTTTAAAGGGTTCACACACAAAAAATTATTCTGTCATTAATTACTCACCCTCGTGTTGTTGTTGTTGTGTTTTTTAAAGGGTTCACACACAAAAAATAATTCTGTCATTAATTACTCACCCTTGTGTTGTTCCAAACCCGGAAGACCTTCGTTCATCTTCGGACAAACAAAAATAACAACTTTATTCCACATTTTCATCTCTACGGCATCACTTTGGACGTGCGTTCCCGACAGTACCATGACACGAGCGTGTGGTGGCGCCGGCGCTGACCCAGATCCGTCATGATGACGTCGTTACGCCGGATCTGGGTCAGCGCCGCCACACGCTCGCGTCGGCTCACGCCGTTTCTTTGCGCAAAAAAGTATTCTCGTAGCTAGTTGTCGATCATCTTGGTACTTTTCTGGACCTTGTATGTGGTAGTTACCTTGCTGTCTATGGGAGGGTCAGAGAGCCCTCATATTTATATATGAAATATCTTAAATTGTGTTCCGAAGATGAACGAAGGTCTTACGGGTTTGGAACAACAGGAGGGTGAGTAATTAATGACAGATTTTTCATTTTTGGGTGAACTAACCCTTTAAGGTACATCGCGCCACTAGAGGGCCTCCTACATCAGGAGCAAGAGGATCCATGAGGACCAGGATGAGGTTTGATTTTGACACTGGTGGGGACATAACCGCAGACGACAACACCTTCCCCATCCAACATTTTCACATTTATGACAGACTTTTGACCACAGTTTCATGTCGTCTAAAGTCTTTATTTATAGATATGGTAGCTAACATAATCATAAGCTTTTTTTGTTGTTAGCATATTCATCAGACAATAATTACACAATTTTGATTGTGTAAAACCAACAATATCACAGCAAGAGTTCTAAAGGGGTTTTCTTTGGATTGTTTGATTGCTCAAAAGAGAATATAGCAATATATAACTTAATTTGTGTTTCCTACTAGCTAAATTTCACATACATAAACAAAAAATCTGTCTCTAAACGTCTCTTTTCTTTATTCAAAGTTGATCTAGACAAGTATATGGACTCTAGCCAAAGCTCTGTTAATCCTAAAACGTTCAAAACGATCTCTATATGTGTCCTCTTAAGCTGTACATTTATTACTTTTATTTTTGACCCAGCAACAGATCCCTTATGAAAAAAACCCCCATGGTAACCTCAAATTAACCATGGTTTTGCTGCAATAACCATGGTTACTACACTTTTACTATATTATAACCATGGCTCATTTTCTTAAGGGATTTGTAACTGTGTAGACTTTTTGTTTTTATAACTGTACTGCCTTAATGGTTTGATGATTTGTACTCTTCAATTGAAAAAAAAGAACTATTATAATAATTAACTATAACTATTAAGATAATGATTCGTGATCCTAGCTCCTGCATCACACAGCAGCAGATCTTGGATCAGTTGACCTCATCTGGTTGATGGTAACTGGTTTCAGAGCAGCACACACTGCAGATTCATCCAAACTGGACAATTTACTTAGGATCCGGCTGATGGGTCTCTCACATGGGTCATCTAGAGTGAAGTGAGATGAAGTTTGTTCTAGATCAGTAAAGCTCGTGAATCTCAGGTCAGATGCACTCTTCTCAGCAGATGCAGAAGCCTGTGATTATCTGGCATCATCCGTCTGTGTGCTGCTCAATCAAGAGCTCTACTGCAGCACAACAGATGCTCATTTGATTTGATGTGCCTGCTCCTCAGTCATGGCCTTTTTAATCTCTGATACACGTTCAATTACATTTGCTGTTCCTTCTCTAGAGAATCTATTTGATTTGAGAAGGACAGAAAGAGAGAGAAAACTGATTATAAAATAGTCTGTTTTGAAGCTTTTGGACACAATCTAATGTTCAAAAATAAGGATTTTTTTTGTCCTTCAATCGTTTATATTTATACTTAAAAAATGTTTATAAATGTGTATGTATATACATATATGCCACAATACACTGGAGCACGAGGATGACGTTCACAGCAAGTAGACCCGACAGAAAAAAAATGCACAGACAAGAACTTATAAACACCTGACAATTACCAAACACAGGTGCACAGAATGACTAATTAACTAAACGAGGACAGGAACATGACCCTGACCAAATAAGGGAACACAGGAACAGAAACGGCCAAAACATAACAAAACAGATCCATAATCCTGACAATATATTTATTGTAATAATTATTATATATGTTTTCTAATATTTAATTTTTTTTAATGATATATATATATACATATATATATATAATTGTGTATATTTTATATATAGGCTATGTCTTAAATTTAAAATAATCATTTTAATTTTATTTAATTATTACACAATACTTTTGTACTTTTTAATAATTATTTTAACTTTCTTTTAAAAACTTAAAATAATTTATTAGGTTTATAGTTTGTTATGGTATTTTGAGCTGGTATTAGTTATGCAACTATAATATATATCTATGAATTCATACAAGTGCTCTTTCTGAAAAACAGTGGCGTATGGTGCAAAATTACTGATTTGTTTGCTTTAACGAGTATCGTTCTCGACAGCAGGTTGGCAATCTGTTACCTTGATTTACGGACAGATTTAAATGAGTAAAATTCATAACGTCAATATTCAAAACATCACACAAAACCTGTGAGTTGTGAGTGACCTGAAAGTCTCTAACTCATCCTTATAATTGAGCCCAGCAAACTGTCCTTCACTCTGTGGGTGATCCATTCCGCCTGTGTGCATCTGATGGATGGTGTGTTCACTGATTACAGCACTGGAAAGTGAGCAGCCAGTTGTGATTGATAGCTGTTATGTGTCAGCTGATTTCTGAGGAAGTGATTTCTGATTTCTAAAAAATGCTGGGTTAAATATAACCCAGCGCTGGGTTAAAAAGGGACAAACCCAGCTATTGGGTTCTTTTGACCCAGCTGTTAGGATGTTTTGACCCAGCTATTGGGTTCTATATATATATATATATATGAGAGAGAGAGGTTTGTGTGAGGGTGAGTAAATGATGACAGAGCTTTAATTTTCACAATTGTTTTGTCCTATTATTGGCTGTTTTATCATCATTGTCATGTGTCTTTTAACTTTCTCTCTTTTCCTCTATTTCCGTCTGACACCCTTCACACCTTCAGCTGAACTCCCAATCTTAGTTACATAAGACACACACATCAATCCATCATTGTTCATGACCGTGACATCACTGCCAGATTATCACTGGCTTTAGATGAGATGAGAGCTGCTCTTTACTGTCCAGCAGATGCACAATAGAGGTTTGTCAGAGATAATCAGCTTTGAATGAGTGATTTATAAACTTGCATTAATGATATTGCATTTTTACCATAGAAAAACACTGGAGAATTTATAAACTGTATTAAATTTTAAATGGGTGTTTTAATTTTATTATTCAACACCTTGGAAGTGAGAATGGATAGCATAGGGCAAATTGTGTTTAGTTAGCCTAGACACTATATTCAACATGAATATACATTTCACTACCTTTATTTTATTTTGTTAGGATTTCTATTATAGAGTGTTGCGTTGCAAGGCATTTAAAGGCAAGTCGATTGCATAGATGGACTAGGACAATCAATCAATAAATCAGCTCTATTCTGGCCTATGACAACCCAACGTAGATAAGAATTTAACTGTTTCATATAATTTAATTGGCTCTTCAGATGACTCAACATACCCCTCTCCTGGGGCAGGACCAGCCTGGTGTCGTGGTCAGTGTCACTTCCTGCTGAACGTAGTTGAGACACAAGATCTTCACTGAATGTTCAGGCAAACCTACAATCATTTTTGATATGATACCTGCTAAAATATTCTCCTGTATGTGGGTTTACACTGCGTTTTTCATCAATGTGAAAGGTGAGCTATCTACAACCTAATGTTGTTCTGTTGTTGTTTCTTTGTTTTACAAGCAGAATGTTTTTGTGGTTATGGTTGCTGGTTGGCTGTCATCAGACATTGGTGCTGTCATGCGAATTCTACTCAATGCGTCCAGGAGAAATAAATGTGTCAGTGTTTATGCTGCTGTTCTCTGAAAAATTATTGAAAGTCATGAGAGTAAAATAAGGTAGAGGTACCACACTAGAGTCAGTTTTAAACAGTTAATCCAAAGAACTGTCTGCTTAAAGGGTTAGTTCACCCAAAAATGAAAATTAGGCTGCATTTTACTCACCCCCGAGGCATCCTAAGTGTATATGACTTTCTTCTTTCAGTTGAATCCAGTCGGAGTTATATAAAAAATTGTCTTTGATCTTTCAAGCTGTTTCATGGCACTCATGGGTTTTCATGGGTGTTGCATTCCTTCAGTCCAAAAGACGTGAAATAAAAATCGTCTGACCTCATACGTCATGCTCCCGGAACTGCTTCGTTTACAACAGTGAGCGCAAGCTAGATTCAAGTGATTATTACGTTTTGAATATGGATATTTTTCTTACAAAAACGCATCAATTCGCTACAGGAGGCCTTTGTTCACCCCCCGGAGCCATGTGAGACACTTTATTTTATGGAAAGGAGCTTTTTATTTCACGTCTTTTGGACTGAAGCAATGCAACACCCGCTGAGTGTAATGATGGAGCTTGAAAGATCAAAGACTATTTTTAATATAACTCCGACTGGATTCGTCTGAAAGAAGAAAGTCATATACACCTAGGATGCCTCGGGGGTGAATAAAACACAGCCTAATTTTCATTTTTGGGTGAACTAACCCTTTAAAGCAGCACTATGTAACTTTTGGCGCTCTTGCGGTTAATAAACAGAACTGCACACATCCCGCGGAAGAACATTCTAACCGGAGCTACTTCTCTAAGTTTATGTCTAAGTTTATTATCATTCTAATATGCTGATGGTTTTTGTATGTTCAACCGATTTACTGTAGGCCTACACTTGTCATGCATCTTAAATGGTAGGATTGTGTAAGCGTGTTAAAAATATATAAATTAACTTTGCAATTTATTTTTAAAATCTAAAGTTGAAATTAGGTCCTGTGGTATAACTGACCATTTGCTACAGATGCTAGTTATTTAAACCTGAATATTATGTGGTTGATTCTACAGAAGTCCCAAGCCATATTCCAGGTATCGTCTTAGATTCTTGCAGCTGATGTAGGTTTTTATTTTTGTAACTCACATTTAATCCATTTTTATTTTGTTTTAGATCTTGTAAATGGTAGGTGGGATGAACTCAAGATTGTGATGAAGGGAAAAGTTGTCACTCTGCAAACAGGAGCTACTGGCCTACAGAGAGATGCTGAAGTAATGTGGCTGTTTGAAAGTGGAGACCAAACAACCCGTATAGCACAGCTGTTTAAAGGAACAGTCTTCACTCATTATGAACCAAGACTCGTCAACAGACTAAAGCTGGACCGAGAAACTGGATCACTGACTATCTGGAACATCAGCACCAGTGAATCTGGACTTTATGAAGTCACCATCAGTGGATTCATGCCAGCGAGGACGTTCAAAGTTGATGTTTATGGTAAGATTTCGTTATAGCCAATACAAAAAAAAATCTTTGTCTTTTTCATAGCTAATGATCAGTATATAAAGTGTGTGTGTGTGTGTGTGTGTGTGTGTGTGTGTGTGTGTGTGTGTGTGAAAAAGAGCCAATTTCTGTACCTGCCATCAGGATTGGTTCGTCGGTGGCTCACCCAAATCAAGAAGTCTGCTCTGTGTTCTGCTCTGTTAAAAATGAACAAGACGTGTCCATCTCATGGTATAAAGGGGGTGAAATTGTGAACCAGACCACCAATCCAGATCTCAGCATGAACCTGAGTTTACCATTAGAGCTCCATTATACTGATCCAGAGGCCTACAGCTGCACAGCTGCAAATCCAGTGAGCAATAAGACCGTCCATCTTCACCTCAAAGAGATCTGCCCACAACACGAAGGTGCACGAAGTCAAACAAAATGACAGGAACTCACTTTCTGCCACAATGACCTCTGTGCAGCTTATGTGTCTCTTAATAGAGACAATGCCAGTTGTTGATTTCATGTCTGTCTTTTTCTCTCTCATCTCTTTCAGATTGTCTGGAGCATTGTGGTGTCACTGAGGTTCTGATTCGATTGGTTCTGTCCGGTCTGGTGGGATTTGGCACTGTTGTCTTTCTGGTTGAGCACATGATGCTGTGCTCCATTCAAGGAAGAGCTCCGTCTGTGTGCTAAAGACACTGCCATGATGAAAGGTTATAGGCAGCACCAAATAAAATGACAAAATCACTACAATAGCAGGCTGAGCCAGAGAGCGTTTAGCTAGTGTGGAAAAAAGACATTCGGAAGTGCAAGCAAAATTGTAAGACTTGATTCCAATTGGAAGGCCAAACAAAGTAGTTTCGCTTTCGCAACGAAACACAGCGTCACACACGGTGGCCTAGAGTGAGCAACTTTGGGTTTCAAGTTGATATTCTGATTATATTTTTATCCAAGCACATTTTACCAATTCCAAACAACATCAATCTTAATAACCACTATTAATCTTGTATTTAATCACTTATAATCTATATATTATTGTTCAAAAAACGCCTTGTATTCAGGTGTGCATAATTATTATAAAAAATATGATCAGAATATCAACTTGCATAATAATTATGCATGCACTGTTTTTCCTCTTCTGCTGTCGAGGTAATGCAAGGAATGTTGTGATTGGTTGTCAAGACAGCCAATCAGAATTTAGCAGCCTCGTCTCTGATTGGCTGGAATTATGGCATATTGTAACGCTGGGTTGTGCTGAGCAAGCGAGCTGTTGGCATTTAGAGAGCACTGAGGGCTGGCATTAGGTGAGCAAGCTAGTGAAATGTTGCACGCGCAAAAGAGAAGGTCTGCACACATCCAAAAACTTATTTTAAATGCAAAATAGATTTTCGTGCGCTCGATACTTTCTTCTTTGAGAGACAAATATTTTCTCCACAAAACTCAGTTCGCGCGTGTGCAAAATGCACTTTTGCACGCTCTTTCGCGTGCAGAATTGCGGCAGAGATGTAATTCCATATCGGGCTGGACTCCGCTTCGTCCACGGTGAAAGCCGATCCGGCGATCCACAGCGCAAAATTGTTCTATTTCCTCAGCAACCAGCACGGATCAGCTCCAGGCATGACGAAGCAGATATCGTCCTCTTTTGGAAGGCCAAACAAAGTAGTTTCGCTTTCACAACGAATCACGACAAGGCGGTGGCAACAACAATACTACAGCGAGAATAAAAGTTACACCTTTCTTTGCGTGAACATTTGGGCGGCATTATGCAAATCTTCCCACATAGTGATGTAGATATGTGGGGGCGTGTTAGAACGAGCTGTTTTAGGTAGGCGTGGCTGACTCTTAACTTTTATAAAGAATATCTCTTTGGATTTGAGACTTTAGTCTTTGCAACTTTACAGATCTTCTTCATGCACCAAGAGCTTGTAACACTCCAAAGAGAAAGGAAAAATTTTAATCGCATCATATGACCCCTTTAAGACAAGTCATTTCACTCAGCACCATGGCCTCTTAGGTAACCATTTCAGTCATGCAAGTACATCTCTTTGAATGGGGAAACATCAAATTCTCTAAACTTTTACAAAGCTCATCGCTCTGAAAAAGCGAGGTGTGCTGTGATTGGCCAGCTATCCAGTGCGTTGTGATTGGCTGAATACCTCAAGCGTGAGACGGAAATATTGTGATGATGCCCTGTCCGGCCGGGAGCGATGATTCAAAAACATGAAAATAAACGAGACATTCGTTGCATCCAGTGGTGACATAATTATGGATTATAATGACTTATACTGTCTTTTTACGTGTTGCGTTGCATCGCGCAGTGTAAACATAAAACCATGTCTGCATTTGTGATTGGAGAAATGACAAACAACAAGCGCTACTCTACACTGCCCAAAAAACTTGCTTTAAATATATAAAATATAAAAATCACACACAGCGGCCTACAGTGAGCAGAGGCCGGGGGCTAGCGTGAGGAACAGCCGGAGGGTTAGAGTGAGCAGAGGCGGGTGGGCTTGAGAATGGCGCGGCCGGCGATTTCGACGAAGGAGCGTCCGGAAGGACATGTGACGACTCCGGGCTGGACTTTGCTTCGTCCACGGTGAAAGCTGATCCAGTGATCCACAGCACAAAGTTCTCTTCATGCACCAAGAGCTTGTAACACTCCAAAGAGAAAGGAAAAATTTTAATCGCATCATATGACCCCTTTAAGACAAGTCATTTCACTCAGCACCATGGCCTCTTAGGTAACCATTTCAGTCATGCAAGTACATCTCTTTGAATGGGGAAACATCAAATTCTCTAAAGCTGTTCACCAAGTTTATGATTATATTTCATTTGAAATCACCAATGAAATCTGGCCAACTGTCTAATAAATGTTGTTTCTTATATTGAAATAGCAATGATTCTTTTTTATTTTTTTGCGCATTGCACTTTCTCCCATTCATAATGGTGTGTGTACACCAAAAGCGACTTAAATTGCGTGAGTAGATTACATTCAATGCAAAGACGCTAATAGAAGTCACGCCGGGCTGTGCGAATGCTGCAAATGCGTGATATACTCAATCGCCTCTTCTGCACAAGTTGAAAAATTTCTACTCGAGCAGAAAATTTGCATGAATAAGCGAATCAGGGAAGAGCTTATTGACATGTCCAGTTTGACACGTCCGGTTGTATCAGAAAACGAAGGAGAGCATTGCGCGATAATTTTATTCGCGCGAGTGACACGAAAAACATTCCGTGAATCGAGTAATCTAGATGCGAATATTCGCTCCGCTTTTGGTGTGCATACACCATGAGTCAGCGCACAGTTTTGGTCTATCTAAAGTCTTTGCTTGCCACAAAAACACAGAGACTGACAACGGGATAAAAGAGAAAACACTGGCAGTGTTTTACAAGATGGAGAAATTTGATGCAATGTTTGGGTTTCATATCGGTACATTAAACTTGCTTAGTTCTTCTCAACAGGTAAGCTAACTTCAAGTTAAAAGTATTCCTAATATGTTGGACCTTTTATTGAAAGTAGCCTACTTAAAGACCCGTAAGAGCTGTGTTTGGGATGTTAGAGTTGGGGGAGACGTGACACACAAAAGGAGCGTTTGCAAAGGTTTGGAAACACTTTATTTTTGTAGTTCCACAGGATGCTACTAGTAGATCAGAAACTGTCTACCCTAGCTTTAACAAGTGTTTCAACAGGCCCGCAAAGGCTGTTGGGGACATTAGGCCTAAATGTCATCATGATGAACAGATAAACTCAACTAAACTAAACTAGATGCTTTTATAGCCTCATTGTGTTTATAATCACGCTCTTACAAACTATTCTAACTCAAACTTTAAGGGAAAATAAGTTGTCGGAAGCTCAGTGGTGGTGACGTTGAAGTCACGTGACCATCGTGTAGTTAATTTATAGTCTACATTTATCTTTTTTTGTTTAGGTTGTCCATGATGATGAATAAAACGTGTCAGAATCAAATTTTTGTTGGTCACAGAGCTTATCTGCAATAATCCAGAAGCCAATGGAAAAATCCAACTGGGTTTTTGTCAGAGGAACCAGGATGATGTAAACATATGGGTTGGCCTACAAAAATACATTGTCACTGGAGCACTCAGTAATTGGCACATTACTGAAAATAACAATAATGTTGTGTAATTGTTTGTTTCTTTGTTTCTTTTTTAAAACAAATGATTGATATTGATTTTGTTTTCCCATTTAAAATTTCAATTATATTTTTATTATTAATATATGTATTTTTTCATTGTTTTGTGTTGATCTTACATCTCAAACCATATATCAGATATACAAATCATACATCATTTAGGCTAGTGATACTTATATGAGGTTGGCAACTAGTGGTAGTCAGTGGAATAAGTCATTTAAAATGTTCCTCTGTTCTCCATTTATAATATTTCTTGGTTGGTATAATGTTTTCTGTAATTTAAAACTAAATAAGCATTTTTCACCCCCTCTCTGACTTTTTGCTGCTTTTATGACTCCTAAGTAAACACCCACTTTGCCTGTGAAGTCAGAGGCCTTTCTATGATGGTGTCCTGTATAGAAGAGGTATAATATTTAAAAGAAAGAAAATAAATGGTTCTACCTTTCTGCCAACCCACCACTACCCACGTTCATAGAGCTCAGATGTTTCACAGTGCATTTTCTGACTCAGTGTTCAGTGAAAATCAAGTGTTTCTTATAGGAAATTCAGTGGAACAGGAAGTGGTCTAGTGGTCTTGTTAAACCCTAAAAGACAAGCTGAATTCAGAATAACATACTATTTCTGCAAGGTAATGGTAAGGGTATTGTGAATTCAGCCAGAGGCGCCATGTAGTTTCTCAATTATTATTCTGCCATAAACCACCACAACCTGTTCTCCTGATCTATTAAATTGCTAATCTGATTGGCTGATAACTTTTTTTTTTGTAATAAGTCTGTCTGGAAACAAAGCTGGTTGACAGTGCATACTTTTTTGTGAACGTTTGTGAGGTTGGCAAAAGTGGATGTAACACATAATATCTGTATAAAATCTATAATTTACATTTTGAGCCAACAAAAAAGATTCAGTCTTCTATATTTGCCTGAACCAAAGGGCAGAACTACTTCAATAGTTTTCTTGACTGATGTTGACTTTCATTTCAATCCTTCAAGGTAGACATGATGTCAGTAAAGTGCCTGGTTGGGGGTAGAGCAGCCATCTAAAGTTGAGTTTCATTCACAGTTGTGAGAAGTAAGTTGGCTGCTTTCGGGTTTCCTGTAAAACCACCACATAATGTACATTTCTAATTATTGAATCGAACTATTCAGAAGTACTCCAGATCATATTATATTACAAATGAACTGGGTTAAAGTGTGAATGATCCTGATTCCACATGAAAAATGGTGTGTGGTTGCTGTGTGACTGTAGTTGGTATGTTCTCCCTGAGAGAGCCACTCACAAACAGGCCCCCTTTAAATCTGGTATTAACATTTACAGTAATCAAATCATAATCATATAGATCATATATGCTAATTTTACAAGGTGTACAGTAAATGCCCCAAAGATGCATAGTGAATACTAAAAAGAAACCCATTCAAATGCTAATGCAGTTTTGGTAGACACATTCAAATAGAGAATAGAGAAACTGTAGTACAAATGATCTTCATCCATCCCTTTTTCACAGACTTGGTGAATTTTCTGTCTTCATCTATTCTTATGTCATTATTTTTTATTTCCCCCAAAAAATATATGCCATGTAGTTGACCAACATAAACCATTTCACCATTGTCAGCTATCATGTATGCCATGGAGATCATACTATTATCCCAGTGGAGAGGGACATTGGAATGTGTGGTGTAAATGCAATCCAGCTAATGCAAACTCTATCCAACTTATGCCTATGGAAGAGACTTCCGGTTCATTAGTCGTTATAGGGAAATAACGAGAAGAATAACAATGTGCAATAAACGGTAAAACTGTTTGCACTACAAACCCGTGTGTTCATAATTAAGATAATACATTTAAATAAGGAGTTAAGACACCAATTTGCAATATCAAGCAGCAAAACGAGCTGTTTTGCACAGATAAAAATAGCTAGAAGCGGATGAGACCGGAAGCCAGACCCATAAAAATTACAAATGGCTGTGCCCGCTCTTATGGAAAGAATAAGGTGGATATGAAATGCATCTTTATGTGTTTCTGTCAGGTATAAAGGGGGGCCAAAGACACCTGTGAGGACTCACCCATGATGATTTCTTCATGAGACACTTTTGCCGGCATTACACTGCAGCAACGTTTGCATTCACTGGTACGTACCTCCGCTGGGTTTAAAGTGCACAAAAAAGATTTTATGCTGTTAAATTGGATTAGTTTTGAGCCATATAATGATAATGACGAAATGCAAACTAACTAGCAAGTGTGGCCTTTGAATTAAAATTAAGTTGTGCTTTGCTCATGCACTGCTTTTACATCTGGATATAAAATTAGACTTAGCATTCACATTGCTGTGAAAGTGTTTGCTCTGATACGCAATAATACAGTCTTTACCTGAACGCAGTTGTTAATGAGGTTAAATTAAGAACTGTTCAATTACTGTGATAATACTTACTTTGCGTATGTACCAGACACCGAACAAACCAATGGCCACCAAGATCGCAGCAGCAGCAACAACAATAGCAATAATTGATGATGTAGTGTTGTAGGAATTGTCTGAGGTTGAAGTATAGTTGGGTGTTTTAGTAGTGAATTTTGAGATGGACGTTTCTGATATGATGGTATAGTGTAATTCTGTAAGGGTCAGAAGAACAAAAGCATTTTATAAAGCTAGGCTGAACTTCTCTACAGCCCATCTGAACCCCAAAACAAACAAAGTGTCAAATGTTATTTGCAACACCAGAAGAAAGTTTGTAACACATGTAAGACATTGTAACATACTCACTTTTGACAGTAACATTATAAAATATCTCTTTGTGTCCTCGTATGGTTTTTGAACTGTAGCATCTGTTATAGGTGACATTATGTACAATTAGACGGCCAGTCTCAATTGAAACTTCGGGTGTTCTCGAGTTGGTGCTGCAGTTATCAGCAGGGCCACAGTATTGACCGATCCTAGTCAAAGTGATTTTAGTCCATTTTTCACAATGCATTTTGTAGAAAATAGTCAATCCAGAAGCTGTGAAGTTTAGGATAGCATTTCCACCCTCAATTACATCCACCACCTCATACTGTATACAGGAATCTGACAAAAATGAATATTTGAACTGTAAGTAAATGATCAGTTGCTCAATGCGTGAATAACAGATTTACAGTAGCACATTCAGAAGAACTGTGGCAAAGGATTCAATAAGATGGCACAAAAAATGGCACTAATAAATGTTAGTTTGCCAACAAGGCTGATAATCTATTCGCATAATCTCAAAATGGCAAATATCAATTCCAAATAATCAGCTATTGACCAGTTTTTTTTCCAGATATTTGTAATATATTAAGTTACTGTAATAATATTCAATTTTTACGTATAAAATATAACATTAAAATATTCAGAATAGACCTAAAAGTTGCAGTTTTCCCCTTCAATAAGTGGCAGATTATGAAGAAATCTTGTCTCAAAATCTAGTGAGCTTCCTGCCAAAGCAGAATTTCTGCACTAATGCTTCACAGATAAGACAATCCTACAATGCAACAAGCTTGGCCAAAAAAATTATTTGAGCAAATATGAAGTGAGGGAGATAAAGGAATGTTGTTAAATGTGTTATTTCATATAAAAAGTATGTGTGCTAAGTATTAGCATAGCTGCACGTGTGACCGTTAAACATGGACAACATGGACGCTATGTAAGTTAGAACAGCTGCTGGCTGTATGTTAACATTAGAGTCAACTCCTGCGCTTCACATGACAAGCGCTATTCACTGGGAGCCTGTCACATCAGTCATTTATTTGGCTCTTACAGGATTTAGCTTATCTAGTCAGACCACATGCTTGCTCACTCACTTTTTAAATGAAGCCGGTTTACACAGACAAGATTTAACTTGAAATCGAAACAATTAAAACAATATAAATGATGTCTTACCTAAGGCAAGTATCAGCATGATCACTAAACCCCACAACACACACATTCTGATCATAGCTTTTCGTCAAATGAGTTATGCTTGGATTCACTTTAGCGCCTAAACTGTTTTTCAGATAAAAAAAAGTCCCGCCAAACTCTCCTTAGAGTTTATGGTGAATGGCACCAATGTTAGGGTTGGCGCCACCTAATGTGTTGGAGTGTGGAGATTTTACTCATTAACACATACTCACTGAACGATACATACATTCACACAATCACATACATACATTCTCTGGGTAGATTAAAATCTAAGTTTATAACGTATAAAATCCCCATAGTAAAATGTAGAAAATGCTAGTACATTTCACAATTAATTACAAAGCAACTAACATATTGAATTAAACATTATTTTTTTTTAAGTAGAAAGACTAAAATTATATATTCTTATAAAAATACTCCAATGATCTTTGTTCATTTACACCTTTGAAAAATCATTTTTAGTGTAGAACCAATAAGAATCTGAAATGTATTAGAATGTTAAAAAAAAAAATAATAATCATGTCAGAGAATGTACAGTATATTGAATATACTAAGTCAATTTAAGTAGGGGAAAAAATTAAGTGAGTGAAAATAGTCAATGGAGCATGCCAAAATACAGTTGTATTCAAGAAATATTCTCTGGAAACAAGTTGTGATATTTTGCACAATTTTCTTGTTTCTCAGGTTAATGTGTCGGTTTATGAAGATGATTAGTTGTTTTACTGGTAAACATGAAAATGATGGATAAGATTTGGGACTATTGTAGAACAAAGTGATTGTAAACCATCAGTTTAACCAGTTAGAAATGAGCTACAGGAGTGAAATCACTGTTATGCATGAGCATCATCCTTGGTAGAAGTTGTGCAAGGCAAAGAAATAGAGTTCCCTTTCTATCTGTCACGTTCAGCGTTATGTTAAATAACATTAGGGGTCCCCTAAAGTCTTTCGACATAACTTCTCTGTTCCCTCCATCAAGGAACGAAGATTAAAACCGAACCCTACCCTAGTTTCATGTCTCTCTTATAATTTGATTTCCAATCTGATGGATGTTCAGTGAAGAATTGATATCATCAGAGTCATTAGCACTGATAATTCACAGAAAAAAAAAATGTCTAACCTGATAAGAAGTGTTTCTGTAACAATTTCAGACACGATTCTGGCAGAAAAACATGTCAATATGGTTAGTTAACCAGTGAAATGACTAGATGGTAGTATCTGTATCTGGAGCAAACACTGTCTGTTAATTAACTCTGCACTGGATGTGAGACATTTGCTGAAAGTGATTCACATCCTCAATGAAACCCTCTTAGGTGGAAACAGGTTCCTCGTCTCCACATTCGTATTCCCATTTACGCAAATCAACCTCCCTGAAATAGAACTATCAAGAGATCTTCATGTCCGGTTATCTGCCATGTTTCCTCTCCCCACCGTGGCAACACTGTACACAGAGTGAGTGTTTTAATGACTCGCCCAGGTTCATCGCTCCTCCCAGGATACATACGACAACATCTTGTGCATAAGTCAGACTTCCACTGGCGTTCCTGAGAGCATTACGTTTGCCACTGGACGAGGTTTTGCCACCGATGCCATCATACTTTATCAAGCAACATAAAGCACTGGTCAGCAAAAACCAGCTTCACAAAGGTAAGCCGAAAGAAACCTCTAACCATCTAATACAATGTACACTACCAGGCAAACGTTTGGACATTTTGGCCAAATTTGTTTCACAAACATTTTGATATAAAGGCTTTTGGTTAAACACTTGAAATTAGTTTAGTCCAACTACTGAATTTGCTTATAAAATCTGAATTTGCTTTTTTTTTTACAATTAAATTTGAGAAATTGTACATTTTGTCGAATTTTTAAAAATACTATTATTATAAAATGTCAAATAAAGAATTAGTTGATGTGTCTAAATCTGCCAGTAAACCATTACATCTACATTCAAAATATACATATATTATGGGGTATGTTTTTTAATGTCGTAACGTTCAGTAACAGGACGACTAAAATCCCCGCCTGAGATTTGTTCAAGCCTATTAAAGGAGGAAGTGTCATGCTGTGTATTGTGAGATTATCATGACTTGCCCAACAGGTCGCATGCAATAACCTCACCCTTGAACTCATGGGACGCTGCAAAACAAAACCCCGATGTGGCCCATCACAACTGACTGAGCGTTTTCATTTTAGTAATGACTTTTCGGTGGCTTCAGATTTAGTGTGTGATTCAAAAAGACAGTGTGCATTTGCTAAAGCCTTCAGTAATCCCATAAACTCGCTCTAATGACACTGAGACGAGTACATGAACGCTGGCTCATATTCTTCCTGGTAACTGTTGTTGTGCAGAAGTGATCTACATTGTCTTGCTTTATAACTGTTTCATGCTGACTGGCTATTCTTTATGATTCTGGTATGAAAAGTGACATTTTTTGTGACGTTCACATGCATTAGTGCAATGAAGCTGTAGTTGCACTACCATTGCTATCACTCACACATCTGTGTAATGCCTTATGAATGTTTGTCTAAATAGATGGTTTTTCTTGCCAAGCTGAATACCACTTAGCAACCAAAAAGCAGTGCCGTGGCTTTGCAGCGTGGGAGTTATGCACATGCAAACGCACTCACATTTTCAGAAAATACACTAATTAACTTTGGTTTATTTTAATGCAGTTTCCACCATATTTTAATGGTTCACCTAGTGTCAGTTTTAATCTGCTGATAGCCAGTTAACGCATATAGTATTAATTTCTAAAAGCAATTTTGTGTACATGGTACGTGCTGTCATAAAATGTTAAAGCTTTAAATGCTTCAGATATTTGTATTGAGAAGTCCATTGAAAAACCCACTGGTTAAAGTGTTAGTTCACCCAAAAATGACATTATTCTGTCATTATTGACTCACCCTCCACTTGTTCCAAACCTGAATGATTCTTCTGTTCACCTTAAAATAAGATATTCTGAAGAAACAGTTGACGGTAGCCATTGACTTACATAGTAGTTGTTCTATTATGGAAGTCAATGGCTACCGTCAACTGAACCATTTGTAACCATTACTCACAGTGCAAATTTCCATAGAGTTAAGAAAAAGTGTCATTTTAAAAGTTAAATATTGGGGGGAAAAACTAATAATTAACTGACATTTCCAACAATTCCATCCCTGCTCAAATTAATTGTTTAATGGTATGTTTTTTTTTTTAATTATTATGTTTCTTGTTAGTTTTTGTTACTAATTATGTATGTTTGGGTTTAAAGGGGTCATATGATGCGATTTAAATTTTTCCTTTCTCTTTGGAGTGTTACAAGCTCTTGGTGCATAAAGAAGATCTGTAAAGTTGCAAAGACTAAAGTCTCAAATCCAAAGAGATATTCTTTATAAAAGTTAAGAGTCAACCACGTCTACCTAAAACGGCTCATTCTAACATGCTCCAACATACCTACGTCACTCTGTGGGAAGATTTGCATAACGCCACCCAAATTAGTCCAACTACTGAATTTGCTTATAAAATCTGAATTTGCTTTTTTTTTTACAATTAAATTTGAGAAATTGTACATTTTGTCGAATTTTTAAAAATACTATTATTATAAAATGTCAAATAAAGAATTAGTTGATGTGTCTAAATCTGCCAGTAAACCATTACATCTACATTCAAAATATACATATATTATGGGGTATGTTTTTTAATGTCGTAACGTTCAGTAACAGGACGACTAAAATCCCCGCCTGAGATTTGTTCAAGCCTATTAAAGGAGGAAGTGTCATGCTGTGTATTGTGAGATTATCATGACTTGCCCAACAGGTCGCATGCAATAACCTCACCCTTGAACTCATGGGACGCTGCAAAACAAAACCCCGATGTGGCCCATCACAACTGACTGAGCGTTTTCATTTTAGTAATGACTTTTCGGTGGCTTCAGATTTAGTGTGTGATTCAAAAAGACAGTGTGCATTTGCTAAAGCCTTCAGTAATCCCATAAACTCGCTCTAATGACACTGAGACGAGTACATGAACGCTGGCTCATATTCTTCCTGGTAACTGTTGTTGTGCAGAAGTGATCTACATTGTCTTGCTTTATAACTGTTTCATGCTGACTGGCTATTCTTTATGATTCTGGTATGAAAAGTGACATTTTTTGTGACGTTCACATGCATTAGTGCAATGAAGCTGTAGTTGCACTACCATTGCTATCACTCACACATCTGTGTAATGCCTTATGAATGTTTGTCTAAATAGATGGTTTTTCTTGCCAAGCTGAATACCACTTAGCAACCAAAAAGCAGTGCCGTGGCTTTGCAGCGTGGGAGTTATGCACATGCAAACGCACTCACATTTTCAGAAAATACACTAATTAACTTTGGTTTATTTTAATGCAGTTTCCACCATATTTTAATGGTTCACCTAGTGTCAGTTTTAATCTGCTGATAGCCAGTTAACGCATATAGTATTAATTTCTAAAAGCAATTTTGTGTACATGGTACGTGCTGTCATAAAATGTTAAAGCTTTAAATGCTTCAGATATTTGTATTGAGAAGTCCATTGAAAAACCCACTGGTTAAAGTGTTAGTTCACCCAAAAATGACATTATTCTGTCATTATTGACTCACCCTCCACTTGTTCCAAACCTGAATGATTCTTCTGTTCACCTTAAAATAAGATATTCTGAAGAAACAGTTGACGGTGGGCATTGACTTGCATAGTAGTTGTTCTATTATGGAAGTCAATGGCTACCGTCAACTGAACCATTTGTAACCATTACTCACAGTGCAAATTTCCATAGAGTTAAGAAAAAGTGTCATTTTAAAAGTTAAATATTGGGGGGAAAAACTAATAATTAACTGACATTTCCAACAATTCCATCCCTGCTCAAATTAATTGTTTAATGGTATGTTTTTTTTTTTAATTATTATGTTTCTTGTTAGTTTTTGTTACTAATTATGTATGTTTGGGTTTAAAGGGGTCATATGATGCGATTTAAATTTTTCCTTTCTCTTTGGAGTGTTACAAGCTCTTGGTGCATAAAGAAGATCTGTAAAGTTGCAAAGACTAAAGTCTCAAATCCAAAGAGATATTCTTTATAAAAGTTAAGAGTCAACCACGTCTACCTAAAACGGCTCATTCTAACATGCTCCAACATACCTACGTCACTCTGTGGGAAGATTTGCATAACGCCACCCAAATGTTCACGCAAAGAAAGAAGGCGTAACTTTTATTCTCGCTGTAGTTTTGTTGTTTCCACTGCCATGTCGTAAAGACGCTGTGTGTGACGCTACTTTGTTTGGTCTTCCAAAAGAGGACGATATCTGCTTTGTCATGCCTGGAGCTGATCTGTGCTGGTTACTACTACAACTTTGCGCTGTCGATCACCGGATGCAACGCAAGCGTAAAAAGACAGTATAAATCATTATAATCCTTAATTATGTCCCCACTGGATGCAACGAATGCCTCGTTTATAATGAGTTTTAATGTTTTTGTCTCGTCGCTCCGGCCGGACAGGGCATCATCACAAAATAGTAAGGGGCATAACATTTCCGTCACACACTTGAGGTATTGCACAATGCACTGGATAGCTGGCCAATCACAGCACACCTCGCTCTTCAGACCGATGAGCTTTGTAAAAATCGACGCGTTTCAAAAAGGCGGGGCATTGAGAGAAACAATAATATACAGTATGTGGAAAATAATGTGTTTTTTAATTTTATCTTAAACCGCATAAACACATTTCATTACACCATATACACCAAATACTGTTCTTTTTAGCAACATCATATGACCCCTTTAATGTTACATCTTATGTTGTTAAATTATTGTTTATTGGTTTATTTTAGTGTCAATTTTGTTACCATGACCATGTTTAGGCCTATTTTTTTATGCCTTTAAGTATTTACTTCAGCTCGTGTTATGGATATTTGTGTGCGATTAGCTTATTGTGTCTCATGTATAACTGTTATTACAGTGGTTATCGTTATATTCTAGAAGTCGAGTACAAAATAGATTTTATTAGGATGGCATATTGTCAGTAGTTAATTAAATATAGCCTACAGTTTTTACCGTTCAGTCTAGTTAAACCAAAAATGTTGCGACCGAGTTTTTTATGGTAAAGTGCTGGGAAGCACAGCTTTTATACAGTAAATTTGACGGGTTTATTTTGTCCATTGTAAGATAACATCACATGTAGACAGTCCTTGAGAATCTGGCCGCTCCTCCTTCATTCGGCTCATGTAATCTCCAACCTGTTGGTTATTTGTGCGCCGCTCGACGGGCTTCATCTGTCCAGACTGCAGCGGGCTTTTGGCTGGAGAGTCAGAGCGGGGCATCTTTTGCGCACTTGCCTCTAGGTAAGTCAAAGGACGGGACGCTGACCCGAGTAAAGCCGATTACTGTCCCAGACTGCTGCTGCTAGAAAACAGGTCAGACTTTAAATTACTATGTTCATGTTAACGTGCAATTATTGTAATCAATTATATTTGCATGCAATACATGGATATTGTAATTTAAAGTGTAATTTTTTTCATCAGACTGTTTATCTGACAGTTTTGTTTGAGTGCACGCAACAATTTTATTGGTTTATTTTAGTGTCAATTTTGTTACCATGACCATGTTTAGGCCTATTTTTTTATGCCTTTAAGTATTTACTTCAGCTCGTGTTATGGATATTTGTGTGCGATTAGCTTATTGTGTCTCATGTATAACTGTTATTACAGTGGTTATCGTTATATTCTAGAAGTCGAGTACAAAATAGATTTTATTAGGATGGCATATTGTCAGTAGTTAATTAAATATAGCCTACAGTTTTTACCGTTCAGTCTAGTTAAACCAAAAATGTTGCGACCGAGTTTTTTATGGCAAAGTGCTGGGAAGCACAGCTTTTATACAGTAAATTTGACGGGTTTATTTTGTCCATTGTAAGATAACATCACATGTAGACAGTCCTTGAGAATCTGGCCGCTCCTCCTTCATTCGGCTCATGTAATCTCCAACCTGTTGGTTATTTGTGCGCCGCTCGACGGGCTTCATCTGTCCAGACTGCTGCGGGCTTTTGGCTGGAGAGTCAGAGCGGGGCATCTTTTGCGCACTTGCCTCTAGGTAAGTCAAAGGACGGGACGCTGACCCGAGTAAAGCCGATTACTGTCCCAGACTGCTGCTGCTAGAAAACAGGTCAGACTTTAAATTACTATGTTCATGTTAACGTGCAATTATTGTAATCAATTATATTTGCATGCAATACATGGATATTGTAATTTAAAGTGTAATTTTTTTCATCAGACTGTTTATCTGACAGTTTTGTTTGAGTGCACGCAACAATTGATGAAGAAATCAACTTCTCTTGGATTGATGACTGTGAGTGATTTGCAGGGTAAATGCACACTGCATATGACAGATTTTTGCGAACCGATAACACTGCATTAATTGCACAGGAATGTGCATCTTTGCATTTCGGACGCGTTGCAAATGTCTGTTTCGTTGAGATCTGCGCAGCATCCTCTCTCCTCGCATGTCATTCTTTGTTACTGCTGTCCTTGCTTGAGCCTCGGTTGTTTCTGCAAGAGACAAAGATCGTGCTGGAGTTGTTACAGACCCGAAGGTAAGGTCAAAAACTGGCTGGAAAATAATCAACCATGCATGCATCAGTATGCACGTTGTGAAAGATGATTGATTAATGCATCACATGCACATTGAAGGTGCGCGCTGGTTTG
Source organism: Sinocyclocheilus grahami (assembly GCF_001515645.1). NCBI lineage: Eukaryota > Metazoa > Chordata > Actinopteri > Cypriniformes > Cyprinidae > Sinocyclocheilus > Sinocyclocheilus grahami. Next base: position 266,861 of record NW_015505307.1, on the reverse strand, counting down.
TGCAAGAACAGATTAGCGCCCGTCGTCAGTTACTGAGGTGTATGGGACATCTCGCGCCGCACTGTAAAAAATGATTGTGATTTTAACAGTAAAAGACTGTAAAACTGCTACAGTAAAAACCTGTTAATTGGTTATCAGTAGCTTTCCATACTATATACGGTGAATAACTGTAATTACATTTAATGTAATTTGACAGTAAAATACTGTTTTTTTTTTTTTTTACGGTTTTTGGAAGTGAAAACGAAAAAGTCATTGTATAATTTACTGTGAAAAACTGTAAATTGACACTCCCAGAATTCCCTGCATGACACTTCATATTTTGTTTTTTCGTTGAAATAACTGTTTCTTCTTAGCTTTTCTTATCAGTTGTGTACATTAGTGTTTTATCTTACATCTAATGTTGTTAAATTAATGTTTATTGCATTATTTCAGTATCATGTGTGTTACCATGTTGGTGTTTAGTGTTTGTGTGAATGACACTGTGCACCTTCTCTATATATATATTAGTATTTCCCTTCTCAGCTTGTGGAAGAGCTGTTTGTGATGAGCTTTGATTCATCATGTGACTTTCTCATCACCACCTGGTTTTGGTGGTTATCAGCATTTCAATGGTTTAAAACAGATATTAGTACTTCATTATGCTGGTTTATTAACATTACATCAGATAATAAAATGTTTTTTTTATTGTGAATTTAAGTTAAGTCTGTAAAACCTAAAATGTTTCTACCATATTTTTAATGGTGAATTTCTGGCAACCACAGCTGCCGGTATTTTACCGTAAATGTCACAGATTTTTTTTACAGTGCGGGACATGCGCTGCATGCATGCATTTAATGATCCGTGCTGAGCTGCATGTTTATGTTGCTCACCAGGCAAATATGAGAGGTTAGTCCACACAGACGCACTGTACAATAAAAGGGCTGCATTGTAAAGACAAAGCCAGGCAAGTTCAGAATGATGTTCTTATGTGAGCAAGTGTAAAACAACAACTTTGCATTGATTATTTTGCAATGTTTTCCATTACAATATGCTTTTTAATATAATAATTTAAAACAGAGAGAAACAAAGGGAGAGATGAGCAAACTGTTTATGTCCAATGATTACTGTTATCTAACCACATATGGTGAAAATTGTGGGTTTATCAAGGCAGTGTTAGAATTTTCTGCAATATTGTAAATATTATATGATTGTTAATTCCAAGTATATATTGTGATGGGAGTTCTCTTTGTTTTGAACCTTTTGAAAATAGTTATTTAAAAAAATATTTTTATTTGAAATATTTTAATTAAAATGCATTTTCATTAAATTCTGTTTTATTCTAATTTATTATTAATTGAATATTTTATAGATTGGATATTTTTCATATTTATCTTTATTAAAAATATTTTGCACATTTAATTATTAATATATTTGTAGTTTTATAAAGTATGTTTTATTACATTTTTCTGAGAAAAAAAGACTATTCTAATTTATTAATAATTTTAAAAAAGTTAATAACTTTCAACTTTTTTAAATTTAGTTATTAATATATTTGTAATTTTATAAATTTGAATTTAACTTATTTAAATGAATATAATATTTTAGATTATTATCTTCAATTAAAATGTATATTCATTTAAATTTTAATCATTAATATTTGTATCTGGCAACCACAGTTTATGAATTTAATAAATTGTCATGCCTCAATTTTAATGTAAGCTTCATTTATTTACTTTTTTAATTTTTTGATCAGTCCCTTTTTTATAAATCTACATAGATATTACTGTCTGCACTCTAAAAAATGCTGGGTTGTTTCAACCCAATTTTGGGTCAAATATGGACTAACCCAACTGTTGGGTTAAAAAGTGAATTTAAAAATGTAACCAAAATTGAACCCAACAGTTGGGTTAGTCCATATTTGACCCGAAATTGGGTTGAAACAACCCAGCATTTTAAGAGTGTGTTATGTTGATAATGACTGCATGCAACCATGCAAGGTCACCTGAGTCCTTGTGTTCTTTGAGAGCTGTAGTCCATTTATACCTCTTAATTGGATGTTCCTTTTCTCTTTAGGTTACCTAATTTGTTTATTAAGAAGTCTATTAGTGGTCTACTATAATAGGCTACAAAATACTCCATTTCATAGGGTTTTCTCCACCTTGTGGTACTCTGTGACACTTTTAGTGACAAATTGATGATATTTTTGCCTTTTAAAGTTAATAAAATGCAACTGACCTTCTGAAGTCAGGTGGTGAATTGTTTTAAGGTCGACTCAGAAGATCAGAGTCTTTAACCTGTTATATAAGCGGAATGAAAGCAAGACTTACCAGAACTTCTCTTAACTTACCAGAACTCAGTACTGCTAATCCCAGAGAAGTCTTTTTTTATGTTGGAAGACAAATCTATTAGACTGTCTTTATATTTGAACACCTTTTTTTGAAGAAACCTCAAAATAAACACAGGAAACATGGTGGAAAATAGCCACTCATTCCACATATGCTGGCAATTTCTGCCGTCTTTGTGTGCAGTTGCTGGGTTGTTCCGTTTTCTAGATGTGTTTTGTTGAAGATGATGACTTTATCAAATGCATTCAATCATTTGATGCATCTGGACACCTTTGTGTTGGGTTTGGACATGCAAGACGTGTCGTTTGGACAGAATCCACCTGCCAACTCCATATTCCAGTTCAAATAGAATCAGAGATATTTCCTTTATAAATGTGCCATCAATCATAAAGGAATCTCATAAGTCACTTAAACGCCAGTATTAAGACGCACATATACGTGTCTGTACACTGACCAGCCAAAACCTGATTAGCGTTTTCTGACGACCGTCTTAGTCGTGTAGGACAGCCAATGAGAAGCTCGGGGATTTTAAACAGGGCATCACAGGTCAGTGGCACACTAAAACAGGCTGATAGATGAACAGACATCCAATCAGGAGAGAAGCGTCGACTGTCCTTCAGTAGCTGAGACTTCGTCAGAGAGACTAAGCTGGATTCTGTATTATATTAGGAACCCTAAAGGATGCAAAGTAGTTTTGATCTCGAGTTTCATCTTGATTTTTAATTTGAATTGGATATATATATATATATATATATATATTATAAATCAGGCCTCATGGCTCCTGGAATATTAGGGATTGTTTTGGCTGCAAGTAAAGGTATTTTCACAAATCTTTGATTTATTGCTCACTTTTTCAGAACAGATCAAACATATAATGAACGTACGTCTTTGTTGGTCACTTTATAAATCTTTTATGTTCTTTTTTTTTTTTATTCTCTCCAGAAATCCCTGTCGAAGCTCACGCAGAAATGGGGCGAAAGGAGGGCGACTATGTATGGAAAAAGAGCACGGATAACATCCAGGATGTGTTTGAATTCATGGAGGTGCTCGGATCGTAAGTACACATTTAGTTCTTATTATTATTCATTTGATAAGCTTAAGTTTTTGGAAGTAAATATATCCTTACAGAATTTATGTCACGGGTGCAATTTTATTTGAACAAAGTACACCGTAAAAAAATGAAAAAAGACTTTTCGAAGTTGTAAATGAATCAGATTATTGGAGTATGTTGGAGTTCATTTTACAAGATTTCATTTCATTTGAAAATTGATTAATTAAAATATTTCTTTGTAATTAAAAAAAAAAGTTCTTTGTAATTATTTGTAAAAAATTTCTAGTAACTTAATAGCCAATATTTTGTAGAAACAATTTTTAATTAGAATTTGCTAGTAAATTTTACAATTAGAATTACAAAGAACCAGCAAGTAACAGATTGAATTAAACGTGAAATTTTAAAGTAGAAAGACTGACATAATATATATATTTTTTGTAAAACATGCACCAATAATCTGTTTTTTTATAGTTTAAATCTTTTTTACAGGTTAAATAGATACAAAAAATTCCAGTTTAGTTTAAATGTACTTATAGATAATAAATAAGTATATAAAAGAATTTTTAGATAAGAAAGTGTAAAAGTAAAAATAAAAAAAAATTTTGCTCCTCAAAAATGTAAAAAAAAAATATATTTTAAGTGTGTTAGAGACATTTCCAAGAAAGCTGTTTTTGCTCACCCGTGCACCCGGTAAAGGATTGACCGCGCTTTACACTGGCCTTTAGTGGTTTATGGTAATTAAAAGTTTAAAGTCTTGGCATTTGGGAGATTAGCGGTTTATTCAGAAAAAGCTCATAAGCATTCAGCTTTAACTGAGTCTTGACGTTTTGAGCCTTGTTTTGTGATTTGCAGCAATTTGATAAAGAAAATAACTTACCGAATTAAATGTGTTTGTGATTTTATTGATATTTATATTCATTTTTATTAAGTTTAATACGCAGAGCCATGTAAACCTTTCGCAGACTGATTCCATTGAAAAGTGTAACACTACTGGTCTGTGATGATGATGATGATGATGATATCAAAACATGGACTCAAACAATTGCAATCTATCTGACCAGCCAATAGGAGGCAGATCCTCTCAGAAAACATTATTTCAGTTCTGTTTGATGATGCTTCATCACCTTGAATAAAAATGAATTATGATTTAGATTGTGAATAAGCTGTTTAAATGTGTAATCTCAAAGCCATTATCCCATCTGAGCAACATAACAGGTCTCAGACGGTAAAGCAGACACCGGTGATCCGGCCCTGCTGTCCTGAATGGGTTGTGATGTCATTGCGGCTGCAGAAAGCTGACTAGACTACGAGCTCAGCAGACACGAGCAGCTGTACATTTTCTTTGCTGACTGTACAGCGATCCCCAAGCAGAATAATGTTTCGTCAAGGCTGTTGTCCATGAAGACAGACACTATGAGATCAGCACAAGAGTCAGAAACAGTTATTTGGGACCTTATCATGTTTCCATTCATGACTAAATGATCAGCTACAGTGGGATTTGAATGTCTCTGTCTTTGTTTGATTGGCTGATGTTGAGTTTTATTCAGTCTGTGCACTCAGGGGAAAAAAAGGTACAAAAGCTGTGACTGTGGTTGTACCTTTTCAAAATATACACTTTTGTACCTTTTAGGTACTTATATGTACACTTTAGTTGTATGAACCCTTTAGGTCCAAGTTGTACCTTTTGAAAAGATCCCGCCCCAGTGATAGCTTTTGTACCTTTTTTTCTGAGAGTGCAGCATTCAGGTCACCCTGCGTCTGTCGTTCTCATTGAATTGGTCTGTAGGTGAATCAAGGGTAAAGCACAGGTTAAGACACTTCCAGACCAGGGTGTGTTAATTGCTTTGGCAGACAAGAACAGGGATCACAGGCGTCAGGGAACGGCTAACGGGATAGAGACAGATTTGCAATAATCTACCGGACATGGCCTGCAATGTGCTGTTTATTGTTTTGATGCTGATTTTTTATTTTATTTTGTGTGTGTGTGTGTGCAAGTTATTATACTTGATTATTTTCATGAATTAAGGCAAGACACCCCAGGTGAATATGGTAAAAATGTAACTAACAAATATGACTATACGCTCTCACTTGATTGATGAAATTAATAATTGCATTTTTGTTTTTTGTTGTTTTTTGGTATTAAGTTTTCTAAAATGTTATGTGTAAACGAGGTATTATCTAATTACATATGTGCTACTTTGCATACATTTCTAGAACAGTAATCTTAACATTGAATATCTGAACATTCCTGTTTCATTTTTTTTACTTAAAAAGAAAAAAATAACCAATTTTCACTCAGAATGAATAATAAATTTCAAAAATATTATAAAGAAATGGCAAGTAGCATTAACATTAAACATTAACATTTTGAAGATGAAATACTGAATTTCTTGTAAAACGTACTGCAATAATCTTTGCTTTATTTACAACTTCGAAAAATCTCTTACAGTGTCGTTACAGAAGGGATTTTTGATATCTCTTTTTCTCACTCCATAAATTATATAAATCATAAAATACTGTCAATATCCAGAAAAAAAGCATTTTCATCATATTTTAGGAATAAAATGTTGTATAAAATGTCCCTGACAATTTTCAAGCGACAGCTGAAAACTCATCTCTTTAACTTAAACTTTTACTTGACTTCATCTTAAAAAAAAACTTTTTCTTTCTCTTTATTTATTCCTTCCCTTTTCTAGCTTGTACTTATTTGAACAATGCCTAAAACTTGGTATTACAAGCACTTCCTGTGTCTGTTTGCCTCTTTAAGAAGAATCGCTTGATGTATTCCCCAACTGTAAGTTGCTTTGGATAAAAGCATCTGCAAAATGACTAAATGTAAATGTAAAATCAGTATAAAAACCTTCAGAGTATAGAGAGGAATAAATTTCACAATTTGAGTTGAATTACTGAAATAAATGAACTTTTCCACGACATTCTAATAAGCACTACTGAAGTGGAGAAAAAAACCAACTAATTTTGAGAAAATGGCTTTTAAAGATATGTATTGTAATTGAAAATCACTTTGTCCTCAAATATTAGCTGTGAATTAAAAACCAAAAATCTGACTTTACAATTCACACAGGTCCTATAAAGCGAGATAATGATCTAGTTTCAGGTCTAGAGAGCTCTGTCACAACCGGCCCTTGCCTATGGGTGTTCGTGACACCAGTGGGACATTATGGGCTGTGGGGAGTTGATCACAGTGGTTTCAACTGGCAAAAACAACTTGAATTAAATTCCCAAAATCCCTCAGCAGGCTTCTATTGGATCCAGCAGGATGAAGTACGGCATCTAAAATTGGCTTATATTGGTGAGCCACAGATTCTGAGGAAATCATGTTTTTATGTATTTCAGTGGCAGGTTTCTGGGCACATTCTGTGCACTGACCTTCAGTTTGAGCTATATTTAGTTTTTATTATTTATTTAGTCATACATTCATTGAAATCCATGGTGGTTACTGAATTCAGGACTTTCTAAAGGATTTTTCACTCATGACTGTGAGTGAAGGAAAACACGCTTTTGCATTCAGTGCAGGAATATGGTGTTGTGGGAATATGTGTTAGATGCTGGTGGTGTCAGGGAGACGGTTGTTTCGTGCCGCTTCATTTGTGCGTGGGAGGCTGAGATTGATTGTCGGAAGCCATGTGTGATGTAGCACTTCTTTTGTAATAGGCGTGATTTCAACCAAGCATTACCAATTCAGTGTTATCTCAATGAATACCTACACTGCAAAAATTGCTTATGTTTTAAGTAGCACGTATTATAGAAATTTTATACAGTTAAAAATAATACATTTAGTGAGGTGTACACTCAAAATACACTGAAGATATATATTTTAATACTTATTTTAAGTAGTAAATGCTATTAAAAAAATTTATACAATTAAAAATAATTTAGTAAGATTTACCCTCTAAATATTAAGAGAATATATCTTTTAAAAAATCACAGTGTATTTTAAGTAGTAAATGTTAAAATATTTTATATATATATATATTTAGTGAGGTTTACACTCAAATTATACTGTATTATTTTCAAGATATATTCTCTTAATATTTATTTTAAGTAGTAAATGTTCTAAAAAAATGTCTACATGTCGCTATGTCTACAGGATTTGTGTGTATCATCAAATGTGTTTACCTGATAAAATCAATTGCACTAATAGTAATCGCTTCACACATTATTTCATCTCCTCAGAGCCCTGGCCACTTTCACATGTACCTTTCATGTGCTGGCAACGCTACATGCACTTAAATAGATGGCTTGCATTGCGGCGCTGAGGTCTGGACAAAGGTTTAAAAGGTCACATCTTCACCTTCATTAAAACCTGCTTTGCTCTCAGGGGGAAGAGCCACACCAGCATCACATAAACCAAGATCATGCTCTCTCTCTCTCAGATCCATGGAGAAAAACATTATCCCAGGTAATTGCACATTTGACCTTACCTCATCTCTCTTTCTCTGCTTTCTCCAGGGGAGCGTTCTCAGAGGTCTTCATGGTGAAGGAGAGAAAAACAGGGACGCTTTTTGCTATGAAGTGTATGAAGAAGAAAAACAAAAGGGACGTCAACCTGGAGAATGAAATCGCCGTGTTGAGGAAGTAAGACTGGATGAAACCAACTGTGTGTAAAAAGCTGAGATGTAAAAATCTTACAGGAAGCGAAAATGAGAATTTGCTGAAAATGTCCTCACCCTCAGGCCAACCAAGATGTAGATGAGTTTGTTTCTTCATCAGGACAGATTTGGAGAAATTTAGCATTGCGTCACTTGCTCACTAATGGATGCTCTGTAGTGAATGGGTGCCGTCAGAATGAGAGTCCAAACAGCTGATAAAAACATCACAGTAATACACACGTAATCCACACCACTCCAGTCCATCAGTTTACATCTTATGAAGTGAAAAACTGCTTGTTTTTAAGAAACAAATCCATCATTAAGATGTTTTTAACTTCAAACCGTCGCTTCTGGCCAAAACACGAGGCCATAATCCATAAAAACACAGTGAAAAAGTTTATCTCCTGTTGTCCTCTCACATCAAAATCCAATCGCATATCGGTTTAGAACTGTTTTGACTTATAAACTATGCTTGATCTGTGCATATTTCTCTCCTGATTCAGATGAGACGACTTTTTCAATGGACAAAGCGTTATTATGGAATATGAGGAATCATATTTTAGCTCGAGGCAACGGTTTAAAACTAAAACATCTTAATGATTGATTTGTTTCGTACAAACATGCAGCTTTTCACAGTATGTTAATTGATGGACTGGAGTCGTGTGGATTATAGTTTGAAAGGAAACAGAGACTGAGAATCAAATCAAATCCAATAAGAACATTGAAAATGCATGTTCAACAACATGTATCCAATGTTAAACCGACATAACCATCTTCTAACTTATGAATCTGTTGTCATATAGGATCCAACATGACAATGTGGTTTGCTTGGAGGATTTCTATGAAAGTCGGACGCATTACTACCTGCTCATGCAGCTGTAAGCACCTTTATTTGTATTAACACCCACTGGAACCCGTTACTTCAAATGTCTTTGTGTCTTTGTGTAATCTTTGCTGTTACATTGCTCATATCCCGTCAGCGTTTCAGGTGGTGAACTTTTTGACCGGATCCTGGACCGGGGCATGTATTCAGAGGCTGATGCTAGTCTGGTCATCAGACAGGTGCTGGAGGCAGTCGGCTACCTGCACAAAAACGGCATAGTCCACCGCGACCTCAAGGTACAGAGTCGCCACATTCACACGAACGTATGCATATGCAATACTTCAGATAAACCACAAAACATGGACTTTCTGCGTCTGTATTCTCTCTACAGCCAGAGAATCTGCTCTACTACAGCCCTGATGAAAACTCTAAGATCATGATCAGTGATTTTGGCCTCTCTAAGATGGAAGATAATGGCATCATGTCCACGGCCTGTGGGACTCCAGGATATGTCGGTAAGAATGATGTCAAACAAACGGGGTTTTAAACAGCCAGTGAATGTCAAAGCACAAGAGATACATCTATAAAACTGAAAGGACACATACGCAGATTCGTTGTCTTTTAAGGCATCATGAAACTACATTCACAAAATGTTAAACTTCAGTAATGTATTGTTTCTCTGAGTGATACACGGTATTCAGTGGAAAATACTGTAGTACTTTGACTGGTTTATGTGCTGTAATAGTGTAATATTATTCTTTCTTTATTTCAGACCCGTAGGTCCATATCACAATAATAAAAGTAAAGAAGAAAACTACATACAAACATACATTTACATACATCAAACACTATTTAAAAAGCATACAAACTTGAATTCCAGTGCTTCCAGTTCACTTAATGTGGGATCATTTAAGACCGTTATATGAATGTATTTCTTGAATCACTTAATCGACACATGAAATTATACATATAATTCCTTAACACAGCATGCAAAGTAGGAATATCACTAGATACAAACATTTATGACCCTGGACTACAAAACCAGTCTTAAGTGTCAATTTTTCGAAATTGAGAATTATACATAATCTGAAAGCTGAATAAATAATCTTTTCATTGATGTATGGTTTGTTAAGACAGGACAATATCTGGTTGAGATACAACTGTTTGAAAATCTGGAATCTGAGTGTGCAAAGAAATATAAATATTGAGAAAATCGCCTTTAAAGTTGTTCAAATGAAGTTCTTAGCAATGCATATTACTAATCAAAACTGAAGTTTTGATATATTTACGGTAGGAAATTTACCAAATATCTTCATGGAACATGATCTTTACTTAATATCCTAATGATTTTTGGCATAAAAGAAAAATCGATAATTTTGACCCATACAATGTATTTTTGGCTATTGCTACAAATATACCCCAGCGACTTAAGACTGGTTTTGCGCTTATCCACCTTGGGAGCTTAAGCAGAATGCTTCATGCATTTGAGCTTTATCATAAATGTGCCGTATAAAATGAAGTACAGAAAGCTCTAAAAAGTGCTATTTTAACATCATCTGTGCACATGTAAAATTTACGAGAATACGAAAAAAATATGTTTAGGATTCTTACAACTAACATTATCACACATGATAGCCTCAGTTGATACACCTATATTACTTAAACTCTTCTCTGTTGATGCCCAGTCTAATTTTCCACGATGCTCATAATTATCATAATTGCTCAACTCGTGTAAACTTTCAACATTTAACACCATAAAGACAGGTATATTGTCTGTTGTGACCAAGTCATACAATATCTCAAGTTTTTCTAGACGATCATCAGCTGTGCATATGCAGTGATCCAGCCAAGATGTTGCATTCCATGCTTCACTGATATATGTATAACGATCTATTGGTAACAATTTTTGCCTAGATAAAACCAACTTGCTATCTTGGCAAAACCTAATTAGATGTTGACCTAACAAAGAGTTCTCATCAGATATATTGGCATTCATGTCCCCTACTACAAATATACATGCATATACACATTCCTTGATAAAAGAACTTAAAAAAGGAAGCCTACTGATATATTCATCTTCATTTTGACAACATCCATAAGGAGTATACACATTCAAAATTACAAAAGCATTCTTATTATGTTCCACTTTAATTGTTACACAGCAGTCCACAATATCGGCATTGTCCATATTATGACAATTTTATAAAGACAAAGAAAGTTATTATATCTGGTTAATACTTAGTAGATTAAAAAACATTATAGTATTATTTAACTGCTATAGTATATGTACATATGTTAATATGCTTTAATTTTATAACTTTTCTTTTTAATTATAGTTTAAATTTTAGGCATTTTGATTAAATATTATGAAAACAAGTGTTATTTTAGTATTATTTATAAACTATATAAAGATATAAAATAATATTTATTAATATCTATTAATGCAGTATGGTATTTATACATACATTAATATGATTTTATTTGAATATTTTCAGTTTTCATTTTAGTTTTAGTTAAAATTGTAGGTATTTTATAAGTTACTCACCCTCAAGTCATCCTAGGTGTATATGACTTTCTTCTTTCAGACGAGTCCAGTCGGATTTATATAAAAAATTGTCTTTGATCTTTCAAGCTGTTTCATGGCACTCAGCGGGTGTTGCATGCATCAGTCCAAAAGAAGTTCAATAAAAAGCATCCATCCATAATAAAAAGTGTCTCACACGGCTCCGGGGGTGAACAAAGGCCTCCTGTAGCGAATCGACGCATTTTTGTAAGAAAAATATCCATATTCAAAACGTAATAATCACTTTAATCTAGCTTGCGCTCACTGCTGTAAACTAAGCAGCTCCGGGAGGATGACGTATGAGGTCAGCGTTGCGCATGCGCCGGTGAGTCTCGTGAAAACCAACGTTTGTTTACAGGAGCAAAGGAAGCAAAGTTTCCTTACTTTAGCAAAGTAAAACCAGTCTCCTCTTGGCTTATATCGAAATCCTCTGACATTCTTCTTTACAAATCCTCGTTTTGTACTTCTAATAAGTGACTGTTGTTTTGTTTTGATCTCTCCGCTGTGCTTTCACGTTCGTCACTTCTGAGCGGTGCATGCGCAACGCCGACCTCATACGTCATCTGCCCGGAGCTGCTTCCGTGTACAAGTGTTGGCGCAAGCTACATTAAAGTGATTATTACGCTTTAAATATGGTTGTTTTTCTTACAAAAACGCATCGATTCGCTACAGGAGGCCTTTGTGAGACACTTTATTTTATGGATGGGCGCTTTTTATTTCACTTCTTTTGGACTGAAGCACTGCAATACTTGCTGAGTGCCGTTAAACAGCTTGAAAGATCAAAGACTATTTTTAATATAGCTCCGACTGGATTCGTCTGAAAGAAGAACGTCATATAAACCTAGGAATTGATGGGCTAATTTTCCATTTTTGGGGCGAACTAATCCTTTAAGTGCTTTTCTATGTATGTTTTTGTTGTTGTTGTTAGTTTTAATATTTCTATTTAGCTTTCATTTATTTTTTATTTAAGTTTAAATTTGGTACAATTTGAAATGTTGCCTTTGCAAATAACTGAAATAAAATAAGTTGAAGTCGAAGCTTTTCATCTGATATTTATATTTAATTTAGTTACGCTTTATTTCAATTAACAAAAAATATTTGTAATAGTTTTAGTTGTAGTTAACAACACTGATTTAAAAAAAATATTGCACAATAAATCCAAGGACATTTAAGAGAATAAAAAAGGTCCATTTTAAAACCAAGTTGTTTCTAATAATCAGTATTTCCTCACAGCCCCTGAAGTATTGGCCCAGAAACCCTACAGCAAAGCCGTTGACTGCTGGTCTATTGGAGTCATCACCTACATCCTGTAAGTCCCTTCCTAGTTGGGATGTCATTTCTAAGAATTTTTTTTTTTGCTATATGTACTCCACAAGTGAGTTGGACTTTAAACAGCACCACTATTTACAGAGAGTGATAAACAGATGCCAAGTTCTTAATTTAGAAACCTAAAGCTGGCTGTTTGTCAAAACTGACAGATTAGCAGCAGTTTGAGTCAGAATGAGTCACTGGTTCACCAAAGACATTTAGCCATGCTTTTTAACACCACAATGTACTCCTGTAGGCCTCTCAGATAGATGGCGCCCCTGCTGGAAGTTTCCATTCATTTCTTTTGCTGTATCTTCACAGTCTCTGTGGATATCCTCCTTTCTATGAAGAAACGGAGACTCGTCTCTTTTCTAAAATTATGAAGGCGCAGTACGAGTTCGACTCACCCTTCTGGGATGATATCTCTGAGTCTGGTTAGCATCCTATACTTTCCTACTGCTAAATCATCTCATATGATTCTGTAAAACACGCCTTTAACCTCATGTATAATTATTATCTCTGTAGCAAAGGACTTCATCCGCAACATGATGCAGAAGAATCCTAAAATGCGTTATGATACAGAACAGGCTCTCGGACACCCCTGGTGAGTGACCACACGACTCTTTTAAAGCTTATGAGCCTTAATGGAGGTCTTTGTTTCGTTTATGTATCAGACATCTCAGAAATACAAAACAAATGAGATATTGTTGACACAGAAGAGTATAAAGGTATAAAATTATGGATATTATAGTGCAGATAATTTGCAGTGTCATTATTGTATTGTGTCATAATTTGTCATTATTGCTAACTAAAACTATTAAAAATAATTTTCGGTCCGAAAATTAAGCAGAAATAAAATACAAATATTAGATGAAAAAATAACCTTAAAAGCTTAAAATGATTAATTAAGTATTTTTTGGTAATTGAAATGAAGCAGAAATAAAATACTATATTAATATGAGATGAAAAATGTAAGTTTAAAAAACTTAAAATGATTAACAATAATTTTCGGTGATTTGAAATGAAGCAGAAATAAAATAAAATATTAATATTAAATGAACAAATAAGCTTAAAAAGCTTAAAATTGTTTACAATTATTTTAAGTAATTGAAATGAAGCAAAAAATAATAATAAAATGAAACAAAATATATACATTAGATGAAAAAATTAAACTAAAATTTAAAATTATTAAAATTATTTGTTGGTAATTGAAATTAAAATTAAATTAAATAAAAAAATGAATGTAAAATTTAAAAAAATGTAACTAAAATTAAAAATGTTGCATTGGGAACTAACTGAAATGAAATAAGTTGAAGTTGAAGTACTAAAATTACTAAAACTCAAATAAAAAAATTAAGTTAAATAAAAGTATTTAAAAAAACACAAACTAATAAAACTGACAAAAATGCATAACAAAATGACTAAAACTTAAATTTTAATGAAACAAAAAAAGCTTATTTAAAAAATTAACTCTATAATAGTATAAAAAATAATACTAAACTTATAATAATAATACTAAACTTAATTTGATGGGAGACACTGAGTTCATATTGAGATCTCAAACTTTGACTTTGCAAATCTGAGCACAGTTTGAGACAATGTTGAGATGTCTTCTGAAACTTTAGCTGAGACACATATGAGGTTATGGGTCTTTTTTCTCAGACTTAATCAAAAGTCTCCATTTGCTCTTCATTAAATCTCATTGCTGGGCCAGAGAACCCCACAATCCAGAATTGTTCGGATTAAACAATTTATTCCTGTTTTAGAGTCTGGTTAAAACAGGAAACAAAATCCTTCTGTTTTCCATGAGCTCTGGTTTTAAATCCAGCTTTGTGCTGCAGGATTATAGGAAAGACGGCCCGGAGTCAGGACATCTACCACTCCGTCAGTGAGCAGATCCAGAAAAACTTTGCCAAGTCCAAGTGGAAGGTGAGGACATGTTTCATAACTCGGTGTACTCTCGGATTAGAATTTGTCTCCTGTGGTTTCGTCTCAGTTGGGTTTTTCAGATGACCTCCGGCCTGATTACACAATTCAGCTTTAAATATGAGTGGCTGATTTGGTCACCGGTCTTGCCTTTAATTGCTCCATCTGCGTGAAAATCTGGAACAGACCAGTTTCAGTATGTTTTAGCAATCTGATTTATACTTTGAGACATTTAAAGCTGCAGTGAAGTATTTTCTTGTTATCAAATCACTTGCCTAGAAAAAGGATTTATTTGACATAAATGTGTCCCCTTTTAATGGCCACGATGTTGATTAACTCAAACTCTGATGTTTTTTTCAGAGAATGTTAACTTGTTACATTGCACACCAGTCTGAATCCCACAATGCAATGCAACACACTCAGTTTTACCTTCTATTATTGACAATACATTTTTATTGAATTTTCAATAAAGTAGACTTTGACTTTTTTGACTATTATACTACCGAAGTGATATACGGTACCAAATCTTAACACATCTGTACACAAAATTAAATGAAGATAACCATTTTTATTTAAAACTGCATGCTGCTTTTTGAATTAAACATGCAACTTGATAAGGTCATCTGACAATAATTTAGCATACTGTTAAAACATTTATTGTTGCATTATGCTTTCTGTTTCACATGCAGTTTTGAAAAAAATTGTTGATTGGCTGTTTTATTTTATTTTTTTAAGAAATTTGTATTTTTTTTTTTTAATGAATTAAATTGATCAAAAGTGACATTAAGTAATTTCAAATGTTACAGAATATTTTTTATTTCAAATAGATGTTGTTCTTTTGAACTTTCTATTCATGAAAAATCCTGAAAAAAATTAACATTCAACATTGATAATGAGAAGAAATTATGAAATAATAAGAAATATGGTTTCTTGAGCAGCAAATAAGCATATTAGAATGATTTCTGTGGACACTGACGACTGGAGTAATGATGCTGAAAATTCAGCTTTGCTTCACAGGAATAAATTCCATTTTAAAATATATCACAATAGAAAATAGGTATTTTAAATTGTAGAAATATTTCACAATATTACTGTTTTTACTGTATTTTTGATCAAATAATTGCATCCTTGGTGAGCAGAAGAGACTAAAACATTAAAATTCTTACTAAACCTACACATTTGAACGGTAGTGTATATTGCACAATATTTATTTATAACTATTTTAATATAGTTTTAATAGCCATTATATTTGGAAAGGATCCATTATTAGCGCACTGCTAAGTGCATACTGTGCAGTATATACTCAGTATGGTGCAATTTAAGTAATGAGCCCAGAAAAAAGAAAGAATTGCTACTTACAGTATAAGCTTAATGCACTGCATTATGGGACACAATATAGTAAGCTCTGTTTATATACTGCACATTATGGCAAAAGTGGGTCTTCTTACAGTAACATTTGCATACATAACCAAACATTTCATTTTTTGTGCACTATTAAAATGCATTGATTGTTTTTAACTTTACTTCATGTTTCAATGTAAACATTTGCTGTTAGCTTGTTTAGTTGTTTCCTGCACTCTACTGACTGTCTGAAATCATGATCTCCTCACTCCAGCAAGCCTTCAACGCTACAGTGGCCATTCACCACATGAAGAAACTGCAGCTGGCCCACTCTGAGGCCTGTGTCCATCTGAAACAGACGTCTGCGCCTGCGCCTGTGCCTGAGATCAAGGTCATCGCAACCTCCACACCTGAATCCGTCCGCAAGAAGCTGTTCACTGAGACCCCCGAACCAAACGGCAACATACCCAGTAATCAGATGAATGTGCCGTCTGGCTCCACTGAGTCAAAGAGTCAGTATCACCCGGTCCGGGTCAGTCACAGCGAGACCACCCATGTTGGGACCCTCACCATTGCAGAGAAGAGCAAACATGTGTATCACTCGGAGCCAGCAGACCTAAATGGGTATGTATTTATGTTTAAATTATAGAAAACATGACCTTGGTTTGATTATTTGAGCTAAAACTGTAACACTCTACGTTTGATAACTAAGCTATGAAAATGTGTTCATTCAGAAACCACCATTCTTATAAGGTCACAATTGTGACTGCATTAACATACAACATTCTTCTACATTTACAAAAATTAATAAAGCATAAAAAAAATGCTTAAACCAGCCTAAGCTGGTTTGATGGTCTTAGCTGGTTTAAACTGGTCTTCCAGTCTGGCCAAGATGGTGTAAAACTAGCAAACAGACCAGACTGGGACACCAACTAAGAACAGTTTTCAGCAACTTGGTGGTGACATTGTTATTAATTTCACATTCGAGAAGGCTAGCCAATTATGATTGACAAATTAAAGGTACAGTACCAGAAACAAACTGGTCAGCGAGAAGGTGGAAAATGCTGTAAAACTAAATTATGATGTTTTTGGTTCAAGAAGCTAACATTATTAGTGGATATTGTGAATGTTTTAGTTTACCAGGTTTTAAATAGCACACAGGGTTTAAATAGCACATTACCTTTAAATCTTATTTGTGATTTATTATCTTGTAAGAGATTATAATTAAGTGTCCTGTAAACTACAGAAAAGGTTTATGTTTTTGTAGGCTGCTACTGTCCATTCTTTGTGCAATATTTTTTTTACCAATAAACCCTCATACATCACTTTGATTTCTCAATGGTTTAATTTTTGTGTTGCATTTTGTAATTTTTTTTTTTTGGAGGCTTAGGTTTAAAACCTGTTATTTTTAGACTGACATGACTTTGGAAACTATAGTTCTCTCCTTAAATATGAAGAGGTCAAGCAGATTAATGAATTAATCCAAATTTCACAAAAAGCTTATGGACGTGATTATAAATCAGACATTGAAGGGAGTTGCTGTTTGTGTCACTCTTCTGAGGAAGATGCCGTTCACTTGTTTTGGTAATGTGCCCACACAAATATATTTTGGTCAGAAATTTTTAATGTTAATCCAATCTCATTTTGTAAGTGACCTTTCTTTCTGTTTTAAAGATGTTTTTTTTCTTTTCTGGATTTGTTTGACTATTCAAAAGAGAATATGAGTATATACATATACACTTACATATACAATATATACGTATATATGCCTATTGCCTACATATATACATACATAATCAGTGGTGTTCCGTCCATATAAACTGCGAATGCTCCGCATGCCCAGGCCATTTGAGAGAATAAGTTCATGGGATAAAACATGATTATAAGTTGATCCCTTGTCATTTGAAATGTAACTTAAAGCTTAAAGAGTTAGGAATAAGTAAGTACAATGATTTATTTGACAAAAGGCAGCAATTTTCTTTAAATCTACCAGTTGCATTGTTTCCGGCAAGCGGATTCTCCGCAGATTTCTCGCCTCTGGTCAGGATTGTAACGCGTTCTCAGTTCTTTTGCTGGCCTGCGGCTGATTTAATGCGCAAGGTAAGCTGTCTGCAAATAATATACATTTGTTATATATACAGTACATACTATATATATATATACACAAAGCTCTGTTAATCCTAAAGCAGTCAAAACTGTCTCTATATTCATCCTATGTCCTCTTAAGGTGTAAATTTATTACTTAAAAAAAAAAAACCTGCAAACACATTTGTGTGTATACTTTCTTTCTTTTTTCTTTGTTTCGCTTTTATAACTGTACTGCCTTAATGGTTTGATGTTTTGTACTGTTTAATACAAAAGAAACCAGAAATGATTCGCGATACGCGCTCCGAAATCCCGATCTGAATCAAAACATTCGCTATAGTTTCGAAAAGCTCCGTTGGATTCACCCATCACTATGTGCTTCTTAACATCATTGCAAGCGATGTCGAAATTCGAAATGAATGGC
Organism: Sinocyclocheilus grahami; assembly: GCF_001515645.1. Lineage (NCBI taxonomy): Eukaryota > Metazoa > Chordata > Actinopteri > Cypriniformes > Cyprinidae > Sinocyclocheilus > Sinocyclocheilus grahami. The sequence goes on along the minus strand of NW_015505307.1, from coordinate 248,406 downwards.
TCTTTTGGACTGGTTTTTGCTAGTGGATAGCTTGAAATGAATGATCGAAGACACAAGTATTTTAGTTTGAATCAATCGGAGCGGTTCCAGTGTAGGCCTAAATGACTCACTCAATTTAATCAGTTTGTCTGTTCTTCTTCTTTTTTACGCCTTCAGGAGTGTTTAATCGACTGTCAGCACTACTACTGGCTTAGTTCGCTAGTTTTAGGACATTCATTGAAATAAGCGAAGAAAGTATGATGTTTACAATTCAAATATCCATATTTCCATTCCGAACTGCTTTCCGCGTCCAAACACCCAACACAAATCTAGGAACATCTTCAGGTGAGGTAACCGGTTTACTGCTAACTAGTGAAACACAACATTAATATGACGAGCTGCACCTCAAAATCAGTGTTGGGGGTAACTCATTACAAGTAACGCGAGTTACGTAATCAGATTACTTTTTTCAAGTAACTAGTAAAGTAACACATTATAATAAGATAAAACAAGATAATATCTGAGTTCAAGCCCTGTCCGGATTTAAAAGTAACGCAAAAGTAACGTAACGCATTACTTTCCATAAAAAGTAACTAAGTAACGTAATTAGTTACTTTTTTATTGAGTAACGCAATATTGTAATGCCTTACTTTTAAAAGTAACTTTCCCCAACACTGCTCAAAATACGTGTTAGATGGAAACATTGTGCATTATGATCGAGTTTGTAGCTCAATTCACTATATTTTAAATAGTTTGACCTGAAATTCAGTTGATGACAGTTCAATAGGAAATAAGTTGAAAGCATCCAGTCTCTCAAATATTTGAGAAATTATTGTTGTATCTGATTGTATTAGTCTATATAGAGTGATAGTCAATGTAAAAAAGAGCAAATGTTTGAGATATTATGGGGGTCCAGTACTCAACAAAGGTCGAGACCCGCTGCTGTGAAGGACATGTTTAGTCAATGGGGAAACTTTGAGAATTTTTTTATTTTTTGGATATGTAAAGTATTTAATTTAATGTACTTTTTTTTAATCTAACTTTTTAATTTGTTTATATACCTTTTTTTAAATCGATTTAACCTGTTCTAGCCAAGAAAATAGATTTTTTTTTATCTAATTGGTTTTTTTTCTATGTAAATGAATGATCTTATTTGTCTGCCTTAAACTCACTTTAAATATATAAACCCATTTTTTGTATCCATTTTAACCTGTTCTTGGCATGAAAATAGTCCTTTCTTTACCTTTTATTTTATTCGTCATCTAGTTGTTTTATTTTCCATTATGTAAATGAATCTGATATATCTGGTATGTCTGTTCTTAATCTCCCTTTAAATGATTATTAATTTGTTTGTACATTTATTTTTGTATTGATATACTCTGTACTTGTCATGAAAATAGGCCATTTAAAAATATATATATTTTAAATATCTTTCATTTGTTTTATCTAATTATTTGTTTTATTTGTTTGTCTTTAATCTAACTTAAAACTTGTTTGTTAATTTGTTGCATATAATATGTCATATTTTAAAATATATATATGTATATCTCTTACTTTAAATGTGTGTTAATTTTAATAATTTGAGTCCATAGAATGTTATATAGGATTAGGGATGCACCGAAATTACAATTTGGGCCAAAACTGAAAAATTCAGGATGCACTTGGCTGAAAAACCAAAACCGAAAATGACTTATTTTTGAAATATTTTAAATACTTTTTTGTATTAAAATTAGACTTTTTAATTTCATGAAATGTAATAAATCTGAAGTGAAAAGCTACAAACCAATAAAATAATCACACTTTGAATTTCTTATTGAAAGTATCACAACAAATTAGATGGAAAATATTTTAGAACAAACTTAAAATTATTATTCTCCGTTCAGTTCATTTCAACACAATCAAATGTAACTGCCATGCCCTTTTCGCAGTAGTGAGGGGGTGTTGATACTATTTCCTACGCAATGACGTTAACCAATCATAGCAGTGGCCGTCTACTGACAAGAAATTAACAATTCAGACAGACGATCAGAATGTGAACATATTCAATAAAAAAATAAAAAAGAATAAATATAAATATCCATGACATGACATATTGTGATGGTCCCAGTACACAAATTATGACTGACCTCAATACAGCGTCTGACCTGTAGACGTGCAGATCACTCACCTGAGCTCAGATTAGCATCATCACTGTCATCTTACTGCTGAGTGTGTGTGAATGCATGAAGGACAGACGCCTCCTCGTGTTATGATCGGTCTTATTGACATTAACTGCCATCTGTTTACTGATGATGTGGTACATTTATAAAAAGTAAATAAAATATTTGCCATTTTTTTAAACATTTGACTATTTTGGCATCATTGTGCACATTTGAATGTTGGATTCAACAGCGGTTTTGGGCATAGGCATATTCAAATATTTTATTTGACACTGCTGTTCAAAAGTGTGGGGTGGGTAAGATTATTAATGTTTTTGAAAGAAGCCTCTCATCAAGGCTGCAATTATTTGCTCAAAAATACAGTAAAAACAGTAATATTGTGAAATATTATTACAAGAAACTACTTTGTTTGGTCTTCCAAAAGAGGATGATATCCACTTCGTCATGCCTGGAGCTGATCCATGCTGGTCGCTGAGGAAATACATCAACATGGCGCTGTGGATGGCCGGATCGGCTTTCACCGTGGACGAAGCAGAGTCCAGCCCAGGGTCGTCACATGTGGTTGCCGCAAGCCCGCCGGACGCTCCTTCGTCGAATCCACCGACCGCGCCATTCTCAAGCTCGCCCGCCGCCGCTCACTCAAGCCGGGCTCCGCTCACTCTAGGCCGCCGTGTGTTTCATTGTGAAAGCGAAACTACTTTGTTTGGTTTTCCAAAAGAGGACATGACTAGAAATCAGTGGTTAAGTTGTATTTACAACACTGTTACAGAACAGTTCAA
>NW_015505307.1:185018-245406 GCF_001515645.1 Sinocyclocheilus grahami | reverse complement strand
GTAATGTACAGTATGTGAAAAATAATGTTTTTTGAACCTTAAACCGCATAAACACATTTCATTACACCAAATACACAAAATAATGTTCTTTTTAGCAGCATCATATGACCCCTTTAAATGAAATTTATTTCTGTGATGCAAAGTTGAATTTTCAAGAAAAATAATGTTTTTTGAACCTTAAACCGCATAAACACATTTCATTACACCAAATACACAACATAATGTTCTTTTTAGCAGCATCATATGACCCCTTTAAAGTTAAATTTATTTCTGTGATGCAAAGCTGAATATTCAGCATCATTACTCTAGTCTTGAGTGTCACATGATTCTTCAGAAATCATTCAAATATGCTGATTTGCTGCTCAAGAAACATTTCTTATTATTATCAATGTTGAAAACAGTTATGCTGCTACATATTTTTGTGGAAATGGTGATACTTTCCTTTTTGATGAAAAAAGTTCAAATGATCATCATTTATTTGAAATAGAAATCTTTTGTAACATTATAAATGCCTCATCATTACTCTAGTCTTGAGTGTCACATGATTCTTCAGAAATCATTCAAATATGCTGATTTGCTGCTCAAGAAACATTTCTTATTATTATCAATGTTGAAAACAGTTATGCTGCTACATATTTTTGTGGAAATGGTGATACTTTCCTTTTTGATGAAAAAAGTTCAAATGATCATCATTTATTTGAAATAGAAATCTTTTGTAACATTATAAATGCCTTTACTGTCACTTTTGATCAATTTATTGCATTCTTGCTGAATAAAGGTAGCTTATCAATTTCTTAAAAAAAATAAATAAAACTTTCTGACCCCAGACATGAGTCTATATTTAGCTTCACATTTTGTATTTAAAGGGTTAGTTCACCCAAAAATGAAAATGCTGGCGCTACAGGATGATGTGGAGGAGATGAATTGTTGAAGTAGTTTTTTTTTTCTTTCGCGTACAAAAAGTATTCTCGTAGCTTTGTAAAATTACGGTTGAACCACTGATGTCACATGGATTATTTTACCGATCTCCTTGCTACGTTTCTGGACTTGGGAACATTTCAGTTGCGTTGCTGTCTATGGAGGGTCTGAGAGCTCTCAGATTCCATCAAAAATATCTTAATTTGTGTTCCGAAGATGAACGAAGGTCTTACGGGTTTGAAACGACATGACGGTGAGTAATTAATGACAGAATTTTCATTTTTGGGTGCACTATCCCTTTAAACGTCAACTACTAAAACACTCTCATAAGTCACATGAGAACAGTGTGATCTCAGATGTAATGTATATTGCTCTGAGTCATGTTATTGTTAATGAGTTTCTTCCTGTGTACAGTGTTAACCATCACGTCTGCTGCTCAGCACGGGCTGCGTGTGTTGAACGTGCTTTCCCAACACTGTCTGTGCATCTAGGGAAGAGAGCATGGCACAAATGAGAGTAAAACAGGTCAAAAGTATCTGATGCAGTCTTGTCCTCAGAGTCACAACCTCTACAGCACGTCTACAGTGAGTCCTGTTACCCAACATACCCCTCACCTCATACGCAAGCAGCCTCGCAGGGACACAGCAGTGATGATTTTTACTCCATTTTAAGGATGTGCTGCAGTTGGGATGTTACTGAAAGTGAAAGGTCAGCATGTTTGCTGTTTACAAACGCAAAATCACCGAAATCTGAAATAATATAGCCCGATTCTAAAGAAAAAGCTATTTCAATAACCTAAATGATTCATGCTGTCACATATTGTGTTTAGCATACTAAGTTATAACAAAGAAAGCTCATAATTGCGTAGCCTTAATGTTCATTCTTAATTGTCATAAATTTAAAAATAAAATAATAAGAATAAAACATGTTAAAATATATTTTATATGAAATATAATCACAGTGAAATGTGTTTTGATTAAATTTAAAAAATGCAGTTTAATGTAATATTATTACATTACATTTTTTTATTTGAAGGACATTTTTGTTTACTTTTGAAGCACTTAAGAACATTCTTAATGCAAAATCATTGACCAATATGATTAATGTTGGCATAAATTGCATGTTTTGCTTTTGAACTGCTGCTAACTTTGCATATAATGCACAAAGAGTTTAATTAATAATACAGCATAAATACAGCATTATACCATTGCAGTCTTAATGTTAATTTTAATTTGTGATAAAGAAAAACATTTAAATAAAATATAAAGATAATAAAATAGTAAGAATAAAGCATATTTAAAAAACAATTTATTATATTCAAATATATTCAAATAAAAAGATGCCGTTTTTAAAAAAATTTAAAATTAAAAACAAAGTTAAATAAATAATATAGCATAAATACAGCATTATACTGTTGCAGAGTCTTAATGTTAATTTTTGTGATAAATATAAAAATTACAAATAAAGATAAAAAAAATAGTAAGAATAAAACATTAAAATATATTTAATATAAAATTAAATTATATTGAAATTTATAACATTTAAAAAATTCAGTTCATTGTAATAATAAAAGATTTCAAACCCTTCTTGATGCAAAATCATTGACTCATAGTGTTTAGAACCTGTTTCTGAAAAATAAATAAATACAGCATAAATACAGCATTATAAGGTTTTTGTGATCAATATAAAAATTAAACATTAAATTAAAATCTAAAATGATAAAATATGAATAAAAGAAAAAGAATAAAACCGTAAAACATGTTTCACATAAAACATTTAAATTTATATATTTTTTATATTTTTAATATTCTTGTAAAAAAAAAACACTTTTCCCTTTTAGACTTGCACTCTATTCATTTGCTACTTGTCTTCTTTGAGAGAAAAAAACTAACTCTTGCTTTCTAACCTATTTGTATTCTATCTGTTTTCTTTTCATTTATTATACAATTAACAAAAGGAAAAAAGACCTCTAACACTAGCTTGCTCTTTTTTCTTTCTATTCTATCTGTTTTCTTTTTATTTATTATATTATTTAAAAAACCCTTGCTATGTGTACAGCATTAAGCTAACTGAGACTTGTTATAGCACTTGCTTATTATTGCTCTTTTGTTGATTTTGATTACTTCCGTTGTCCTCATTAGTAAGTCGCTTTAGATAAAAGTGTCTGCTAAATGACTAAATGTAAGTAAAATATAATTATATTTAAATGGATTTTATTACATTTTTAAAAATGCAGCTCTGCTGCAATATTAATATTTAACTTTTTTTATTTGAAGGACATTTTGCTTTCATTCATCAGGTTTGTTAATGTAGGAGCATGGGCAGAGGGCAGTGGAGTAAAGGTCATTACAGCCAATGATGTGGCGGCTCTTATCATAGTCTAATTTCCTCTCTAAAAACAACAAACTGTAGGAACTTACCTTAACGTTATAGTTTTCTGACAGTAAATGACATGCATTTTTATTTCCCTTTACTTACTAAGGTACAACAGTAATGCTATTTTTAATTGCACATTGTACTAAAGAAAAACTGTCCTTTTTGGACATGCACCAATACTATTCTCTTCATTGAAATATCCTGAATTAACATATTTATTTGTGGTATATGAATATAGTAAATGTTCATTATCATGGTATATATAAAAGTAAAGTGCATTTTTGCAGTTGAATGTTTTTTTATTGCTCACATGTCTGTGTTTACATGTCATATCATCTGCCTTCATCTGGACAAATGAGTATTTGTTGTTAAACATCACTCGGTAAAGTGTTTTACCTCTCCTTATCACACCATAAAACTGATCTGTGAACTTTGAGTTTAGTATTAACCATCACAGCTGGGTCATCAAGTCCTCACTGCTTCAGTCTGTTTATACACGATCTTCCCGTACAGTGTGTTTTATGGTGATCAAGAGACACATCTCCTCGTTGTCTTTGTGAAACTTGGCAGACAGGTTTCATCATTCGCCAGCAGCCCTGCAGTCATTCACCGCTCACATGAAGCAACTTGGACAAAAGTTGCATCTCCTCTCCAGCCTCATGAATATTCATGTATAGTGGATGTGGATAGAGGACCGCTGGCCTTAAAAAGACAGAGCGTCTGAACCTCCAACACCCCCTGAAACTCTGAGGATAAACCTTAACAAGGACTTATTAGGTTCTTCAACGTTTTACAAGTGAGTACATTTTTTCTTATTTATTTATATATATATATATATATATATATATTATTTTCTGCTTTGACGCTGTAAAATTTGACATACACTTTAAGAATGCTTGCAATTTAAACTGTAAAATACTATTATAATGCTATTGTTAGTTATTATTTATTATGTTATTTATTATTTGTCTTACTCTAAATGGTGAAAAATTGTAATAGATATAATGGACTTTTTAATTTTACAGAAAAAACACTGTTAAATGTATTTTACAATTTTTTTTAAAAGTGAATAAGTCAGAGCTCACATTTAAAAGTTTTTCAGTGAAAAATAAAAAAATACATGGTGTTCAATTAATAAAACTGTTACATCTTATATATTTTATTTACCAGTGCTATTTTAGTATCATCGAGATACAGTTGTTATTAATATTTTGAATCAGTTTTTGTCATGTTTTATTTTTAATTTTTAAAGTTTTAGTAACTTAAGCTGTGTTTTTAGTAGTTTTGTTGTTGTTTTTATATATGTTTATATTATATGGAGATATGTGCTTATATAAACATTTATTTATATGTCAGTTTTAGTACATCAGGTTAAATTAAAATGAGAAATGGTTTAACATTTTTAACATTTATTTTATTTCAAGTAATGATTGTTTTGTTAAATGGTTTTGATTAAAGTTTCAGTTTTAGTAACTATAAAAACCCTGCTATTTATCTCTGAAAAAATACTCCACGGCAGCATGTTCCTGTTCTTATAAATGCACAATGTAAAAAATATTTGAATTAAATATCCCTTGAATGAATTATACCCATTTAATCCCTTGAATTAAATATTTGAATTAAATACGAACAGTATTTCATGTTGTTTTTAAGATTATGCTTCTTACCGGCACTGTTTACTACAATAATTTAGTTAATTTGATCATATATTCATATCGTGACCTTTGATTTTTTTTTCTTTCACAGACGTAACTGCAACTAATATGGACGCTATGCATGAGCTCATCCCTTTTGTTAAGGAAATGCTGAGTGCCGGTCCCTCCAAGGGCTCTCTGAAGGTCTATCTAGTGGGCGGCACGTTCGCCGTCCTGGGAATGGTGAGCGGCGTGGTCCAGGTGGCCTGTTCTCTCTTCCCTGACCACGAGGAGCCTGGCTTTGAGATGCTGAAGGTGCGGGAGCTCATACCGGTGAAGGAGCAGGTCCAGGAGCCACAAACCAGCATCCCTGAAGATGACGAGATGGATGCGGCGATGGAGGCCAAGGTTGTTGTTAAACATCACTCGGTAAAGTGTTTTACCTCTCCTTATCACACCATAAAACTGATCTGTGAACTTTGAGTTTAGTATTAACCATCACAGCTGGGTCATCAAGTCCTCACTGCTTCAGTCTGTTTATACACGATCTTCCCGTACAGTGTGTTTTATGGTGATCAAGAGACACATCTCCTCGTTGTCTTTGTGAAACTTGGCAGACAGGTTTCATCATTCGCCAGCAGCCCTGCAGTCATTCACCGCTCACATGAAGCAACTTGGACAAAAGTTGCATCTCCTCTCCAGCCTCATGAATATTCATGTATAGTGGATGTGGATAGAGGACCGCTGGCCTTAAAAAGACAGAGCGTCTGAACCTCCAACACCCCCTGAAACTCTGAGGATAAACCTTAACAAGGACTTATTAGGTTCTTCAACGTTTTACAAGTGAGTACATTTTTTCTTATTTATTTATATATATATATATATATATATATATATTATTTTCTGCTTTGACGCTGTAAAATTTGACATACACTTTAAGAATGCTTGCAATTTAAACTGTAAAATACTATTATAATGCTATTGTTAGTTATTATTTATTATGTTATTTATTATTTGTCTTACTCTAAATGGTGAAAAATTGTAATAGATATAATGGACTTTTTAATTTTACAGAAAAAACACTGTTAAATGTATTTTACAATTTTTTTTAAAAGTGAATAAGTCAGAGCTCACATTTAAAAGTTTTTCAGTGAAAAATAAAAAAATACATGGTGTTCAATTAATAAAACTGTTACATCTTATATATTTTATTTACCAGTGCTATTTTAGTATCATCGAGATACAGTTGTTATTAATATTTTGAATCAGTTTTTGTCATGTTTTATTTTTAATTTTTAAAGTTTTAGTAACTTAAGCTGTGTTTTTAGTAGTTTTGTTGTTGTTTTTATATATGTTTATATTATATGGAGATATGTGCTTATATAAACATTTATTTATATGTCAGTTTTAGTACATCAGGTTAAATTAAAATGAGAAATGGTTTAACATTTTTAACATTTATTTTATTTCAAGTAATGATTGTTTTGTTAAATGGTTTTGATTAAAGTTTCAGTTTTAGTAACTATAAAAACCCTGCTATTTATCTCTGAAAAAATACTCCACGGCAGCATGTTCCTGTTCTTATAAATGCACAATGTAAAAAATATTTGAATTAAATATCCCTTGAATGAATTATACCCATTTAATCCCTTGAATTAAATATTTGAATTAAATACGAACAGTATTTCATGTTGTTTTTAAGATTATGCTTCTTACCGGCACTGTTTACTACAATAATTTAGTTAATTTGATCATATATTCATATCGTGACCTTTGATTTTTTTTTCTTTCACAGACGTAACTGCAACTAATATGGACGCTATGCATGAGCTCATCCCTTTTGTTAAGGAAATGCTGAGTGCCGGTCCCTCCAAGGGCTCTCTGAAGGTCTATCTAGTGGGCGGCACGTTCGCCGTCCTGGGAATGGTGAGCGGCGTGGTCCAGGTGGCCTGTTCTCTCTTCCCTGACCACGAGGAGCCTGACTTTGAGATGCTGAAGGTGCGGGAGCTCATACCGGTGAAGGAGCAGGTCCAGGAGCCACAAACCAGCATCCCTGAAGATGATGAGATGGATGCGGCGATGGAGGCCAAGGCTAAGGAACTGCCGGTGAACAGACAGAGGCGGATGAGTTTCAGAGCTCACGCTTCATAAGGCTCGTGCCCTGCTGCTGTTAATGCCTACGTGAAGAAAGTTGAGCCAGAATGAAGTTCTGCTTGTGAACTGACCCGTGAGGAACACGTCATGAGGAACCGTACGGACACAGTTATTGTACTGAGAGCTGCAGAGCAGCTGGGAGAGGGAAATAATGACTTGAAAGTTTACGACTGTTACGTATGTCTGTTTAGATGGTGTAATGATTTTTTATCAGATGATAACTATTTATAAAGGATGTATAAAAGTCATGTGTAGAGTGTGCTATCTTTTACTGCCATAAAATAAATACATGTTTGCTCAATCTCTGTCACTCAGTTGTAGATGATATTATGACTCCTAATCATGTCTTATTTTCTCAGTTGTGTTTTTGTGGAATTGATTTTCACATAAAGACAAATCTAATAAATCAAATCTTCTCCGTTTACTTTCTTTCAGAAAAAAGTGAAGTGATGGTGATTAAAATACACTAAAAAAGAAAAACAGTTTCTCATCCAAGTAGGAAAAGACGGCATTTAAAAAAAACGTTAATAATATTATTAATTATAGCTGGACTACGATTCAGAATTGAACTTATGATTCACATTCGTCAGATAATACATTTGTTTATTCTTTAAATGATCTTTTATATCTGTAAAAAAATGATTATATATCTTAATTCAATAGATTGCGATTAAATATATACTCAACACCAACAACAATAATAAATATTTATTTAATCAGTTAAATTCTAATTTTATTTTAAGGTTTTTCTTGCCACCCATAAAAAAAGAAAAAATAACAAATATTTCGAAAGCTTGTTACACTGTTTAAAGGTGATCCTATATGCATTAATTTACGTTGAGAAATTTTCTAATTTAAAACTTTTTTTTTTTTTACTGTTCGCGGTCGTGTCTTTTATTTTGGAAGTTGGTTCTTTAGGAAGTAAACAAACCCTGGGCAGCTCAGAGTGAGATTCAGAGTTTCTGTTCAGATTGTCGTTCAGTGTTTCTTACTGTCGTCTGATAATGTGAGTACAGTTGTGTGACACTTTAATCGTCTTTCCTCTTAAACAGACTTCCGCATTCTGTCGTTTAAACGCTGCCAAATCTGACAGATGTTTATTACAGCTAATCAAAAATGAACGAAACAAGCTAATTGTTTTCATTATTGTGATATTTGCCATGACTGTAATTTTTTTAAAGGGGACTCTTTGGAGTGTTACAAGCTGATTGTGCATAGATAAGATCCCTGAAGTTGCAAAGACTAAAGTCCCAAAACCAAAGAGATATTCTTTATCAAAGTTAAGACTCTGCCACGCCCCCCTAAAACGGCTCGTTCTAACACGCCCCCACATATCTACCTCACTATGTGGAAATATTTGCATAATGCCGCCCAAATGTGCACGCAAAGAAAGAAGGCGTGGTTTCAGTAACCGCAGTTAGTGTTGAAGCAGCATGTCAGGGAGACGCTGTGTGTTTCTAGGCGAAAGCAAAAGCACTTTATTTGGCCTTCCGAAAGTAGATGCATTAAGATTACTTACAACAGAACAGCAATGCATTTTATGGATGACCGTTTCATGAACCTAGGAGAGGAGGTCATTCTGACTTTGCTATGACAATCTGGCGCTTCTGAATCAGCTACTGTTTTGTTATTAGTTTAAGTATTTGCTATTGACTGTTCAAATGCGGAGTTTTGCACATCGTGTGTGTGTGTGCGCGAGCAAGAGAGAGAGAGAGAGAGAGAGAGAGAGAGAGAGAGAGAGAGAGAGCGAGCAAGACACATCACAGTGGAGTCAGCTGTCTTAACCGTGGCTTGTGTACTGCAAACACATACCAGCGTCATCACTGTGTCTGTCACGCGACTCTGTTCCTCTTTCGGGCTCTGTCTTTACATTTATTTTGAAAGATGAAGCTCGTGATTATGGTAAGGGGCGTTACATTTCCGACGAGTGCTTGCGGTGTTCGGCCAATCACAATGCACTGGGTCAGCTGGCCAATCAGAGCCGACTGCGCTTGTCGGAAGGAGGGACTTTGTAGAAAACGAAGCGTTTGAGAGAGGCGGGGCATAGAGGACCTACAATAATGTACAGTATATGAAAAAGAATGTGTTTTTTTAACATTAAAGCATGTCAACATTCTGTTACACCAAATAATAATCTTTAAAAAAGCATCATATGACCCCTTTAAAGAAAAAGAAAAGAAAAGAAAAAAATAATTTGGAAGCTGTTTACATCAATTGGATGAGAGATAATTTTTTTGTGATTTTACAGTATAATATTCACGTATTGATTATGATTTTACAGCCGTAATAACTTTAATACTTGAGGTATTCTAAAAGAAACTATGTTTACCATGCTCAATATTTGCTAGGATGAATAACAGTGGATATGCTTACTATTAAGTATTAGTCTGTTTATTATTAGTACGTATTAAAAAAAAATCAAACAACTGCAATGTTAATAATATTGTTATCATTATATTGAAAGTTTTTTTGGTTATAGGCACCACACAGAAAATTACAGAAATATTTTGCAAGCTGTTTGAATGTGAGCCTATATTCATTTATTATTAAATTATATTTGCAGAAAAAGTCATGCTAACCGTATTTACAACAATAGGCCTACATTTTTGTTAGGGTAAAAGCAGTCAATATCAAGATTGCAATTAAATAAATATATGACAAACAAATGCAATATAACAATAATAATAACATTATTATTATATCTAAAGTTATTTTGGGTTTAGGCACCACACACATCTAAAAAAGAAAGCTGACATCAGACATGTCAGACAGATATGTGATTCTGTTTTAATCTATTAAGAATTTACTGCACTTTTTATGTTTGTGTCATATTGAATGTTCATTTTAAGCAATTCCCCTTTTCATAACTGATTTGATGATGTTGGGATTCTTTTAGGTTACAGTTTTGTGTGTGTGACAGATAGACGTATGACACACTGTGTAGTACAGCAGCTCCATCATGTCAAGGAAACAGTCAGGAAAGCCCATAAAGGGAAACAGGAAGTGTGAATTAGAGAGGAAGCGAGACGAGAGAGCGGCCCGCCGGGCTCTGGCCAAAGACAGGAAGAACAGACCTCCAGGAGGAGATGATGGAGAGGAGTTTGTCAGCTTCTCCAACCAGCTTCAGGCTCTGGGGCTCAAACTCCGCGAGGTGCCTGGAGACGGGTATGTGTGGAGGATACAGATGACTGTCATATACAGACTGAGATCTTTAAGGAGTCAAGCTTCTGCTTCTCACGTTCTCCCGCAGGAACTGTTTGTTCCGGGCTCTTGGAGATCAGCTGGAGGGACATTCGCGAGGTCACCTGCGTCTGCGGCAGGAGACGGTACAGTACATGATGACACACAGCCAGGACTTCGAGCCCTTCGTTGAAGATGACATGCCATTCACAGAGCATTGTAAGAGAAGTCTCTAAAGTGTGTTTGTGTGTTGCCATAAATCCAAAAGAAACTGGACTAAAATAAACGGAAACTTCAACTTAAACCAGTCAGATTAACCTCACTGTTAATAGTTAATTAGTAGTGTTTGCGTAGTCAAGCATCACTATTAATGTTGCTCATACTTATATTTTGTCATACTTTTGTGCTACTGACATTTGACATGTTTTATTGTTAACTAAAACTATTAAGAAACATTTACATTAAATGAAATAAGATAAAACCCCCCTAAACTTATTTTAATTCAGTTAGTTTCCAAGGCAGCATTTCTCATTTTCGTTTAGTTTGTTCAGTTGACAATAATAAAATTACAATTAAAAAAAATATAAACTTAAATATACACATCGTTTTAGAATAATAAAACTGCCACACATCAGAATTACTCAAACTTAAAGATTAACATAAAAATGGAAAGTATAAAAATAAAAACTAATTCAAAATATGATATCAGTACTGTAATACTGTATTAATGATACTACAATAACACTGGAGCCTATAAACAACCAGAAAAAAATAAAAACAATTTTAGTTATAACTTGCAATAACAAAAATATGAAATAAACCAAATTGAAAAAACAAAAAAAAAACTAAACTAAACTAAACCTATTTTATTTTGGCCAGTTTCCAAGGCAGCATTTTTGTTGAGTTTCAGTTGAAGTTTAAGTTGAAAATAACTAAACTATAACTGAAATAAAAAAAATAACTAAATAGAAACATACTAATAACTAAACTAGACAAATAACTAAATAGACACACATATTTTTAAACTAATAAAACTGACAAAAACACAATTTAAAGAAGATTAAAATAAAAATAGTATATATATATATATATATACATAAAAATATATATATATTATTTAAAATACTAAAACCTAATTTGATATATGAAATATGATATCAGTACTTTAATGCTGTATTAATGATACTACAATAACACTGGAACCAGTAAACAACCAGAGAAAATGTAAAATATATATATAAAAACAATGTTAAAATGAAAAAAACATTTAGTTATTATATATGTATGTATATATATATATATATAAAATGAGTGCTGTTATCCAGCTATTCTAGTGTCTTTCTGCAGGAAAGCTCATGTCTTTGAAGAAATCTTTGTCGTTTTTCTTTTTCAGTGTCAAACCTCTCACAGCTGGGCACGTTTGCCGGTAACGACGCCATCGTGGCCTTCGCTCGCAGCCAGCAATTGAAAGTGGTTATTCATCAGCTGAACGCTCCATTGTGGGAGGTGATGGAGCATTTATGTCTTTGATTCATGTCATTCTAATGTGTGTTTCTATTAATGGTTTAATACATGCAGATAAATGGTACAGAGAAGCCTTCAAGCCGTGAGCTACACATCGCATATCGCTATGGAGACCATTATGACAGCGTCCGAAAGACTGGAGACAACTCTGAGAGTCCGGCACATCTGCGTATAGAGGTCTGTCCGGCTAAACATCAGTCACATACATGAACCACTTATTAGTTATTTCTGAAGGTAAATGTCTTCTTTTTTCTTTGGATAGAGTCTGAATAATTGCAGACGCTTTGGAGACGGTCAGAAGGAAAAGTCGAGAGGCGCCTCTCCCTCACGCTCTCACTCTGAAGACGAAGAGCTGATCTTGAGCATTCTCTGTGCCCATAGTCAGTCAATATTTAAATCACTGTAAATCAATTATCTTCACTCTCAATATGCTCTTCTCACCACTGTTTTGTGTCCGCAGGTCAATCAGACAATCTGTGTCAATCAAGGGCCACATCACAGACATGCCACAGTGATTGGTTGGAGTCTGAACTAAACAACCTATCATCACAGAGAGATTGTGCCTCAGGGACACAACCTTTATGTCAAGGCATGCAGGCAGAATGTAGTGAAAACACATCGTCAACAGAGGGCAGCATCTCACATAAACCCAAGGTGACATACGAGTGTTATTTTAGTATCATTGGGAAAATACTAGTTTTTATTAGTATTTTGAATTAGTTTTTAAATTTTTATATTTTCTGTTTTTATTTGAATAATTAATTAAATTAAAGTTTTAGTAATTTAGTAGTGTTTTTGTCATTTTAATGAGCTTTTATTAGATATCTTTACAAAAAAAAGTCTAGTTTTTATTACATTTTATTTCAGTTTTAGTTATCAAACTAAATGAAAATGAGAAATATTGCTTTGCTAACTAGCTGAAATAAAGTTTAAAAAAATTAATTAATTGAAATAAAGTAAATGAAAACTGACAAAATATATATATAAAAAACAAAATCTAATTTTATTTTAGTTAGTTAGTTTCCAAGGCAAAATTGATCATTTTTGTTTAGTTTCATTTTAAGTTTAAAATAATTAACAAAATTAAATGGAAAATAACTGAACTAAAACATAACAATAAAAAAATCTAACTAATTTAGATTTTAATTTTAAAGTCTTAGTGATTGTTGTTTTTGTCATTTCTATTAGTTTTTTAATCATTTTTAAAAAATATATAGTTTATATAGTTTCTATTGATCTTTATTTCTAAATGAAAAGCTCAGTTAAAGTTTATTTTATTTCAAGTAATTTTTTCATGGTTTTACTTTTAGCTAACTACAATAATCCTGGATGAAAAGTATAAAGTTTAATAATAATAAAGTTTTCTTGCCCCCCCCCCCCAGGAAAGGAAAGAGCAACAGCACCTAGAAAAGAAGAAACGTCAGGAGGAGAGACATAGACAGAAGGTTTTACAGGGCAGAGGGTCACATGATCAAAATCAGAACATACCTGAAGCCGTCACTCTTGTGCCAGCGCTCGGCACCCTGAGCATCTAGAGCAAACATGGGAAACTATTTTAGGTGGTCCGTACACTGTGTAATGATCTAGAAACTTAATAGTTTAAATGTACAGAAACTGTGTTGTATGATTGATGGTGCGTTTCTTTAGCACGAGGATGACGTCAAGATGCGTCGGGCTATAAGCTGTGCTTGAGATTGCTGGCGACTGCATTTTTGTACCGAACATGGTCAAATATTAACCCTCATTAATTTCAGTTGACTCATCTGAGCTCAGCCAAAGAACACTTGGAAAGGGAACCAAAATATTGAGAGGAGAAAGCGTTGAAGATTAATAATGGACCACTGTTTAAGCCTGTCAGTTCTGTTTCTACATTCAGTTTCTGCATTCGAGTGATCAGTGTTTTAATTTAGCGTTTTCAAACAGTTGGGCAACTTCATATTCTAAATTTTATAACAAAAAAAAATTACTGTGATGCAAAATTATTAATTTGAGAATGTATGCATTTTTAACAGTAACATAAAAAATGTGTTCTGTGTTTTTGTAATGAGAATCTAATGACAAAAATTGTGGTAATACACCAAAAAAAAAATCTCTAAAAGACATTGCAATAATTTGGGCAGAAATGTATTATTATTTATGGTCCAATAACAGGCTTGATTTTCTTTCTTTCTTTTTTTTTCTATTTTGGGGTTAAATGTCACTGAATACATTAAGCGTAGGACTATACATGAATGTGTCATTTTTCCTGGCAAGGGAAAGGTGTTGTATGTATATATACTGTATATATATATATATATACAAATTAAATGTTAAATAATATTCTTATTTAGCAATTAAATAACATAAAATCTAAGATAAAATAAAAAGCATAAATATTACACATTACTGTACACAGAGTTTTAGAAACAAAAGCAGCCATGGATTGAAATAGACCCTTTTTTATTATTTAATAACAAAACTTTTTGAAAACGGTGACGTGTAAGACGTGCAGCCAAGCTGGGAATGAACAAGCACCTTTTCGTAATGCAGAAAGCCCAACTTGCCATTATGTTGCAACAAACAGACAAAATATCAGATGCTGAATTTTTTGAATAGCTACAAATTCTTTCATAATGACCCTGAAATGGGATGAAAACCATTATTAAAGATTGTATGAATGAAATGATCTATCCCTAAGACCTTGATCCAGCCTGCGAACATATGTTTGCCTGTTAAGACACAACTACAGAGAAAAACATTACTCCTATAAATGATAAATCCAAGCTACAGTATGCATGCACAGGGAAAAGCTTGACCCACTGAAAGAGTCACTTTTCTTCAAACAAACCAGTCATGGCCCTTTTGAACCACAAAACATCTGCGAAGTCTTGGTACTTTAGCCACAGTGATTAAGATCCGTGCCAGTTTTCAGAGTTTCACAGCAGTTATGGTAACGTGTGTCACTCAAGCAGGGTTACAATATATGCATTGACCTTAAAGAAAAACCAGTGATGGAAGCCATTCAGATTCCCCCTAAAACTGTCTCACTGTTCCCATTTCAAAATCTCGAATATACAGTAACCAACTACATCTCTGATAAATATAACTCAAAAAGCATTAGTAGGATATTTACAAACTATTGCTTTGGCGATATAACTCTTAATAAAAACTTACATTTCTAATACGTAAACATTTTGGCAATTTAAAGGAATATCATGGGTTCAATTGGAAGTCTTTGGTAAAAGAAACTGCACATAAATGTTAAAATACACACAGTTTTAAATATAGCCGCATGATAAAATTGCTAATTTTGTCTGTTATAGTCAAAGTAATAATCCGTCTTTCTCTCATGACCATATAAAGTCGGTAAACCCTGTAACTTTCTCTCAAAATGCGTAAAGATATGAACAATAGACTGTTTAATGTCTTGCCCCATAGACTTCTATTATAAGTGCATTACTGTAAATGTATGGCAGCTTGTTTTTTTTATCTCACAATTCAGATTTTTTTCTGAAAACAAATCTGAACTGTGGGATATAAACTTGCAATTGCAAGAAAAAAGCTTTCAATTAACTGTTTTATTTATTATTTTCTTTCTGTGGTGGGAAGAATTCTGAGTTTATATCTCCCAATTCTGTTTATATCATGCAAGTCTTACTTTTTTCTTCAGAATTGCGAGAAACAAATTGTGAAATAGAATATTGCAATTGCAAGGAAAAAGCAACAATTTTTTAAAATTCCATATCGATGTAAACACAGAATTCTGATAAAAAAAAAAAACATTTGTCAGATATAATCTCAGTTGTGAGAAAAAAGAATTGTGAGTTTATATCTCGCAATTCTTCTTTTTCCTCAGAATTGCAAGAAACAAACTCAAGATATAAATTGCGAGATATAAACTCAGAAATGGTCTACGGCTATGCACAGCAAGCCACAGATCTCAGCCGTCAATTGCACTGAACTTGAACCCAAAACTTTCCTTTGAATCTCTGATTCTTCAGAAGGTCACTTTTGAGTTCAGACTCATTTAGCCTCCTATATTAGAAGTGTGGTTTGGGGTTTGCGTGTCAGTGCATGTTGTGTTGGGGTGTTTAAAGATCACCATCTATGGGTGATGAATATTCAAACAGCTACAGTGTCCTGGACTCCCTTGTCTTCCCATCTGTCCATTTGTGGGAAGTTTTTGGTGTTGTTCAACCCTCCATCTTTCGTGTTTGGCAGAGCGGTGCACCACAGTTCCAGGTCAACGCAGCTTTGCGGTAACACAAACAGAAGGTGCTGTTGTTATTACAAATGCAATTCTGTGGTAAAATTACTCACTTCACCTTTTAACCCTAAATAGCCTACAGTATCATATTTGATATGCAAAGGTCTCTAAAAAAAACCCTGCTGTACACAACCTACTACATGCCTTCAGTCATCTAAATGATAGTTTATACTTTTTTATCAAGTAAAAAAGTATCATTGTAAGAAAGTCCCCCTTCAGGTTGTGGTTCGCGTTTCTTTTTGCTGTGAATTATTTACTGATTTTTATAAAGTAAACTAGAATAACTTTAATATTGTTAGTAATATTTCAAGATGGGCTGAAGCAACTTGGGTTTGCTTGACCTCCACATTCTCCTATTTGCCTGATAAATAAGATACTCAACAAAAAATACATGCAAACTTTTTTGTATAGGTGTTTTATGGTTTTGTCTACAGTTCAATTAAGTTGCTTTTTTCAGGCTATTATTTATTATGCCAGGCTTTACAGGGTTAAAGGTGCGGTATGTAATATTGATAGCTAGAGGTTGAAATGGGAACTGCAGTCCAAATTCAAAATATTACAGAGAGTCGTTTCTCCCACCCCCCTCTTCCTCAGAATCAACAATCTCACGGGTTGCCAGATTGAGGACTCGCAACAGAAACAATAGCGACAAGCCTTATACTTTAAGTTGATGCGTTTATTTATCCGTGTTTTATTATGCCATTTCTCAAAGTATGTTTTAAATGGATGCCGAGGCTTTTTAAAGTAAGGTAGAATCTGCGATATTTTACCCAGTTCTTTTGCTGGCTTCCATGGCTGCAATACGCGGTGTTTTCCGCCAACTGGCAAACCGGGGTGTCGAAAATACCATTGGTTAAATTGGCAGTGGACCGAATCACACAGACCAAAACAAAAACAGACATCCCGACACGGAACGCACATTTCAAAGTGGAATAACTAGTTGTAGTGTTGTTTTTCAGAGAAGCAATCATATTATGGTATTTTTATGCTTCAGTACATTAAAAAAATGACATACTGCAACTTTAAGATGCTTATTATTTAAAATAACCCATAATCCCCATGTTTCCCTGACAGGCATCTCACCGGAGCCCATTTAAGCAGTGCAGCAGAGTCCCTCCCCACGGGCCGTCCGGTACACCGGAGAGACGCAGACGCGGGCCCTGGAGGGCACATGGTTGAGGGTGGTGGAGAGCCGGTTGGGTGGTAGGTACAGGGTGGAGTGCTGGCTGTGACCTCGCTCCCATGTGACCCAGTAACCACGGAGACCATCATAACTCCCCTTCCAGCGGAGCTGCACTGACTCATTGCCCACTGTGGTCAGCTGCAGATCTGAGAGAGCTGGCAACACTGAGAGAAACAGGGAGAGAGGTCAGGCTTCCCGTTTCTTGCTGGGAATCAGAGGGAGGGGATGTGGGAATGAAATTGGCAGGAACATTAAAATAGGGTGGTCTCATTGGAAAGCATCTCATTCCAAATGCTTCTAATTCTTAGCTAATACCACACGTTATCAATATTTCAATGAAAATGTATTTGCATCATTAATAATTTTTATTACATGACCGTTTGGTGTCAGTCCAATATATGTATATGACACTGAAGACTGGAGTAATGATGCTGAAAATTCAACTTTGCATCACAGATATAAATTACATTTTAAAATATATTACAACAGAAAACAGTTATTTGAAGTTATAATAATATTTCAAATTTTTACTGTTTTACTGAATTTTGTGATCAAATAAATGCAGCCTTGGTGAGCAGAAGAGACTTCTTTCAAAAACATTGAAAAATATTACAGACCGTTTATAGCCTAATTCATAAAATTCGTCAAAATTCATAAAAGTTGTGTTCATTTGTAAAGATTATTTAAATAAAACTTGTAAGAATTATAAACTTTTGTTGGTCACAGAACTAACTTCCAGGTTGGCCTACAAAAAAACATCAGCAGTCTATAGAAACCAAATGAATTCATCAGAATGACAAATAAGTAACTAATAACTAGATATCTCCATTTTATAAATTAAATTGAGAATGCTTTATAAATTCTAATTCATTTCCTGTATTTAAAGGAGAAGAATTGCCATTTGAGTTTAAGGAAGCAGAACTAAAGTGAACTTAAATTCATATACACTCTTAAAAATAAAGGTGCTTCACGATGCCATAGAAGAACCTTTTTGTCTAAATGGTTCCATAAAGAACCTTTAACATCTGTTTCACAAAAGGTTCTTTGTGGCGAAAGAAGGTTCTTCAGATTATAAAAAGGTAAGAAAGAGATGGTTCTTTAAAGAACCGTTGACTGAATGGTTCTTTGTGGAACCAAAAATGGTTCTTCTATGGCATCGCTTGAAGAACCTTTTGAAGCACCTTTATTTTTAAGAGTGTAACTGCAATCTGTAATTTTACTACAAAAGGAAAGTGCACTGATAATGAGATGCGTAATCTGTTGGTTCTTACCCTCCTGTGTACAGACTTTAACCGTCATGGCTCTCTCTCTGCCGGAGGACTGTCTCGCGCTCACGGTGACCAGGTACTGTGTGTCGGGTTGGAGGCCGGTCAGGACTGTGTTGTTCTGTCTGTTACTGACGCTGATGACCCGCAGTGGGCCTGTAGGAAGCGCTGAATACTCCAGCTGGTAGCCCTGTATGAGGTGAGGCAGCAGTGGACCCCAGCTCACACGCACACTGTTAGTGGTGGACTCTGACACGGTCACTGTCGACAGAGTCTGCACTTCTGGCTGAGGATTCACTAGGGTGAAGACATGAGAGAGGAGAACATCTCAGTGTTTGAACACGGTTTAATTTAAATGTACCTAAATAAGTTTATATAATCCACAAGAGTGATAAAGTGGGTGCCTATTGTGTCCCTTAATATTTGTGTAAGTCAACATGAAACTGTTCACATCCAATTTTACTTCTAAAATACAGGGGGTTTGTGGGAGGAGGATAGTATGCACTCATTCTTGTTTCATGTTGATTTTAACAGTAAATATGCAATGGATGCAATTTGAGTTTGTTTTTCAGTATTTCCAGTATTGCACAGTGATTCTTAATTGCCATTATTGTAATAGAGTTTAAAAATAATATGTTTAATAATATTACAAAAATATATCAAATATTTAATATTAAGTTAACATTAAATTTGAACATTAAATTATTATTATTATTATTATTAATAATAATGATAATTAAGACATTATACTGCTCATAATGAAAATGATTTTTATGACCATTACTTTTTTCATTATAATAATTTCTTATAATTATTATAATTTCTTAATTATCATTATTATTATTATTATTATTATGCAAAATATAATTTTATTTTCATTATGCAAAATATAATTTAAAAAAAATTATTCTTTTGATTTTGGGATGAAATATGATTGGGATATATTATTGAGAGATTAATAGTCATGCTCCTATTAATATTATATTATATATATATATATATATTTAAAAGACAAAAAGTAATGGTCATAAAAATAATTTTCATTATGAGCAGTATAATTTCTTAATTGTCATTAATAATCAATAATAATAATAATATATATATTTCACCTGGCTGTGTAGTGAAGGTGGCATGAAGGGAGTTCAGGAACTCCAGGTTGGCCTTCGGGGTGAGCGTGACTGTGTACATGGTGTCGGGACGCAGGCCTATCAGCTTAGCTGAGCTGGCATCTCCGGGCCGTGTGATCCTCTGAGAAGGACCCAAATCAGTGCCAGGACTGGTGCCTGCACCTCCCGTCCCTGCGGTCTGCCCTGTTCGGATGGGACCAAACTGGATATCGTAGTAGCCGGTGCCAGCCAACACAGGCCTCCATTCCAGCTGAGCTGTAGTGGTGGTGACCGACTTCACCTGTAGCCTCTCGGCCCGGATAATCTCTGCATTTGATCACGAAGAAAGGGAAATAAGAGATGGCAGAAATTAAACGAATCACTCGAGTCACTAAATCCACGCCTAGGGCAATTTCTAAAAGGGCACGACACCACCTGCTCTGAATTATTGTGTGTGATCTATGCGTTTGTTTATGTAAGTGTCTGGAAGTTGCACATATGTAACGCTTTATATATATGCGGAAGAATGCCCACTAATAATAGCAATATATATATATATATATATTTTATTACAAATAATATTTATTTATTAATATATTTATTTTTGGAGGTTGACAGTCCATGGTCATCAAACATCTACCTTTGTGTTCAACAGAAGAAAAAGCCATACAGGTTTGTAAAGTATTAAGGGTGAGTACATGATAACAGGATGTTTTTGTTGTTGTTTTTTGCCATGAACTAATGCAGTTATTGAGACATTTAATAAACAACCCACCAATAATTGCGTTCCTCAAGTCTTCGCTGATGATGTTGATATCGTCAATGTCCACAAAGAACAGGTGCTCCTCAGCGGGTGGACTCACAGCCTCTCTCAGCACCTGATAGTTCCCGTGACCAGTGGAAACCACCAGTATAGCCACGCCCTCTTCCCGCAGCCTCGCCATTGGTTCCTGCACCTCGCCGGGGTCCACTCCATCCGTGAGCCAAACCAGAACCCTGGGCAGATCTGGTCTGGCACCTCCCGGCACACCCTGTTTCAAAACCTGATTCCTAGCCATCAGTAGAGCGTCCACCGTGTTGGTGTCGCCCTTCAGCTGTTTAGTCCTCCCCAGGGCTGCCTGCAGTCTGTCCTGGGAGCTGTAGGTGTCAAAGCTGAACTCCAGATGGGGTTCGGTCCCAACCTGCAGCAGTCCCACCCTCACCTGATCCGGCTCCAATGAGAAAGGCAGCAGGAGCTCCTTGAGGAAGTCCACCATACGGAAGAACTCGTAGGAGGCCACGCTACCAGATGAATCCAGGAGGAAGAGCACATCGCCCTCGCAGCAGTTTAAAACTGTAGGTGAAAAACAACAGTAGACAGTTAAGGAAATGATCTATGCATGATCTATGCTTTAACATCTCAAGAGGGGGAGATGAGTGTTTATTTAGCACATAACTAAAACACTCCAGACTTTCCAAGGCATGAGGAGAAAGAGTCTGTGTGAGTATATATACAAGCTACTAGGAATCTCTTTGGCTGTACACTCTTAAAAATCAAGGTTCTTCATTGGTATCTATGATTCCATAAAGAACCTTTAACATAAATGGAACCTTTTCATTCCACAAAAGGTTCTTTATAGTGGAAAAAGGATCTTCGGATTATTAAGAAATTCTTCAAACCAAGAAAAAATGTCTCTGTTCACCAAAATGTTCTTTGAGAAACCAAAAATGTTTTTCATATGGCATTGCTGCAAACCCCCCCTTTTGAAAACTTAATTTTTGGGTGAACTACCTCTTTAAGGTTAGGGGTTATTAAAAAAAAAGGGGGGGGGGGGGGGGTTAATTTGATTAATCAAATTAATATTCATTTATTTAGAAATGTAAATAATAATATGAAATATTTTTTAAACTGTAATATTTTGCAACAAGAAATAAATTATTGTTATTAATTCAATATGAATAATTCATAAATATGTATATATTTATTAATTTTTAGTAGTAAATTAATATTAATAATTCATTTTTGTTGTGCATGCAGTTTTCTTAATATTTAAGTGAATATTTAATTATAATAATATTTCTTATTTTTTAGTAATCTATTACTAATCTATTTACTCAAAATATTTGAAATAGTAATATATTACTTAGTAATAAAAATATATATATTATTGTCATTATTTTATAGTCATATTGATATATAATCACTGCATTTTTAGCCAAATTGTGCAGATAAGCACAGCTAACCTGGAGCTTTTTTTTTTAAACTCACATTTTAAATTGCAAATGTTTTTTTTTTCAGATTTTTCACTCCAAATTGTGCAGACCTTCAGTCGTATTAATTCAGTTTCACAGCTTCAGATGTTTACTATGGAAGTTGATATACAAGTTCGGATGCCGTGTACGCACACTCCCTCTTTACTGACCACAATCTCACTAAATGCTTATAGAATACAATAAAATAGGGAGAAACTCTGAGAAAATACAGCCAAATGGAGATAAGTGTAAAAACGAGTGAGGAAATTAGTCATTTGCGAAGGAAGTGGGCTTGAACGGTAGATGCTAAAAATAAGGATAAGAACACAGTAGTATTAATTAGCATACGGAAGAACTGGGAGCTTCACAATATTTCAGGAGATGGAACATTTGATTTGGCCGTTACAGGAATTTCCTGGCAGAGATGCCTTCCAACCTGGAGCTGCATGATAAACATAAACAGATGGGGGAAGGAACAGCCCTGCTACTGGATGTTACAAGCGGGAGGCGGATGGACGACGACGGGCAGGCATGGAGAAAAAGGGGGAGGTGAGAATCGACTGTTCCATATGAAGTAAAAAAAGGAATGTAGAGGCTTTTCCAGAAGCCCCTGAAGAGGAAGAAAGTGTGTGCAGAAAAGAGCAAGTGGGTGAAAGGCCACAGAGAGCCAAGTGTTCGCCACCTAAAACAATCCAAAGTCACCCACCCAAGTCCTGTGAGAAGATCTGGAGGCGTCCGAACCAATTTGAATCAAAATACTAAATCTTGCACTATTGCAAAAATATTTGTAGCCCAGTTTTTGCTTGTTTTGGTGACAAACGTCCTGTTTCACCAATGAATTTGGATGAAACTTAAAACCGTGTGCATAGTTTGCATAGTTTTCTTCTGCTTTGCTAAGAGAAAAGAGCCCATCGGGTCACTTGAACCTGCGACTGCTAAATAATTGACCTTTGCCAGACCGCTTGGAAGCAGGGTGCGGTGGCACTTTGCACAGAAACTCCTGCAGTCAAAGCCAAAATGCTCAAGGCTCTTCCAGAATTACTCTCTGTGAGTCACTGTTGGTGTGTCTATGGTTTTGTGCAGACAGGCAGCAAAAAATTGTTGTTTATTGGCATATCAGATTCTAATCTGCTTTGTTTTTTTATAGTCTGAACAGCAGTACATTATGGAAGCTTGTTTTTACCACAGAATAATAAAGGTAATTTCAACTTTTCATCTCACAATTCAGACTTTTTTTACTCAGAATTGCAAGAAATTAACAGAATTGTGAGATATAAACTCAGAATTTTGACTTTTTTTTAATTCTTTTTTTAAATTCTTTAATTTTTTTCTCTGATTTCTGTATTTACATCAAGCAATTCAGTTTTTTTTGTCGCTATGGAATAAAAAAACCGCAAGTTATAAACACAATTGCAAATTAGCATATCTCAATTCTAACTTTTTTTCTCAGAATTGCGAGTGTATATCTCGCAGTTCTGCATTTATGCCTCGCAATTCTCGCAATGTTTATATCGTAGTAAGTTCTGACTTCTTTTGAGAAAGTCTGTATTGTGGGATATAAACTCAGAGTTGCAAGGATTGTGAGATTTTCATTTTTTCCTGTAGCGGAAACAAGCTTCCATATTAAACACATGAAGATTGATTTTTACAAATCCACACATACATCCATATGCAATTTGAAATCTGACTAAAATTTCATTTTTGTGGCATATCTGACTCAAATCGGTTTAGATTTATAGTCTGCACAGCAGAAAATCAAAAAACCTAATCTAAACCATGTGCAATCTGCATGCAATCTGACTAAAATCGTAGTTTTTATGTCATTGGCATGCAACAGATATGTGAAGTCATACAAAGTCCACAATCTTGTATGGAGCTGTGTTCAGATATGATAATTGTGGCTCTCTCGTTCCTCATATAGTGAACTACTGTATGTGACTTCCACTATGTTGTGAATGAGTGAGCGCTCTTGGATACAGTGAATGCATACATTCCTCTGTTGCATATCTTCTATCATGCATTTCATGATTTCAGTGGGATGTCATGACAGACATCAGCAGAAGCTAAATGTACACAATACCTCTATTTTCTGGCATTTGATAGGTTTCTCATAACCCTAGAGCAGTTGATAGCCTAACATTAGTGACTGACAGGAAAAGTCCTTTAATTCGCATGCCTCACTCAAAATGTATGTCAGCGATGTGCTGACAAGTTATTGCAGTTCTATTCATACAGCTAATACTCACTATTTATTTGTTATTTGTTAGACCTGAAGGCATTCACATAGAATATAATAGAACAAAATATACAAGACGACACCCAGGGAGAAAACGCTTTACTGCAACTTAAAACATTTACGAATAGACCCAATTCTTGTCAAGTATTTTGTTATTTTCAGTTTTTCTTTTGCTCAGATCACTTAAACTTGGGCCATATGCTTTAAAGGACAAGAATCCATGCTGCATGAAGCAAAATTCACATGTTTTTTTTTTCTAGCTCACATTTGTAATGTATGTATCCTACTGTTCCTTTAATCATGACTATCTGAAAGTATCTCCATATTCCTTCTTTCATTTGCATTATTGTTTAAAGGGCTTCAAGTATGGTGGCCGTGAAGTGCAAAACAAAATAACAATTCAGAAAACATTATAACAAGTCAGAAAACACAATGACAAATTCGAAAACAAAATAACAAGGGAATTTTCCTTGAAAAGGGAGGAAAAAAAAGTTTGGCAAAAGGCGGGATCGAACCCGGGTCGATCGCGTCAAAAAGCCAAAGACACGCGCTTATCTATCTGCGCCACTGGATCTGATGTTTCATAGTCACTTTTAACTAAATGTAAATAGACACCCCGTATTTTTTTATTCCATAGTAAGGGCAATTCATACAATACATTTAAACTGAGCTACTTTAATACCATCTCTGAACTTTCTACCTCGACTCTGCTGTTCTTCGGCTGGTTCTTCCTGTATACGTTGATTGACAGATGTCTCGTCCAGTCAGCGGTGAGTAATCCCAAACCAATGGCGCTGTCTCGAACTATACCTACCTCTTTCGGTTTGTCTGATTTGTCGTTGTGTTTTCTGACTTGTTAATTTGTTTTCTGAATTGTTGTTGTGCTTTCTGAATTGTTATTTTGTTTTTTAGACTTCCGTTTGCGTTTGTAATTTGTTATTTTGTTTTCAGAATTGTGATTTGATTTGCACTTCACGGTCACCGTATTCAAGGTCTTGCTCTAACCAAGAATAGAAAAGAATAGAATAGAACTGCACACTAAGGTTAACGTTAACTCAACATTGATCAAAGTAATTGTTAACACTTTACACTTTAATAAGGTTCTGTATGTTGACATTAGTTAATATGCAATAGCTAACATGAACTAACTATGTGAGTTTCTTTGTTTTGCTAAATAAAAGATGATCTACTCTTCTGAATCAGGTACCGACCACATGACTCACCTATGGAGTTTTGAATAAACCTATGTGATTCACCTGAATCAGGTATAGAGAACTGTAATGCTTCGCCTAAATTACTTAAGAGTTTTGAATTAAACAATATGTTTCGCGTAAATCAAAGTACTGCATGCTCAGTTAATATAGTTCACCTAAATCACACGCCGAGTCTTGAAGCAAACACAGCCTATCGTTCTGGTTTTGAGTCCTGAATGAAATGCTTGACTCAAATGACTCCGCTGAATCAGACACCGAGTTCCGAATATGATTCACCAAAATCTCAAACTAAGCTCCGAAAGAAAAGGTGACTGAAACGACTCACCTGAACCAGGTACCGAGTTCTGAGCGTCTCCTGGCCACAGAAGCACGCTGAACAAAACACACGTGAGCGCTTTACGCACCTCCATGATGGACTTTATGCCAAAATTACAGTCAGTTCTGGACGCTTTAACGCGTCTACATCGCCTAGCACAATTTCTATTCAAACTGTTTTTCTAAGACACGTACGGTTCACTTTTAAAGTCGCATTCAACGCATGCACTCACCGGAGCTTTTTTATTTTAATGTAACTGCAATAAAATCGCAGCTGCAGCACCTGCGCGGTTATTCTACATGATTTACGCGTCGAGAACGAAATAAACGCGAAATTTTCGCTCTCACATAAACTGCTCAGTGTTACGGATTAAAACTCTCTCTCTCTTTCTCGGCTACTGAATTGCATCAGGTTCCCTCCCGCCCTTTCTGCTCGGCGCACTCCTCCTCCTCCTCTTCTTCCTCCTCCACTGCTTTAGACGGGTACCAGCGTCACCATCTTGAACCTGTGCCCGGATTCTGGTCCTTCTGATCTTTATGTTACACTTATTTTCTTGCTAGGGAATGGGCATATAATATGTATTATTATGGGTAACTAGAACTGGCCACTTGGGTCACTGTTTTTAACCATAGTACCAGGGCAATACTTTAACATACACCTTGCAATATTGTGGTTTTTGAAAACAGTTGTGCTGTAAGTAATTAATTGCAGTACAAATGACTCTCTGAAAAGTATTACTACTTTCTAAATCCTACAGGTGCATCTCAATAAATTAGAATGTCGTGGAAAAGTTCATTTATTTCAGTAATTCAACTCAAATTGTGAAACTCGTGTATTAAATAAATTCAATGCACACAGACTGAAGTAGTTTAAGTCTTTGGTTCTTTTCATTTTGATGATTTTTGGCTCACATTTAACAAAAACCCACCGATTCACTATCTCAACAAATGATAATATGGTGACATGCCAATCAGCTGATCAACTCAAAACACCTGCAAAGGTTTCCTGAGCCTTCAAAATGGTCTCTCAGTTTGGTTCACTAGGCTACACAATCATGGGGAAGACTGCTGATCTGACAGCTGTCCAGAAGACAATCATTGACTACAGGTGCATCTCAGTAAATTAGAATGTCGTGGAAAAGTTAATTTATTTCATTAATTCAACTCAAATTGTGAAACTCGTGTCTTAAATAAATTCAATGCACACAGACTGAAGTAGTTTAAGTCTTTGGTTCTTTTAATTGTGATGATTTTGGCTCACATTTAACAAAAACTCACCAATTCACTATCTCAACAAATTAGAATATGGTGACATGCCAATCAGCTAATCAACTCAAAACACCTGAAAGGGTTTCCTGAGCCTTCAAAATGGTCTCTCAGTTTGGTTCACTAGGCTACACAATCATGGGGAAGACTGCTGATCTGACAGCTGTCCAGAAGACAATCATTGACACCCTTCACAAGGAGGGTAAGCCACAAACATTCATTGCCAAAGAAGCTGGCTGTTCACAGAGTGCTGTATCCAAGCATGTTAACAGAAAGTTGAGTGGAAGGAAAAAGTGTGGAAGAAAAAGATGCACAACCAACCGAGAGAACCGCAGCCTTATGAGGACTGTCAAGCAAAATCGATTCAAGAATTTGATTGAACTTCACAAGGAATGGACTGAGGCTGGGGTCAAGGCATCGAGAGCCACCACACTTCAGTCTGTGTGCGTTGAATTTATTTAATACACGAGTTTCACAATTTGAGTTGAATTACTGAAATAAATGAACTTTTCCACGACATTCTAATTTATTGAGATGCACCTGTATATCATCCTCGACCAGTTGAACAACACAAGTAGACATGAAACTGCGCTTTTAATTCTTTAATAATTGCATAAATTATTCTTGAACTGGCCAAAGTAGGTTATATTAAAAACATACATTTAACATTAGATGTTGTAATGTTCACAATTGTTTTATATAGAATTGTTCAATAATTTATAGAGTATACATCAATTACATCAGAAGTAACTGTAATTAAATTACACAGATTTTTCCGATGGAAAAGTAATTAAATTACGGTAATTACTTATTGGTAATGCATTACACCCAACATGCTTAAACTGATATTATCAGTCCCTTTCTGGAACAGATGCAGATTTTTGTTATTTTTGTTTGTGATTTTAATAATAACCTCTACTTATGACCTTAGTTTCATTTTATTGTGTTTGCCTTACAGGTATGAGGACAGACACACACGTGAGTCACTTCAGTCACGTGAGTAGGTGAGATAAAGTCTTACACAGAGTTTAAGTATATAAGGAAGTAGTGAAGGCAACTTTCTGCCAAACAGTGTAATGAACCACATGCGGCATATTTCCCATACAGCGTTAAAGATCCCTAAAGCTGTGTTCACCGTTAACATACCTACTAAGCAAACAGATGTGATATGACATCTGCGGCATAGAATTGATTTTCAGTTCCTTAACGGCAATTCCTCCTTTGAACTATCCCTGGGCAAACGCAAAACCTTTGCAGAGATTGCAAAATGAATGACTGGATATTGCAGTTCATATATATAAACGTGATCGTGCAACACAGTGTTGGGACAGTGTTGTACATTGCTGCAACCAACTAGTCTAGACATGCAGCGCCCCAACCCTCATATGACTGTCATCATTTCTACAGTGTCCAGCAGATTCGTTCATCCAATAAATCAGGTGCATCTGTGCACCTGGAAAAATCTGCTCTGGAATGTGCATGAACAGCTTTCGTATTCACTCACAAAGCAAATGGCTCAACGATACTCTGTTATGCTCATCAAAGGTGAGGTAATATCATTCCAGAGTGTGTCGAGAGTGGAAATAAAGTGGGAAGAGAGTGATTTGAATATCAAATAGCACTGCAGAGCTAGTTGTTAATCAAGGACCAAGTCAAAAAGACAGAGCATGGACTTTCCACTTGTGTTGAATTTCAAGGGCTTGATAAAAACAGAAATAGGTGACTGAGTTCTCAGCCAAAATGGCTAATAGCTGTTCAAGTGAGTGTGGTCTGGGAATTGCTTGGTCACATGATCTCACTAGGGCTTATATGAACTGGATTGCGAGTCATTGGATGTGAGTGGATATGAGAGATGTATAATGGAGTGGAGCTCCTCGGAGACAGCTCAGCTTTCTCAGTTAAAGGGATAGTTCACCCCAAAATGTAAATTCTTTCATAATTTACTCACACTTATGTTGTTTCAAACCTGAGTGAGTTTCTTTCTTCTGTTAAACACAAAAGAAGATATTTTGAAGAATGTTGGTAAACAAGCAGTTGTTGGTAGCCATTGACTTCCACAGAATGGGAAAAAATACTATTGAAGTCAATGGCTACCGAAACGAGGGAGTTGCAAAGATGCCATGGGTGGTTGCTAGGGCATTGCTTTGCGGTTTCTAGGGAGTAGCTAGGACATTGTGCAGGTTGCTGGTTTCTAGGGTGTGCTGGGTGGTTGCTAGGCAGTTCCTAAGATGATGTGGGTGGTTGCTAGGCAGTTGTTAGTGTTTTTCAGCGGTTGCTAGGGCATTGCTATGTGGTTGGTGGACAGTTGCTAGGGTGTTGTGGGTAGTTGTTAGGAAGTTATTATGTGATTGCAAGGCAGTTGCTAAGATGTTGTGGGTGGTTGCTAGGCAGTTGCTAGGGCATTGGAGATGGTTGCTTTTGTGTAGCTATGTGGTTGCTAGGGTATTCTGGGTGTTTTTTAGGAAGTTGCTGTGCAGTTGCTAGGGTATTCTGGGTGGTTGCAAGGGCATTGCTAGTCTAGGCAGTTGTTAATATGTTGTGGGTGGTTTAGTGTGTTGCTAGTAAGTTGCTAGGATTTTTTCAGTAGTTGCTAGTGTTGTCATTAGACAGTTGCTAGGGTGTTCTAAGTGGCTGCTATAGGGCATTGCTATATGGTTGCAAGGCCGTTGCTAGGGTGTTCTGGGTGGTTGATAGGGTGTTGCTAGGCAGTTGCTAGGGTATTTTCAGTGGTTGCTAGAGCATTGCACTTCCACTCCACACTACTCTTTTTCTATTTAGAATTTCCACTATTTCCAGAATAATAAAGATTATGGTTATGCAAGATTTTCACTTGGTAAGCAACACATTTTCAGACTCGGTAAGCAGCACAAAAGCTTTAATAAAGTCACGATTTTCTTTAATTTGAGATGAAAACTAACTGGATGTTGTTCTCAAGGAGTCTCAAGGGTTCTAGTCTTGCTGTGGGTCTTAGGGGGGTTGATATTGATTTGCATAAACCAGGCTGGACCACCAGTGAATTCATTCTAGTTTAAACTGGTTACAGTAAGGGTAAGCAGCTCTTAGACGCCCTCAGAAAGAGTTTTCAGTATGTAATTTTAGAAAATACTAGTTTTTTAGTCAATCAAAAACTGCCGTTTCAGTTCTGTGCACAAAATCGCTCTGTAATTCTCTCAGCTGTCAGGCAAAGTCTTCAAGTCGAAAGCAGCCTGTTTATCACAAACATGCGAATAAACAAAGCCATTATCTGATTTCTGTTATCTGTGCGCAGAAATGCAGGCAAAGCAGGTTGAGAGCCGATAAACACAGCAACGATAATCAAAAGCACTCAGTACAAGGAACCCGTGAGGCCCGTTCACTAATGAGGACCAGACAGAAGACATAAATATTGAGCTTCCATGCAAAAACCAACAATACTAAGGAGTTTCCCATCCCGTATTTGTAAAGATCTGCTTTCCTGACTTTAAAAGTGACTCTTCAGTACCTGCGTCATTTTGACTTCGCTCTTTGTGTCTGAATGACCTGATTTCCACGCTCAAGGCTTGTTGTTTGTGCACATTTTATGACTTCCCAGATGGGCCCCACGTGTCGGTATACGTCTTTGCCTGTAAAGAGCTTGTAATCTGTGTTTATTCACCACCATGTACATGTTTTGTATCTATAGCAATCATTTGCTCATCATGGGCATTATGCATAATGGAAAGCTTTTTCCATTCCTATAGGTTTCAGGAAAAAAAGCAGCTGCTTCATCACAATTCCAGTATTCAGAATTTCCCAATTTTATTACACCAACACCCACTTTACAACTTTTCCATGCTGCGCTCCCACACTGTGTCTCCCTGCCAGCTGTAGCGTTGCATCTTGAGAAACCAATCCATCACATCCAGCACAAATTGCGACAACATTGGTGCAGCTACTACCCATGAACGAGGGTCACTGATGTATTCACAGCATTCCAAAAAGCTCGGAAAGAATTCCTCACTGGAAGAGGAATTTCCAAAAAAAAGCTATTATATTCGTGGACAAATACAATGAGGCCCTTGTGTCCTCTTCTGGTGTCCACTAAAGGATCCTTTATTTAGAGCGTGTTTGTGCTAGAACTGATCGTTTTGAATGGAAACCACATAATGTCTGGGGTTAAAACTAGTAAAGCGCCTGTAATCTTTTTCATTCAGCTCAGATTTAGTCACCGGTCTTGTGAGTAAGTGTGGATAAAGGGCACTGGGCGGATTTACTGACTTAATGTCAATGGGTGACAGCTTATTTTCCCATGAGAAGAAGCAGCAGCAGAGGTTGAAAAGAGGGTCTTGATCCAGAGCGGTGTTTATAAATGCGCGCAGATGCACAAAGAAGTCTTGAACGCTCACAGTGCAACCAGAGGAATTATGTAGCTTTGAGTCAAAATGGCATTAACTAAAATCGGTTTTCTGTTTTTTTAATATATAAAAAAAAAGACTTGTCCTCGGTTATATATATTTATATAAATATAAATATTAAGATCTAAGGTCACTGATACTCCAGAATGAAAAAATTATGCATTAAGAGCCAGGGGTGTAAACTTTTGAATATAACTTTTGAATACTTATTTTGCCTAAATATCATATTAATTTATATATTTTCATTTTTTTTTTCAGTGAGCATCAAACTGATTTGATTTATGTATGCATGCATGCATGCATGTATTTTTTTATTTGCTTTAATTTGTTTAAGACTTTGCCCATTTATATAGTTTATGTGAAGGGTTGTTTTTTGTATTATATATGCGTAAATATGCATGTGTGTTACTTCGCATATAACAAAACTGATGTGCACATTTTAAAATGTAATAAAAATGTAATCACATAAAAAGCAAAATCAAGCTGAGGCACTTAAAATAGATGTCAATTGGACCAAATTTCGGAGGATTTAAAAGCGGAAATGTAAATATAATTTCATTAATTCATCTGACAAGACAACAAATTGTCAAATCTATAGATCTAATGTGGATATCAGCTCAAATCATTTTGTCTTGGACAAATGTGATGATAAATGTTAAGTCCATACACTTAAAAATAAAGGTGCTTCACGATGCCATGGAAGAACCTTTTTGTCTAAATGCTTCCATAAAGAACCTTTCTGTTTCACAAAAGGTTCTTTGTGGCAAAAGAAGGTTCTTCAGATTACCAAAAGATAAGAAAGAGATGGCTCTTTAAAGAACCTTTGAATGAATGGTTCTTCTATGGCATTGCTTGAAGAACCTTTTGAAGCACCTTTATTTTTAAGAGTGTACTGAGAGCTCTGACTTTTTGAGCACAGTTTGAGACATTGTTGAGATGACAAATAATGGAGTCTTTTACATTTAAAGTCTCCATTTACGCTCACAGTGCAACCAGAGGAATTATGTAGCTTTGAGTCAAAATGGCATTAACTAAAATCGGTTTTCTGTTTTTTTAATATATAAAAAAAAAGACTTGTCCTCGGTTATATATATTTATATAAATATAAATATTAAGATCTAAGGTCACTGATACTCCAGAATGAAAAAATTATGCATTAAGAGCCAGGGGTGTAAACTTTTGAATATAACTTTTGAATACTTATTTTGCCTAAATATCATATTAATTTATATATTTTCATTTTTTTTTTCAGTGAGCATCAAACTGATTTGATTTATGTATGCATGCATGCATGCATGTATTTTTTTATTTGCTTTAATTTGTTTAAGACTTTGCCCATTTATATAGTTTATGTGAAGGGTTGTTTTTTGTATTATATATGCGTAAATATGCATGTGTGTTACTTCGCATATAACAAAACTGATGTGCACATTTTAAAATGTAATAAAAATGTAATCACATAAAAAGCAAAATCAAGCTGAGGCACTTAAAATAGATGTCAATTGGACCAAATTTCGGAGGATTTAAAAGCGGAAATGTAAATATAATTTCATTAATTCATCTGACAAGACAACAAATTGTCAAATCTATAGATCTAATGTGGATATCAGCTCAAATCATTTTGTCTTGGACAAATGTGATGATAAATGTTAAGTCCATACACTTAAAAATAAAGGTGCTTCACGATGCCATGGAAGAACCTTTTTGTCTAAATGCTTCCATAAAGAACCTTTCTGTTTCACAAAAGGTTCTTTGTGGCGAAAGAAGGTTCTTCAGATTACCAAAAGATAAGAAAGAGATGGCTCTTTAAAGAACCTTTGAATGAATGGTTCTTCTATGGCATTGCTTGAAGAACCTTTTGAAGCACCTTTATTTTTAAGAGTGTACTGAGAGCTCTGACTTTTTGAGCACAGTTTGAGACATTGTTGAGATGACAAATAATGGAGTCTTTTACATTTAAAGTCTCCATTTAATCTCACTGATCTGTCTAGAAGAACGCTTAAGATGTCTCATTTATGATGGGAACCCAAGTTTTTACTCTGCGTTCTTCCCATTCCCCTAAGTCATCATTAGTTCCTCACATGTTGTCATCCGTTTCAATGCAATTTTGCATTTCCCCCATCTTGGCCACAGTCTTATACAGCTGCGGTTTTCTTTTATATTTCTCCTTAGACGTATCATGACCTATTCTTCCACTCCCCACCCCCATCGTTCCCAAAAGACTGTCCAGCTGCCTTTTTCCATAGAAACACACGTATACACAATCACACAAAAAACTCGCTCCGTATCGGCTTTCTACAAATGCGCAAGGAAGCCAAACAGGCCTTATGGCTTGATATGTTGCTTTGGTGTTTGGTACAAGGCCGGTAGTTATTTTGAGAGCATGTTTGTGTGCCACAGATGATCTTTATAGTGTGTTTACTTTATCTGACTAAGCGGATGTCAAGAGGTTGTATTTAGTTTATAATGCCTTTGATTGGGTGCCAAATTCCCCAAGAATCCCCCTTTGCTGCGAGGGCCTGTCTCGACAGATTTGGCTGCGGATGTGCAGAAAACGCACACACCTATTGTAGAACAATGGTTGCTAGGACAGCTCTTTATAAGTGTGTGTGGGTGTGTGTCTTAGGTCGGGAGGTGGAAAACCTCTGCTCTGTTATCTCTCAACAGATGTGAGGAGCTCTTGATGACAGAGAGATGACGGTAAACCCAATGCACTTTTAGCTTTGAACAAACAGCTTTAGCACCTTTCTTCTGTTCGCATTTGCTTTTCTGTTCTCTTGGTTGAATGCGAGTGCGACCGAGCCTGTCGTTGGCATCTTGTCAGGCTGATGGGAATGAGATGGAGTAGGCGAGGAGCCGTAACACTGTCCGTCACTGACCCCAAACCACAGTCTGTCTGTCTAAACAGTTACATTTGAAAATCTGAGAAAAGAAAAGCATCTCACTTAACTACGATAAGCTCAACTAAACAAGCTAAGATAAACTAACAATGCCAAAGTGAGCCAAAAAGATAAGATTCATAAAAATAAATGGACATTTTGCATAAGATTTGACTAGAAACGTGTTCCAGTACTATTTGCTATTACTAGTTAATTATTTAGTTAGTTAGATATTGTTCAGTTTAACATCATAAAACAAACAGCTTTATATATTTATACAGTCTTTCCATACGATTTGAATTGAAACTACAGTGTTCAAATACTATTTATTTGTTGTTTGTTTGTTCACTTTAATATCATAAAACAATACAGCTTTATGTATTTATAGTTTTTCCATAAGATTTGCCATGAAACCAGAAAGTGTTTGAATACCGGTAATATTTACTATTACAATTGTATTATTTAATTACTTTAGCTACATATGTATATTTTTTTACAGATGTATTTATTGTTAAGTTTGCTATAAAGTAAATATTAACTATATATTTTTTTATTTATTTACTTATTTATTGCTCTGTTCAACACCATAAAAAATACTGCTATATATATATTTACAGTTTTTTCCCCCCATAAGATTTGACATAAAACCTGAGTGTTCAAATATGATTTACTATTCATATTTAATGTATTTATTTATTTTGCATAATACAACTTGTATATATTTATACAGTAGATTTATACAGAATGTATACAAAACAGTTGTTTTTATTTATTTACATGTTTATTCATTTTTTGTAGTTGTACATCATAAAACAATAGATAAAAAATTATAAAAGATTGATTATAAATAGAATATATTAGATATTTTTATTAGTAGTAAATAGTAATATAATATATATTTAATAGATATTATTGTTGTTATTGTAATTTATTCAATCTATCATCTCTGTTTTCTGCAAATGTTTTTAATTTGGAGAGCTTTGTGAATCTCTGGATTTTTTGGTTTCTAAAAATAAAGGTGCTTCACGATGCCATAGAAGAACCTTTTTGTCTAAATGGTTCCATAAAGAACCTTTAACATCTGAAGAACCTTTCTGTTTCACAAAAGCTTCTTCGTGGTGAAAGAAGGTTCTTCAGATTATAAAAATGCAAGAAAGAGATGGTTCTTTAAAGAACCTTTGACTGAATGGTTCTTTGTGGAACCAAAAATGGTTCTTCTATGGCATCGCTTGAAGAACCTTTTGAAGCACCTTTATTTTTAAGAGTGTATGGGTTATGAATTCTGGGCGTGTTGCACCACAGATGGTTTTACATTAAGTGAAAATGGAAAAAAATGCATTTGCTTATGGTCTGTTAAGGCTTATGATGTTTCCGCATGTGCTCTGTATCTCTCTTGCAGGTTGCATGTGAGCCTCTCAAGTGGAGATGGAGAAAGAAGCACAAATAAAGACATCTGTAATGCACACCGGTGTATGAACAGGATGTTTTGACCTCAAACACAAACGTAAGATTCTTCACTGACATTTATTTACATGAAGGAAGGAGCAGGGTTTGTATTAAGTAACATCGACAGCTAGTTCTTCCTCTCTTTTCTCCTTTCTTGAAATCGTGACCTCATAACCTCTGTAAAGAGATGGTACCAGGCACAGAAAGAAAAGAAGACAGGAGAGAAAATACACATGTGACACACAAAGACAGGAGATATGTGCAAATGCACACATATACTCTTGTTGTGAATATCAGTTTCATATTTTACAGTTAATTCTTGTGAAAAGAATAGGAATAGACATGTCCATGATTCTATGTACAGACTTGTAAAGCTGCAAAGACACATTCATATATAATTATTGCTCTAAGGAGATTGTTGCTCAAACAGTAGATATGCTTTTTTGGTTTTAGAAAATTATGTAATCATGCATTTCACAAACTATTCTCCTGGATCATCCCAAGTATGGGCTTTTACTGGAAAGAGCAACAAGATACAGCAGCTCACAGACCTTATATAACAACAGGAGCGATCAAGATAATAATACACACGATAAGAATCAGAATGAATCTAAAAATACCAGGAGGTGTCAAAAAGAGAGTTATTAGGCAGAATTATGTAACGCAGACAAATTGCTACAGTCAATCATGTTTAATTTGTAAAAGATGGCCAATATATATATATAGTTATTTAGTTAAAATGTTATATAATTACATTATAACATTTTATTTATTTATTTTGTTTGTTTGTTTAGTTTAACATCAGCCAGAAAGTGTTCAAATATTGTTTACCATTACTATATTTATGTATTTATTTACTTATTTGTTGTTTAGTACATATATGTATATATGTAGGTGATGTGTGTGTGTGTGTGTGTGTGTGTGTACCTGGTATTTATCACGTTATGGGGACCAAATGTCCCCACAAGGATAGTAATACTAGTAAGTTTTGACCTTGTGGGGACATTTTTTAGGTCCCCATGAGGAAACAAGCTTATAAATCAAACAGAATGAGTTTTTTTGAGAAAGTAAAAATGCAGAAAGTCTCCTGTAAGGGGTAGGTTTGGGGGTAGGGTTGGTGTAGGGCAATAGCACATACAGTTTGTACAGTAGAAAAACTATTACGCCTATGGAATGTCCCCATAAAACATGGAAACACAACATGCATGTGTGTGTGTGTGTGTGTCACACAAACATTTTTTTGTCATTTTTATCACATTGATCAAACTTACAAATACATACAATAAAATCTGTGTATCTGTGAGATTGTTTAAACTCTGTATCCAACATAGGTTTTATATAGTGGCAGTTTTATATGGGTCTCTAATGCCTTCTGCTGGCCAAAAAAAAAAAGGCAATATTTCTATAGGGCATGTTTATGTATTTATATTCAGTTTCTTTTTCCCCGTACAACACTAAGAGAACAACTGATGATATTTATGAGGCACAACGTAAACAATAACATAAATCTTCCTCACAGCATCACATAAACTTAAAATCATTTAAAAACCCCTAAAAAATTTACTTTATGTATGTTATATGTTCAAATTATTGATCCTTCTAAGAAGACTCAGCTTTTGAATATTAATGAAGTTATGCTGCCTTTACTTGCTACATCTTTTTGGAGCCTCAAGTCACGGTCCTAATTAATATTAATATTCCACAATATTTATAAGCAGCTGCTAGAAATGCTAAAACACAAGAGCAACATTTATGTCATTTTTCGGGGCAAAACGTCAACATTTAATAGCATAAATTATAATTAGCCTTCTGTAGAACGTTTCAAATAAATCTAAAATCGTCACGAGGCAAAATTGCTATTTTGACTTTTAAATCAAGTCATGGTGAAGTTTTTTTATTTACTTTTTTTTTTTTTATTAAGATCAAAATACATGTATATGACAAACACTATACATGATATAAACAATAAACATTATGCATGAAATAAACAATCTCACACTAGAGGGGCTGTATACAAATACAAATTTATATAAAAATATTAAAGCGTTTACAAACTTTCTCCGTTTTAATTGCTTTTTGTTTCATCGAAAATCGTATAGTAGCAATATAATGCTCCATTTCCTTCCTAAACAAAACAAAACAAGGTTTTTTGCATGAGAACTTACATTTGTGAATATGAAATTTTGCATGTAAAAAAATTCAGATTTATTGACGTGACTGTGCTTTTCTTTGCTGTTCTCCAATATGCCAAATAATACATCTTTCCATAACAAAACAAAATGATTATCAATATTTTGTACTATAAAATTACATACATTTTGCCAAAATAGTTTTACAAAAGGGCAATTACAAAACAAATGTACCACAGTTTCAGGGCAACTGACACAAAAGGAGCAACTAAAATCAATATCAGATTTTAATTTTACCAAATAATATTTGAAGTCCTGGTGAAGTTTTTATTTTATTTTAATTTTTTTATTAATGAAAATAGAACAAATAACAAACAGAGCATAGCATAAGACAGTCAGTGCTATACATAGTGTGATATTAATTAGTAACGGGCACTGAAAATAATGTCATAATATTTTAAACATGTTAATGACTTTCTGTTTTTTAACAATTTCAAAAAGTCGTGGTGAAGTTGCCAAGTAACATTCCGATACTGTTACGTTGCGTTATTAATATTCATGCGGCAAACCAAGCAGTTCAGCCAATCGGTGAAGCCAACTGGGCGAGCGTGACATTGCGTGATTAATATTCATTAGCCAGTCCTCCGTTATGCGCGAACTGATTTGATGGATAGAGGGCGCTGCTTGCATACAACAACAACTTAGGGCTGAACTTTCATCTGTCACGACAACAAAGTAACAACTTTCCTCCACGGAGAGAACAAATCTGTAACTTATTGTGAGGATAAACCAATGGAAACAGCACCTAACAACAACGAGGAGCCGACGCTAACTCCAGGTGTTTATAGACTTTTCAAAAGTTTATTTGAGGACTTTTGAAAGCATTTTAGTTTTGCAGAGAACAGATAGCAACAAAATAAGAGTCTTTGGTTTTCTTATTTTGAGAGAATTCATTAATTATTGTTGGTTACGTTGTATTATATTTCATTCTCATGATGAGACTTATATTAATGTTGTTGATACGTGTCCAGCAGCTGCTCGCTCACTTCTGGGGTTTTATCGCAGATGCAGGAAAAGGTCGAGGCCTTAAACAATGTTTTGGATAAACAAGAGACATTTTGTGTTAGATAATAACACATTGCATATTTTGCAATGCCTTTTCAATGTATTTTCAGGGACTTCATATGATCTCGAGACCAATGAGTACTACATATGCTCAGTGTTGGGGGTAACGCGAGTTACGTAATCAGATTACTTTTTTCAAGTAACTAGTAAAGTAACGCATTACTTTTTAATTTACAAGAGAATATCGGAGTTACTTTTTCAAATAAGTAACGCAAGTTACTTTTTTTATCAATTTATTGATTGACAGCTCTCCTGTGCCCATGTTGAGAGAAACCAGATGTTACTGTAGTTCTGAAATAAATATGAATATGCGTTAATTCATCTCACTCACAAAAAAAAAAAAACACACAGATTCAGTATTCCTCAAAATGAATACAAATAATGCAACTCAGAATATGACGCAAACCTGCAATAATTAAATGTTAAACAACACAAATATGCTTTAAGTATTTAATTCCATTCTATTAACCAATGTCTTTTTTTATTGCTGAAGTGTGTTGAAATTTCTTCTTCTGCGTTCTACTGTACGGACGTAAATGTACTTTCCCTTCAGCCTGAGGTGCATTCATTTCGCTTTTGGTGTGAAAAGGCTTTTATATTTGCCAAAAATAGAACTTTTTTATTTTAAAAGCGAACAAGCAAGCCCTGTCCGGATTTAAAAAGTAACGCAAAAGTAACGTAACGCATTACTTTCCATAAAAAAGTAACTAAGTAACGTAATTAGTTACTTTTTTTATGGAGTAATGCAATATTGTAATGCATTACTTTTAAAAGTAACTTTCCCCAACACTGCATATGCTGTATTATTAAAGAATTACGCATAGTGTCATAAAGTGTCACATGTTTGTGCATATATCTTATGCAAAGTAGAAAGTTATAATAAAATATTTAGTTTGGCCTCCGATATCAGAAAACATGCAAATTATGTTTGATCTGGAACCCCTTTCCACCACAAAAATATTAAACTTTCAAAAGCACAAAAAGCAGACATTGGGTCCAAAAGGCAGGTCTGTTCTTCAAGAAACAAAAGAAGGTCATAAAATTGAACGAATGTCAGAAGCTTTTTCTTCTTGGACCCCTGTAATAAGCATGTAATGTAGATGTGGAGGACTAGGTCTGATGTGACAAAGTCTGTGTGTATCTGTTATTGAACACCCACACATTCTTCACAGGAACTTTGTAAATTTTTTGATTTTGCATTTAGTCGTTTTATTGTTACAGACCCAGGAGGACAGAAGCATGATCAGTCACCAGCAGAGAAAGTGTTTGGTCGACAGCTGAGTGAACCAGGGCGCTTTGCGTACGCTGGGTTATGTGGAGTGTCTTTGGGCCAGCTCTTTCAAGGACCTGAGCAAAAGTAAAAAAAATATATAATAATAAAATCACTTTAATGTGCTGTTTACTAATAGACATTAGCGTTAAAGGGGTCATATAATGCAATTTCACGTTTTCCTTTCTCTTTGGAGTGTTACAAGCTGTTCGTAAATAGATAAGATCCCTGAAGTTGCAAAGACTAAAGTCTCAGATCCAAAGAGATATTCTTTATAAAAGAATATGTTGTGAGCACGTTGTGTGTTTCATTGTGAAAGTGAAACTACTTTGTTTGGTCTTCCAAAAGAGGACACGACTAGAAATCAGTGGTTAAGTTGTATTTACAACACTGTTCCAGAACAGTTCAACCCAAATATTCAGATGTGTGCAGCACATTTTATGGAGGACTGTTTCCTGATCCTGGGAGAGTAGACTACAATGCCGGCTGTTCTGACTCACAGCCTGTAAGTACGTTTTTCATATTT
The DNA here is from genome assembly GCF_001515645.1 of Sinocyclocheilus grahami. Taxonomy (NCBI): domain Eukaryota; kingdom Metazoa; phylum Chordata; class Actinopteri; order Cypriniformes; family Cyprinidae; genus Sinocyclocheilus; species Sinocyclocheilus grahami. The sequence goes on along the minus strand of NW_015505307.1, from coordinate 204,809 downwards.
AAAGAATTTGCCACTGATGATTCAAACGCGAGTTTTTTGAGCAGTGTAGAGTAGCGCTTGTTTGTCATTTCTCCGATCACAAATGCAGACATGGTTTTATGTCTACAGGGCGCGATGCAACGCAACTCGTAAAAAGACGCGTTATATACAGTATAGTATAGTATACGTATACGTGCAGTATAAGTCATTATAATCCTTAATTATGTCCCCACTGGATGCAACAAATGCCTAATATTATTTATTCTACTATATTAATTTATACTATTTATTATTTATGTAAATGTGAGAAAAAATTACATTGCATTTTACTTTTAATAATGTACAAAACATCTTAACTGTTTTAATCTAAATTTGTCCAGAATGTCAATGAAAAGTCTGTGAAAACATGCATACAGAAAATAAAGCTTATTTTTAAGAGGTGTATTTATTAATTATATTTTTTAAAAACTGTTTATAAAAAAAAAAGCTTTTCAGTCTTTTTTAAAATTGTCCCCCAAATGTCCAAGACCATAATTTGTCTGGGTTTTATTTATTTTAATGAAATATATTTATTTATTTAAAAAAAATTATTTATAAAATTATTTTTATTATAAAATAATTTTTATTAATTTGATTCATTTATAATAAAAATAAAAATTGGGATTTGCCTCATATTTGAAGTTGGCATCATTGACTCTGTTACTTTCCTATTTAATACTGTTAAGCTTCTTTGAAACGATCTCTATTGTATAAAGAGCTATAAAAATAGAGTTGACGAAATGCTTCTAAAAGTCTTTGTTTTCTGTATGCAAGATTGTTTTTTCTTTAGATTTTTTATGGTAAAGTATGAACTAGACATTTTTCTGTGAGATTGATTATTCTTCCTCCAATCTTGTTTTCCATGTAATAACCATTTTTTGATGCAGGACGTTATGATGCCAGGGCTCGAGTTCTGATCCGACATGTCAGCTGTCTGCTGCGTGTGACCCAACAGCAGCTGGAGGATTTTGAAGAGACTCTCGGAGAGAAATTGAGAGAGTCAGGAGAGGAGAGCAAGTGAGTGAAACTCCTTTATGGGATTTTTTGGGGGGGGGGGGTTATCAACATGTAAAACACACACTGGTTTCGCAAGCCCACGGAGAGCCATCTGCTGATTCACAAAGAAAAGTCAATACAGGGGCACAATCAATATCATTGTGAAACAGTGAAAGTGCTGTAAAAATGTTGACATGAGGAACAAACCTGAATCTGTTTGCTGATTTCTGTCTGTTAATGTGTTCTCTTCTGCATGTGATGTGGACCGTGCACATCCGTGAGTGTTTTGTGTATATGCAGTCTACGATTTCCTTTCAGTTCAGCGCTTTCATGTTAGTTTTAGTTTCTAATAGAATTCAGTTGACAATGAACAAGACCTCTGAGTTTTCAGCAGCTCCAGTGAGCATGTTATGAATCAAATGGGCATTCTCTCAACAGAGAAGAGTCATCAAGAAGGCAGAAGAAAGAGAGAGGTCGTAAATTGCGCCGGTACCTGCTCATCGGACTTGCCACTGTGGGTGGAGGAACAGTAATTGGTGAGTCTAAATGCCACTGGACGTTAGTTTTAAAATGCATTGGTCTCACCAAGGTGAATGTCAGTGAAAAGTCCATGAGAACATTAATAAAGCCTATTTGTTTGTTTGTAAAAATTCATTTAAGAAAATTAAGCCTTTCATGCTTTTTTAGGACATTGAAAACCAAATTTTCGTTACTGTAATGCATTTGGATGTTTTATTTATTTATTTATTTATAATAAATATGTATTTAATTTATATTTAAGCAATTTAACTACCATGTTTATTTAAACAATTGAACTACCATAAAGTGTATTGTAAGATAATATTTTATTTGTGACTGTTATTATTAATATTATTATTAGTATTATTTTAATTAAATACATATTTATTATTTATATTTTAAACATTTCATTACTGTAATGCATCAGGATGTTTCAATTGTGATTTTATTATTATTTATTTATTTAAATTAAAATTATATATATTTATATTTATATTTAAAAACTTTCATTACTGTAATGCATCCAGATGTTTTATTTGTGATGTTTGTTTATTTATATTAAAACAATATTCATTCATAGGTTAAATTAATGAATTAATTCAAATACAGCAAATACTACCATGATATATAAATAATTCACAATTTAAATAATTTTGAAGAATTTTTGTGTTTATGATATGATTATGATAATTTGAAGGGAAATATGCTTAATTTTAATAAAAAACTATCAGAATTTAAAAAAAACTTTAAGCTAAACAATTATAATTTTTTATTTACATTAATATTTTAGATAATTAAATTACTTACTTAAAATGTTTGATCTCTTAGTTCTTTCTGTTAATTTTGAGCTGAAATATGACTAGAGCATGTCCAGCACTGGTGTAATGAGGTTTAGTTTCATTTGTCTGGTGTTCATGATAATGCATGTGTTTTTATCAGGTGTTACAGGAGGGCTGGCGGCTCCTCTTGTGGCTGCTGGGGCAGGAGCGGTGCTAGGAGCGGGAGGAGCCGCTGTGCTGGGATCAGCCACGGGCATCGCCATCATGGCTTCCTTGTTTGGAGCCGCAGGGGCCGGGTTAACAGGTGAGCTAGCTGACCTATTTGAAGCTTGTTTATGTATATATATAATGTAAATCATACATAATTATAAATATATACACATGTAAATATTTCTTACATTTATACATGTATGTGTGTGTATTTATATATACATATAAAAATACACAGCACACTCGATACACAGTCGATTTGACAGCACTACTGATAATAAAAAAATTATAACAATAATAAATATTATATTGGGGAAAAAAATTAATAATAATAAGTCTGTTATTATCAAATGAATTATTTATTGAACTTTGGTGTACTTTATCATTTGCGTTCATGGTAAAATTACTATAAGCCTCTCATGGCTTATTGCATTATTTATCTATTGCATTTACACAACTTTAATGCAGTGTTGCTATGTAAGGTTCTGTTCGTCCTGGAGGGCAAGTGATTTATATAATTTGAAAAGCATGATTCTTGTTGAATCACTAGACTGTTACAGGATTGATAGGTGTGCAGATGAATTAGCAGACTGACAATGATGATAAAGTTACAGTCCGTTTTCTGGTTTGAGTAGAATTTTCTATAAACCTGCTTTTAAGAGCACATCGTCAGCTGCCATTCACAGTGAATTCAGCTCAAGGTTATTGGAGATGCTTGGTGTTTCTTCAAATGCAGTTTATCTGTGCGTCTGCCTCTCTTCATTTCTGTTTGCAGATCAAGTTTTCCGTTTCCTCTCTCTGTTTATGTTCACTTAGTTTATATGTATGAGGATACCTGAAGGTATATTTACTCATTTTACACAGGCTATAAAATGAACAAGCGTGTCGGCGCTATAGAGGAGTTTGAGTTTCTTCCGATGAGTTCTGGAAAGCATCTTCATCTCACTATAGCCGTGACGGGCTGGCTGTGCAGCGGCAAATACAGTGAGTGCCACAGTTAACCATCAAAATAGCACTTTTCAGTTGCTGTTATGTGTATTATTATGTTTACTATTATGTTACTTCTAAAACAAATATATTGTTTATTATTTATTAAAGGAATAGTTCACCCAGAAATAAAAATTTGCTGAATATGTTCTCACCCTCAGGCCATCCAAGATGTAGATGAGTTTGTTTCTTCATCAGAACAGATTTGGAGAAATGTAGCATTACATCAGTTGCTCACCAATGGATCCTCTGCAGTGAATGGGTGCCGTCAGAATGAGAGTCCAAACAGCTGATAAAAACATCACAATAATCCACAAATATATAATGTAAATCATACATAATTATAAATATATACACATGTAAATATTTCTTACATTTATACATGTATGTGTGTGTATTTATATATACATATAAAAATACACAGCACACTCGATACACAGTCGATTTGACAGCACTACTGATAATAAAAAAGTTATAACAATAATAAATATTATATTGGGGAAAAAAATACTCCTGGAGGGCAAGTGATTTATATAATTTGAAAAGCATGATTCTTGTTGAATCACTAGACTGTTACAGGATTGATAGGTGTGCAGATCAATTAGCAGACTGACAATGATGATAAAGTTACAGTCCGTTTTCTGGTTTGAGTAGAATTTTCTATAAACCTGCTTTTAAGAGCACATCGTCAGCTGCCATTCACAGTGAATTCAGCTCAAGGTTATTGGAGATGCTTGGTGTTTCTTCAAATGCAGTTTATCTGTGCGTCTGCCTCTCTTCATTTCTGTTTGCAGATCAAGTTTTCCGTTTCCTCTCTCTGTTTATGTTCACTTAGTTTATATGTATGAGGATACCTGAAGGTATATTTACTCATTTTACACAGGCTATAAAATGAACAAGCGTGTCGGCGCTATAGAGGAGTTTGAGTTTCTTCCGATGAGTTCTGGAAAGCATCTTCATCTCACTATAGCCGTGACGGGCTGGCTGTGCAGCGGCAAATACAGTGAGTGCCACAGTTAACCATCAAAATAGCACTTTTCAGTTGCTGTTATGTGTATTATTATGTTTACTATTATGTTACTTCTAAAACAAATATATTGTTTATTATTTATTAAAGGAATAGTTCACCCAGAAATAAAAATTTGCTGAATATGTCCTCACCCTCAGGCCATCCAAGATGTAGATGAGTTTGTTTCTTCATCAGAACAGATTTGGAGAAATGTAGCATTACATCAGTTGCTCACCAATGGATCCTCTGCAGTGAATGGGTGCCGTCAGAATGAGAGTCCAAACAGCTGATAAAAACATCACAATAATCCACAAGTAATCCACACCACTCCAGTCCATCAGTTAATGTCTTGTGAAGTGAAAAGCTGCATGTTTGTAAGAAACAAATCCATCAAGACTGTTCCTGTGAGCAGGTGATGTAATGCTAAATTCCTCCAAATCTGTTTTTCTGATGAAGAAACAAACTCATCTTCATTTTGGATGGCCTGAGGGTGAGTACATATTGAGCAAATTTTATTTTTAGGGTGTATTATTCTTTTACTGTAATAAGCCCAAAGTACCCATGAAATATTGTTGACACTAAGGTTCAGATGGACTTGCCCATCACAGGTTCATTTCAGGCTCCCTGGTCCAGTCTCGGAGCGTGTGGCGAGCAGTACTGTCTGAAATGGGAGTCGCGTTATTTATTGGACCTGGGCTCTATTCTGGACTCATTATGGGATGGGCTTGTTAGTGTTGTGGCTCAGGAGGCCCTCAAATACACAGTGCTCTCAGGTATGTCTGCTTTACTGTGCTAATGCTGTTAAGCTATAAAAAGATAGAACTACTGGTTTGAGGAAAATAGAAAGTCTCTTGTGCTTTATCTTATGTAAGTGTTGAACTGTGCAGTCATAGTTATTCACTTGATCTTAAATCTAGTCTAAATTGGGCCATTTTTGACAGTCGTCTCAGCAGGGATGTGTCGAATACAGAATAAGTGTCTTATTGTTGAGCTGGAGTTTGTTTTATTTATTCATGTGTGTTATAATGAATGATGATCCAGTGCTGGAATTTTTAATGTTTTGCTGAGTGGCCGTTGCAGTTTTAATCAGCGGCAGCATTCCCTCCCACGCACCTTCAGAAGCGCAGATCAGTCTTTTCTCTAGCTCACAGTCTATTTGAACAGAATCACAAAATAAATAAAGCAAATGTGTCCAGTTTTTTAAAGTAAAATGTTTAGAACCCAGAACATAATAAAAGATTTACATTTCAAATAAATTTAAATACATTCAAATAAATGCTAAAAAAAATTATTTGGAATTATATATCAAAATTCTTTATATCATCCTAAAATAATGTGTCAAATCAGCATATTAGAATGATTTCTGAAGGATCATGTGACACTGAAGACTGGAGTAATGATGCTGAAAATTCAGCTTTGATTACCGGAATAAATTATATTTTAAAATATATTAAATTAGAGAACTGTTATTTAAATTGTAGTAATATTTCACAATATTACTGTTTTACTGTATTTTTGATTAAATAAATGCTGCCTCGGTGAGCATAAGAGTCTATTTTCAAAAATCGTACTGACCCAAACTTTTGAAGGGTAGTATGTACAGTCTATCTATCTATCTATCTATCTATCTATATATCTATCTATCTATCTATCTATCTATCTATCTTCATAGCAACACTAGCAACTATCCAAACCAACCTAGCAACCGCCCCGGGTACCCTAGCAACCGCATAGCAACACCCTAGCAACCATCCTGGGTATCCTATCTATCTATCTATGAGATAAGGAAGATCTCAGATCCAGTCCTTTGTCTATCTATCTATCTATCTATATATCTATTAACTGTATCTATCTATCTATCTATCTATCTATTAACTGTATCTATCTATCTATTAACTGTATCTATCTATCTATCTATCTATTAACTGTATCTATATACAGTATATACTGTATATATGTGTGTGTGTGTATAAATACATTTGCATATTTAATATTGAGCTTTTTTCATGTTCGCTATTTATGGAAAAGTTTAAACTGTATTAGATAACAGGATTACAATAGAAAGTAAAACAGCTCATATAGTATTTTGTTTGTCCGGTAACACTTTATTTTAGGGTCTCTTAACTAGTTGCTTATTAGCATGCATATTACTAGAATATTAGCAATTTATTAATACTAATTAAGCACATATTAATGCCTTATTCTATATCCGTAATCCTACCTAATACCTAAACTTAACAACTACCTTACTGACTATTAATAAGCAGCAAATTAGGAATTTATTGAGGGAAAAGTCATAGTTAATAGTGAATAAGTGTTCCCTATTCTAAAGTGTTACCATTTGTCCTCCTGAACAACATATTACTTAATTTTTCCGACCCTATTTTATACCCTTTTGGAAAGTGCCTTAATTGTAAATGCACTAATTAAATGCACTAATAAAGTGCATTTAATTAGTGCATTTACAATTAAGACACTTTCCAAAAGGGTATAAAATCATGAAAGAAGATTTTAATTGTCACGCATTTCTTTAAGGTGTCCAGTATAACTGCATTGCTCACTCTGTTGTCTGTGTTCAGGCATAGTAACGGCTCTGACATGGCCTGCGTCTCTGCTGGCTGTGGCCAGTGTGATCGACAACCCCTGGGGAGTGTGCCTGAGCCGATCAGCAGAGGTGGGAAAACACCTCGCCCAGGTGCTCCGGAGCCGACGGCAGGTCAGAGTCATGCAAGACATCAACTTCCTAAGATTCTCCTTAGTCTTTGACGATTTCAGTTCAATGCGGCTTGAAATGACTAATTCGGAAAATGTTAGGGGTCACATACAAGCTCGAAGGATCTGTGGCTCATACTTGAGGAGAAAAAACACCTTGGTTTTATTCAGAGGCCCAAACTGAGCAAGAATATGCAATTTGAATCAGTTGCTGATATTTATATGGCCAAAGGGTCAGATGAAATCCTGATAAATACATTTGATTTATATTACGGTAAAACAGACTAGTTACATAAAATGCATATGAATATCAATTGTCACTCTGTATCTTTCAATAAGATGTATTGGTAAGATATTGAAATGTTTTATTATCAAAGCAATGTAGTCTCAAAACATATAATGCAACGCAATACAATGATAATTGAGAAATGGACAAATAAATGTTCCTCAAAAGCCTGATACATTTTAACATGATTTTTTTTAAAAATGAAGAATGGATAAGTAAACCTAAGCTGCTTCAGTCCAGTAAATGGTCATCTTGAAATATTAATAACAATATAATGCTTACTTACATTTTCTTTTTAAAAATCAGTAAAATTTTCACACACACAAAATAAACACATGAACCACAACCTGAAGGCAGACATTTTTACAGTTCTATGCCTTTTATTTGCTAAAAAGTATAAACTATCAATTAGATAGGAGTGTAGTTTATTGTGTACAACAGGTTTTTCAGCATGATCATATTGTTTATTTAAAGGCCTTATTACATATTAAACATGGTACAGTTGGCTGTATAGAGTTAATCATCTATATCATATTAACCCAGAATATTCCTTTCAAATGTGAGTATAATTATCTTCTTTCTTTCTGCAGGGAAAGCGGCCTGTCAATCTAATTGGCTTTAGCCTTGGAGCTCGTGTCATCTACTTCTGCCTAGAAGAGCTCGCTAATGATCAAGGTACACTTTTTATTCATTTTTAATGAGTCGCTGATAACGAGGGAACATCCTTTTGTCTTTAAGACCTTGTGTCTCAAGAAGTGTCCACATGAGAGAGCTGGGCATGGCCAAATTTCCTGCAAGCCAGATTGAGTCGTGTTCTCTTTATCATCGTAATGAAAGATGGAGTCTGAGAGGTGTGAGGCTGCAAATGAGAATCTGATCGCACAGAGCCCATTGAAGGACTTTTGTCTCTTATTATCGGGCAGGTAGTGAAGGTGTGGTGGAGGATGTGGTGTTGCTGGGGGCCCCTGTGGACGGATCGGAGAAAGCATGGCAGCGACTGTCCAGGGTAGTGGCTGGGAAGATTGTTAATGGATATTGCAAGTAAGACACTATTAATATTACTCCTACTGAGGGTCAGGGGTATATTCAAATCCCTTACCATAAGTATTCAAATTTGCTGAAACTCACTTTCTTTTTTCTGTTATACACTACTTTTCTAACTTTTGAGTCCGGTAAGATTTCTTAAAATGTTTTTGGAAGAAGTCTTTCATGCTCAGGAAAACCAGATATGACATAAAAAAAAAAAAAAAGTATTTTCTATTTGAATATATTTTAAATTGTAATTTATCCCTGTGATGCAAAGCTGAATTTTCAGCATCATTACTCCAGTCTTCAGTCAAATTTAAATTACACATTTAGAGAATTACATTTTAGGCCACCAGATGAAGAATTAGAATTGACCATTTATTAATTTAGTTATTTATTAAAAAGTAACCGGAAGTCACAACATGTTAACTGCAAACAAATCTGGAGATTATGATTTTGTTTACTACATTTAATAATTTGTAATAACTATTGTTAATTTTAATTGAATGTCCCAGTTATTGCATTAAACTAAATATAACTAAAACGTAAATATGTTTCTTTTTGTTTTTATTGGTTTAGAGGGGATTGGCTTCTTGGATTCCTCTACAGAAGTTCATCTGTCCAACTGTCTGTTGCTGGGCTGCAGCCAATCAGTTCGCAAGACCGCAAAATAATCAATGTTGATCTGTCATCAGTGGTAAGCAAATGAGCTTGAAATGAAAGCATTAAGTCCCTGATGTTCTCGGTAGATGTTCTTTTTTAAATATTCTTGGTGTCTGTGAGATGCATTTCGATTCAGATTCAGTTTACTGGCTGCAAAAGTAACAATTCCGCACAATGGCTTGACATTATATTATCGCAGAGTCGAAGTTTCATTTCCTTCCAGTTGGCTAAGATTTGAAGTCATCTGAAGTTACTTTTTTGGACATAAAAAAAACACCCCCTGCCATGAATAGAAAGGGCATTGTTATATTGTCACCCATGAAAGACTACAATTACTGTAATTACTGTTGCAGGAAGTTCGCTCATTGGTATTCAAGTGGAGACCTTAAATCCAATGCTGTTACGTCATAAAAAAATGGGAAAATTACCTAAAAAGAGTGTTATTTTATGCAACGCACATATGTAAAAAAATCAAGTCACTTGAACTTAAAATGATCCATCAACAGATAGTCTGTGCATCTCAACAGAGGTCATCATGCCAGCCATCCATGTGACATATTGTAAACAAAGGACTGGATCTGAGATCTTCCTTAACTCATAGACACAGAATACAGGTTACATCACACCTGCCTTAATCCAGAACAAATATAGAAATGCTTTGTATCTTTTGTCATGTCATGCTTTTTTCGTGAAAGCAGTAAAATTATTTTCATGTAATACATAATTATTATGCGACTGCAATGTGAGGCATGTGAAGAATTGCACCTTCGTTTGGCATGTGAAGAAATGTTAATGAGCAACTAAATGTGCATTTCCTGAAATAAATACCAGTGCTTGTAAGAGAATAGTGTTATAGTTTTAGGTTTGTCAGAGCCGTTTTAATCTCGCTGTTCATAAAAAAACTTAGCTAAAGTTAGTCATAATGTGATGTTGCAGTGTCAAAGCAGCTATAGTGAAAATAAATTAAATCAGTCAGCCAAGTTAAAAACATTACAACCCCTTGACAAGAATGTGTATATTCTATATTTTTGTGAAAAATTAAATATGGCATCTACCCTTACACTGGTCCTTGCCTGTGCAAAACATTGTTATGGTGTCCTTTAGTCTGTTGCTAGGGTATTCTGGATGGTTGCTAGGTGGTTACTTACTGGCCTAAATCAAAGGATTCCAGCCGATTCTCTGTATGTTGGTTCAGGCCTCTCTATTTATAATATAAGTCAGTGGGAGTTTTTCACTGCTTTTATCGTCCACCAGGGCATGAAAAAATTTAAATTTGATAGCTTAAAAAAAGTACTTACATACATTGCGTAGTTTGAGGTATCATGCATGCCTGAGTTATACACCAAAGCTTGATTTTTCTGAAAAGTTTGCAAGCACCACTAAAATTAGAATGAGGATATCAATATAATAATGCACTGCAAGCACTGTAAAATTGTTAGGGAATGTAAAGTCTTTTCCACTTGCTTTATGAATACTGGGTATGTTCTGTCCACCTCTTAGGTAAAAGGACACCTGGACTACATGCGTCAGATGGACACCATCCTAGTAGCAGTAGGGGTTCCTACCAGGGAAGAAGCTGGAGCCCTGAGTGGCAAACTACAGCTGGTACATTTATCTCAGGAAAAAACAGGCACTCCAGAACCAGCTGGTCAGAGCAGAGTCATGGGGGAACCATCCATGGACATTTCAAACAATGATACCTCAGACGCCACAGAGACAAATGTAAATGAATTCAAGAAACAGACTGGAGACAAGGAACGGTGTGAGAGGAAGGACTCTGAGAATGGCTGGGATATCCCTGATATATCTGATTTATTGGACTCCATCAGTGAATGTGATGGCATCCCTGAACCCTGTCAAGGGAACGTGCATTCACCATGTGCTCTCGGAGTCAAGGATCATGTTGAACCATCTCAAGATGAAGGCAAAATAGACAGAGAAGATTAAAGTGACACATACTGTGAGCACACGTCCTGGGACTGGGATGACATGAACTGGACTACTGAATGCACAAACACAACCTACCAGTCGCACACTGAAGCACATGAACAGTTAGTCATTGGCAAACCTGCTGGTTCTGAGCCCATGAGCAATGAAATCGTGACATTTCCATAATTCACAACTCAAAAAATGTGGGTCGGGTCTAGATGGTATACCTTGTTCCAAGAAACTCTCCTGAGAGTCGCATTTGCTGCTACCAGGATTGAGGGTTGGGCGTAGGGTCGCTGTGGAACTCAAATAAACACAGTGTTTGAATGTCACATGTGAATCTCACTAGACTTTTGGCAGAAGAAGGGTTACCATCTAGACACCACCCAGAATGTAAGTTAGCAATATAAGCTAGGATCAACTGGAACCTTGTCTTTTTGTCATTCTGATATTGTCTAATAATATTTTTTAAGTTATTTGTGGCTATCATCTCATGATTTTTTAAGCACTGCTCAATATAATTTGTCATAAACTGCTATGTGAAAACTGTCAGTATTTCGTGTATACCATTTTCCCCCTTCATTAGAAGTGGTTTGCTGTTTAATTAAGATGTGAATTATAGTTCCACAGACAACCCACTTGACATTGTGTGAAGTATTAGTGAGATTTCTTTCACTCTCGTCTGCTTTATCCATCTGTTGTTTTGGTTGTTATGGTAATGAATGAACCGGGATGCGTGTTGAGTCTGTTCAAAATGTACAATCTCTATGATCTGCCTTGAGGAGCGATGCAGCCTTCCAGTTTAGGCATGACTATCCCATTAACACTTATCCCATTGATTTTTTTTTTTTTTTTAGCATTGTATGTTTTAAAAAAAAATTCATAAACCTATAGTTATAAGTCACATATCTTGCTGTCCACAGTATATTGCACTTCTTTTGTTGTCTCAGTTGGCGTATCAATCGTCTAATGTATCGACCTGGTTGGGCAGCAGCAGAGGCAGGTCAATCCCAGCATGTTCCGCATCGAGAAGGTTAACAGCATCTGTTGCCGTCGCCGGTAGTTGTGGCGGTTCAGACACAAGGGAGGGGGGTTCAGTGGGTAGTTGTGGCTCCCCTGAGTTGCGTAGAGAAAGGGAAAGCGGCAGCGATGGCCTACGAGGGGCTTGAGATGAAGAACAGCAGGGTAGAAGCCGTGCCAAAGCCCTCTTGAAATCCCTCATGAACATTGGGTATATAATTGGGTTCATGGTGCTGTTACAGTAGCCCAGCCAGGTGATGGCATCGAAGAAGGAAGGTGGTACACACTCACACACCGCCTGAATGTACAGAAGAAAAGGTCTTAGATCACAAAATCAATACACGATGTAGCTGAGACTCAAAACCAAAGAGGTGGAAAAGGTCAAAGATGTCTAGTTCATCGGAAGAGGATGTCAGGATGCCACGGATGAAGAAGGGGAGAGTAGGAGATAGAGATGGAGTGCTATTCACACACCATATTGTGTGTGAAGGAGGACTAGAGACAGGCTTGCCCAGAAGCTCGAAATCTGAGCAAAGTGAGGGACACAGATGGGGAACGGGATCCTTGAAAGCTCGAGAGCAGGATAAGGAATAATTGCGCAAATTAAATAGGAATCTTTCTCTTCGTCACTTTGTCATATTGCAATTAATTTACCACCCATCCCCTTTTTTTGTTACATGCTTGTTAAGGTCAAGGTAAGGTTCAATATGTGAGTGAGTTTAGCAGTCAACGTGAATGAGGATGCTTCTTAACTTTGTTTTGTGGACTGACCTGTGCCATGTTGGTGATAAAAAAGGGAAGCCAGGCACTGAAGAAGAGACCCAGGAGCACTCCCAGGGTAAGACTGGCTTTCAGAGCTCTCTTTCTTTGCCTGTGTGCCAGTCTGCGCTCACTGTTCACCGACAACTGAGACAAAGAGACAGGAAGAGAGAGAAAATAATGTATTCTTAGAGATTTCACAGTGATGCACCTGCTGAGAGATGGGTAGTAATGTTACTTTGGCCTTGGGTAATTATTTATGTCTTTCCCTCTCTCAAATGAAAGCTCTTGAAAGTGAGTGCCTCACAAGGTCTGAATAGTTCTACCCTCCCATTTCGCCCTTCCTCATCTTCAAATGCCTTATTGGCACTCCGACACCCTCATCTTGTCTCTCATTACTTTCTGTTCCAGTCCTTAAAATTGAGTTTTCCTTTTCTGCTACATATTTCAGCTTTCTTGTTGTGTTTGTTAAGGTGCTGGGAATTCTCTACACATTCTCAACATGCTGCATTGTGTCGGTGATCACACAGCCTTCACTTGCATAAGCAGTGAGTACGTGAATGAACAATAGGCCAAAACAGTTTGAGAATGCATGCACTCCAAGTGGCTTAGTTTGTCGAGAGTTCTCTGCAAGTTTTAAGAAGAATTCACTCTCTCTCACACACATACATGAAGCAATACATTCACCAGAAATTGCATCTAATAACTCTATTCTAAGACTTGCTACTTGAAGAATTGAATTTCTATCCCACGGTTTTCTCTGACTCAAAAATTCTCACCAGAGCTTGCCGCAACACGGGTGGCTCCTGATGGCTGTAGTCATCTCCATCCTGGATGGCATGACTGGGAGAAGGAGGTGGGTAAGGAGGATGAGTAAGAGCCTCCACCTGTCGTGCCTGTCTTCTGGCCGCCAACAGGATCCGGCAGTAGGTAAAACAAATGGCTGTAGAAGGCAAGAAGAAGGTGAGAAAGGTCGCAACGAGGGCAAAGGGGAGAGTCACCCGCAGGCGGCACTGCATGGACGGCGTCCCTGACGTGGTAAGCTGGAAGTACGAAGAGGGGTAGAAGAAACTCAATTGCGAGACTGTGGTGTTGGCGAGATCATTCTCGGAAAGGTCTTGCATGCGACCCAGGCTGTGCCAGTCCATCTTGATTGGCAGAAAGGAAGTGAGGGCTGCCAACCCCCAAGCCCCACCCACCAGAAGCAAGGCACGAGGCGGGGTCATGTGTTGTTTGTATCGCAGCGGAGAGATGATGAAGAGGTAGCGGTCCAGACTGATGACACACAAGTTGAGAATGGAGGCACTACAGCACATCACGTCGAAGCAAAGCCAGACGGGGCAGAATCCAGGCGCCAGCACCCAGGTCCCACACAGCACATTGAGCATAGCAGGGGGCATCACGACCAAAGCCACCATCAAGTCTGACAGGAAGAGGGACACTAGGAAGCAATTGGAGGTGCAGCGCAGCGACCGATGTGCAAACACCAAGGCAATCAACAAAATGTTCCCACAAGCTGTCACCAGAATTATAAGGGACAGCATGACTGCGAGAAGCCAGGGACCGCTGCCACTAATGCTCCAACCATCACCGATAATACCGCTGTCATTGAAGCTCCTGTGAACATTCCAGGCATTCACACCTGATGCTGCCTCTACTCGAGGGATAGGTGAGCCACTCATCATCGGAGAGTTGAATAGGACTGTGTGCGCTTCCTGTGGTCTCGATGAAGCGAGCACACATCCAGCGTTTTTCAAGTGCATTGAGAGAGTGATGCTGAATGTGAAACAGTTGATCTGCGGGTCACCTCACTGAAATCTGATGCAGACCACCTCAAAAAAGATCAAGATGTCCCATTTATAGTAATCCTTTCCATCTTTCCCCTGGCAAGGTTGGTGATTTCACTCCCTCTCTGTGCCTCAGTCACACCAGTGCAAGGATGTCCAGCTGCCATCCCTCCATTTGTTAACGTGAGATGAGCAAAGCAATAAAATGACACATTTCCTTGTCAATAGTCTGGCTTCTTCAATGCTTAGCACCAGTATGAGCAATTCTGTGCCTGTCAAGAGTATTTCAAAGCTACGTGTCATGATGACACTCTTTGGGGGAGGGCAACTGAGAGGTGGGCTTCGGTACGAGAGCGTGTGAGAGAAAGAGAAGGAGTGTTACAAGAGCAAGATACCGTATCGATATTTTTAGATGAGTGAATTAAAAAACAAACTTATCTCGGTCCAGTTCTTGGCGTTAAGGTAGAGTTCTGTTTGCTTTCTATGCATTTTTATGAGCTCAATGTTCTTTATTCAGTAATTGTGGCTGTAATTGAGTAAAAGGGAGCAGACGAGTGCACTAGAGGTAACTGTGTTGGCGTCTTTGCGGTTCCCTGCGCCCTTCTAATCCCTGTATCGTCCACTTCAGGGTGCCTGTGGGATCCGCACTCTGCCGCTGGGCATAAAGCGTGTCTGAGCATCGCGCTCTTAATGCGACTTTATGCACATTCACAGCCAATCATTATTCAGGGTTAATTAAGGCAAGCAATTAACATCGAACAAAAGGCTTATGTAAATGTGAGATATGGGAATTTTTTTTTATATAAGATTGCTAGTGCTACCAAATGAATAAAATGTAATTTTACAAGACATTTTGTGTGTGTGTGAACACTTTTGCTTCTGTGCTTCATCTTGACTGTGATATTTGGTACCTCTACGAATATATATATTTTTTTAGGTTGATTGTCAAAACACAGACTACAACAACGTTTTCAATACAGTTGCAATTGCACAATAGACTTCCCTTTTAAATGCATTTCTGTCATTTGTTTTTGTTTTGTAATTTTAGATGTGGAAATGTGAGTCATTGTACACATGTCCATTATTTAATTAATTTTTTTGTTTTTTGATTGTGCAATTATAGTGATAACATCTGAGAACTATAAACGAGAAAAAAAATGGGTTTTGAAATTAAAGTTTATTCCAAGATGAAAAAAGCTGAAAAGATCTTTCGTAACTGTTGTACATGTATATACCTCTGACCAAAGCAAAATATGATACATTTAATATTTCTTGTTTTATAATCATTACAGCCAACAATTCCCTGAAGCCTTACTTCTGAACAAGGTCATGCATGAGAACTTATTTCGATATGTACTTTTACCTTTATGTAAAAAGCAACATTACAATAATGAAATAAGCACGGCAGAAAAAAAAAAAAAAAAAGGAATGCTTGTACTTCACTACTGAAGAACTGTCACCATGCCAACACTGCTCTGGACCCACTGCAGGTTTGAGCAAATGTTTTGATTTAAGCAAAGTGCACTAGTTTAGCACGGTTGCCAAATATCATCTTGGCCTTGGTCAAAAGCTAGACGACAGCGTGGGATGCTGTCACTGGGGTTCTAATAGAAGGCTATGATTTTTGGAACGCATGTTACTGTAGGGCCATTTTTTATAAATTAAAAAAAAAAATCACATTCAAATCATCCTTAGCAAACTAATCTCCTTTTTTAATATTTTATTAAATACACACAGACTGTCCTGTACAACATGGACGTTATGGAGAAAGAAAGTCAACCAGTCTGAAAAACCAGTCTGATTGTGTCAGGCTTTGAATATGAAAAGCAAGGCAGATGACATAACTGACGTGACTCTACTGCTCCTGAAAGAGACGAGAGAAAACAGGTCAGGATTTGAAACACTTCAACTGATCTTCAAATGTCTTCAGTCAGAGTTTCCATGCTTATCTTATGTTAAAAGTCGCAAATAAATCAGTTTATAGAAAAAGTACAAACTGATGTGAAAGAATACATACAACACGCACAAAAAAAATCTTGATGCATTACAATATTTTGATATGATCTGAATAGGCTACATGATCACCTATGAAATTATATTCATATGGAAAAGCAAAAGAATGTCACAATTTAACAAACATTGCAATAACTGAATATAATTGAATATATAGTTGGGCAAAAGCACATTTTTATTAGGGTTAGCATTATTAACTAAAACCATATCATTATTAACTAAAAAAAAAAACTAAATATTACTTGAAATAAAATAAAGATTATCTGAAATAAAATAGTGTTTTTTATTTTATTTCAGCTTGATGCAAAGGCTTCTCATTTTTGTTCAAAACTGAAGTACTAAATGAACTCAAATGTAATAGCTATATAGACATACATAAAATATATACAATGTATTATTAATAATATATATTTTTTTAATTTTTCCATTACACGTGAAGCTTTTATGACTTCAGAATAACTGACAGATGTACTAATTGTAATCATCCAGACAGAGCTGTACACATTTATTCAAACTAAAATGAAGACGATTACTAAAAATATGAAAACTTTTTAAAACAGAAAATATAAAAAGCTCATTCAAACTATTAACAAAAACTTGTATATACATTTTATAAATTATTCATAAAAAAAAAAAATTCTAGAAATATTTTCCTCCATTCACATTTAGGATAATTCTATGCATGTTTTAATAAATGTATAAAATGCAAACAGATATTTCGGCCACACAGACTTGAACGGCTTGGTGAGATTTGATCAAGACAACACGTGACCTCCATAATCAAAACACAAACCTTAGCAACTTTACTGTGCAGTACATAACGTGACCTCAAGTCATTCTGGCAGTTGGAATAAGCCATGCCAAGACCCAGTCCTGCACCAAACACAATGGGCCACGTCCGGCCTGCACAAACAAATTCTCACATTAGAATGAATGAAGACTCATTCTAATAAATCTGGTTTACACAAGGTATAATATAATATACTTACGCTTGAAGAAAACAACAGAGAACACAATTCCTAGACCCAGACCGGTACCTATTAGAGAAAAACATTATATTACAAAATTACCCAGCATGTCCATATCTTATGCCCGTATCTTAATACAACTACTTTGATACACTCTCAGAAAAAAAAGAAGAAAAAAAAGGCTGTCACTGAAGCGGTACCTTTTCAAAGGGTACAACTTTTATACCTAAAGGGCACATATTAGTACCTAAAAGTAACAAAAGTGTAGCTTTTGAAAAGGTACCTCCCCAGTGACAGCTTTTGTGTCTTTCGCTGTGAATTCATGGTACTTTAACGCATACCATGATAACAACCATGGTACACAGCAAACAGAGCTGGGTAGTAAACGATTACATGTGATCTGGATTATGTAATCAGATTCCAAAAATGATTTGTAATTAGATTAAATAAAATTTTTAAATAATCATAATAAGATTACAGTTACTATTTTTGTTGATTACATGATTAGGCTATATATTATTCACCCAATAGCAATAAATTACTCAATGTATTGATTCTCCCTAATTCCTTTTTTTCATCTTTTAATTTTTCTTTTCTAAAATAGCCGGACGTT
Organism: Sinocyclocheilus grahami; assembly: GCF_001515645.1. Lineage (NCBI taxonomy): Eukaryota > Metazoa > Chordata > Actinopteri > Cypriniformes > Cyprinidae > Sinocyclocheilus > Sinocyclocheilus grahami. The sequence continues at coordinate 186,515 of NW_015505307.1, read as the reverse complement.
CACACAAAGATCAGTCATTAGTCAGGTGGCCACACATCACTTGACCACTGTTTCAACACTGCATTTGCATCAACTACTGATGAACACATTCATTTTTATTTGAATTATCACTCAGTAGGTAATTTATCCATGTATTACTATAATGACATTAAGGAAGCTTTTGTCTTTCAAACACATTAAAATGCACAAATTCACGTTATTTCTTATTTACATGTAATGCATGCATTCCCAAACGTTTTTTTTTTGGTCATCTGAACCTCTTTCACCTAATATATTTACTTGTAGAACCCCTGAGATTTTAAAATAAATATTTTAATAATTAATTATCACACTTGCATGTTTAAGGTTCTCTGACTGTTGATTAATGGTCACATGAAATGCAGGTAAACAAATAAAATATGTAAAAAAAAATTACTATGCATTTTATTTTGATTGATGTTATTTTAAAATGACATTTATAATTTTTTATCATTTAATAAATCATTAGCTTTTCATTAAACTCACAAACCCCTGCAGTTGCAACAAATGGAATATATTTTCTTACTCTTTGTATTTTTATATCAATATGGTACAAGATTATCATATTTGAATCTAGTGTTGTCAAAAGACCCAGTATTTCGGTACCAAGTCGGTACTAAAAAAATGAAAACGTTACGGTACCAGGTTTTCTTAAAGGGGTCATATGATGCGATTTCAAGTTTTCCTTTCTCTTTGGAGTGTTACAAGCTCTTGGTGCATAAAGAAGATCTGTAAAGTTGCAAAGACTAAAGTCTCAAATCCAAAGAGATATTCTTTATAAAAGTTAAGAGTTAACCACGTCTACCTAAAACGGCTCATTCTAACACGCCCCCACATGTCTACATCACTATGTGGGAAGATTTGCATAACGCCGCCCAAATGTTCACGCAAAGAAAGAAGGCGTAACTTTTATTCTCGCTGTAGTATTGTTGACCCTGGGGGACCCCCTCGAAACGTGATTAGGCGGGTTTTGTTGTGAAAACCTGGCAACCTCTTCTTAAAAGCAGTGGCGACCTCAAGAGGAGGAAACGCATTAAACTAACGAAACACCTCGGAATATTATTCCATATTTAAATTAGAATTTCGGATTGAAATAAACATCGCCGTTAGCGTATACATAGTTAATCGTTAGCATAAGCGTGGCTAATGCTAATATAATGAGCATTAGAATGAATTTTGTTCAAAATGATTTCTTTGTTAACTATTTAATGCCCCTATAACTTTTATTATTTTAAAAAAAAAAGGAGGACATAATGGTATTTACTATTTTTACACACCAGAGGCTTTTAAATGAAATGTGTAACCAAAATATGCGTGTTAGAGAATGTACAAATGTATGGCTAACAGTGTTTGTCATATCAGTCCATCAGAAAAAGTGTTTTTTGTTAGTTAGTTGTAGTTCTTGGCTGAATATCTCTAGTAGGGTTTAAAAGCCCTTTAAAATTAAATATGAACACAGTTTGGATTAAATAAAAGTAC
>NW_015505307.1:180648-184966 GCF_001515645.1 Sinocyclocheilus grahami | reverse complement strand
GTTTCAGAAAGACGGGGCATAGAGGAGAAACAATAATGTACAGTATGTAGAAAATAATGTGTTTTTTTAACTTTAAACCACATAAACATTTCATTACACCAAATACACAAAATAATGTTTTTTTAGCAGCATCATATGACCCCTTTAAGTATATTCTATTTTCCTTTTACAGCTGCAGAGAGGAAGATGCTGAAAAACACCAGCAAACCCTAAAACAGACAACAGTTTACAGATGTTTTTCAGCGGCAGCAGAACTATGACTAAACTTTTGGATGAAACTTGTTTACTTTTATTACTTGTGGGAAAACTTGAAACACTTTTAAATAAGTATGAAGAATGGCATTGGTTTTGTACATAACATTTTTGTTTAACGTTATTAATAAAAATGTACCGAGAACCGTGGATTTTCACTGGTATTGGTACCGAATGCTGACATTCTGGTACCGTGACAACACTATTTGAATCAATGTGATAAACAAGTTACTCTGATTATATCACCTAAAACATGTAATGTAATAAATTACGTTACTAACTAGAATTGTTGTCATGTAATTTGGAATCAGTAACGGATTACAATTAGTAAGTAATCTACCCAGCTCTAATAGCAGAAAAAACAGTCCAAAAAACATAGCTTTAACACAGTGTGTCATACTAAGACCCGCCTGGATTAGTCGTAGGCGGTTTTAGTAGTAACATTAATTCACCAAACCTTTTTAATAGAACACATAAAATAATACCATAGTTCTCAAAACAAAGAGCATTTGCAGGCGTCCTCGCGGGCGTCTATGTAAAGCGTTCACTAGGTTTTGAGCCAAACCCAACGTGTGTGCGTCTTATCAGTGACCCGAGTGCCCTACACGGACGTGACAACATGCCCTCAATCAAAGTTGGTTATTAAATCTAATGAATTCTCACCGAATTTAACAGCGCAGTCTGCGAGGCAGCGGTCCCACTTTCGGCCGAGCTCTTTCTCAGACATGATGACAGCGGACGGCAGCGCTAGAGCGGATGACTTTGGCTTGAAGGCTTGTAGTGCGCTGTCATACTTTCCTTCACCGGCAGTGGAGGAGTGTGTACGCGCTGCAGGATAGCGCCATCACCTGGACAGGCGGAGAAATAACGCAAGTTTAAGGGGATGATCAACGCCCAGAAACAAAATACATTAGTTTGGTTTTGGTTTATTTATTTATATAGCACTACTAAATTTATATATGCCCACAGTGATTTACATGAAAACGCTAAGAACCAAAAACAATCTCACACATACTGAGCAATCAAACAAATACATATACTAGCTAGTTGAACTAACATAGGCTGCCACTCCAAAATGAGCTTTCAGTAGATGTATGTAATAGATGGAATTTTGCATTGTTCAATAGTACACTGAAATCCAAGCATATTAATTATAGCTTGAGAACCAACGCTTTAAAATGTTAATATTTTTTTTTTTTTTTAATGATAAACATCACTTTAATATCATTTTAAGTTTCACAAAAGATACAAATACTGAAATAAAAAAACTAAAAATGTTTATATTTTATTTTTATATTTTCTAAAAACTATATATATATATAGATATATATACACACACACACATATATATATATATATATATATATTTACATATACATATATAAAATATTTAGAAAATATAAAAATAAAATATAATTTAATATATAAGTATTTAATTTTAAATATTTTTTGAATATTATGGGTGAAAATTATTTAATGGAAAGTTTAATTAAATATGAATGATCATTTAATAATCAGGCATTTAAAAAATGATATCCCTTTAGTTTATTTTACATGTAAAAAGAATATTTATATATTTAGTGAAATTAACTTTCACACTGGATTCTAGGTTTCAGAAAACGTTGAAACATTCAACATCACACTTCATAATTTATCACATAAACCTCATCACGTTTAAACTTGAATACTTGTTTTATTTTACATATTGTGTTATACAAAATAACAACTGCAGTATACATACGATTGCTTTCCTGAGATGAAAATACAACGATTTACAATACAAAGACTGGCAATTGTCTAAAGGCCATTTTAAGAGGATTCTGATCATAAAACTGTGGAGGAGTGCTGTACATGTTACACGACGCACGAGATTATAACATCAAACTGTTGAAAGATGCAATACTGCTGATACATACATCTGATCTTATGCTGAAGTTAGTTAATAAGCCTGTTAATAATCTGTTTTCACAAATATAGAATGTACTCCAAACACAATTTAATCATGTGACCTAAAAAGACCTATAATCCTGCAAAGGCTAAATCAATTTAAGACAAAAATCTATCATTTTAAAATAAACCAAATTTTTTTTTTTTTTGGAAAATGCAAACAGAAATAGAGCCAGAACTGATCTATAATGCAAATTTACTTTAAGTTATTAAGCATCTATTATTAAAAAACTGAAGAGGTGATACGTCTTTCCTGAACAAAAACACTACCATCACTAATAATAAACATCAGAAAGTGCATCATCAGGCAGCAGGAAGTTAAACCCCCGCCAGGACAGTTCAATTCAACACTAGAGAACCCGATACAGATACTATGACGCCAGGTCACCCGACATACAAATATACAAACTGCCATCTAAAGTAAGATTTCCTCTATTAGGGCTCTCGTTTCTTCGGGCTCTGGGCTGCTGTCTCTGCAGGGTTTGTCTCCTCTCTCTGCGGCCTCACGGAGCTGTTGCTGATGGACAGCAGACCCCTGAGCTCCTTGTTTTCAATCTGCATCAACAAAAAGATGCATTACATGAACATACAAAATGAGAAATTATAAACTGATGTATTAAAATAAAGCCATTACTTCAAGCTGTGCCAATTGCTCTTTTACAGAGCAGTAGCGCTGGTCGTCCACCTGCACAGCTCGACGCATTACTTGACCCATTTCACAGATCCGCTCCAACTGGCTTTGAACCTCCTGGAATAAAGACTTATTTTAGGTTTCATTCTGCTTGATTTTTGAACATGCCATTAGAATAACTTAAAGAAACGGATGCAATTTTTTTTTTTTAAGCAATAGGTCACCCAAAAATGAAAATTTGCTGAAAATTTAGCATCATATTGCTCGCTTACTAATGGATTCACTGCAGTGAATGGGTGCCGTCAGAATGGAATCCACACCACTCCAGTCCATCAATTAACATCTTGTGAAGAGAAAAGCTGTGTGTTTGTAAGAAACAAATCCATCATTAAAGGTCCCACATTGTCAAAACTGAAATTTCCTGGCTTTTTCACGATAACTGAGGTCTAGGGGCTATTTAACTACCATATATGTCTACTTGCGTCACGATTAGTACCAGTTGTGCTGGTTAGACCCTGCTCCGGAGTAGGAGCTAATTTGGTTCTCGAAAAAGGCAGTCCAGTACTAAAATCACACCCAGTTCCGGCGGTGCGAAAACGCCAAAAAGTGGGTAGTTCCACAATTAGTTCTGGTACTATGAAAAGGTTCCTGCGGTGCGAAAGGCCCTACTGTTACTATGAGTTGGTCACATCTAACGTGTATAGTAAAGACAAACTCACCGTGTCGATCTAGTCATGATGAAGATGTATATACACATTTCAATTTCAGCAGGCAACTATTTCTACAGCTACATTGTTTCAGCCACAATTAATCACAACAATATATACATACAATTACAAGTGATTATATATAAATCGTCAGTTTGTTGTTTTACACACCGACATTATTTCATACACGACATAGACAAGAAATCTGTAGACGCGCCCATAACAACAAAAGATAATACTTTATTGAACCTTTTCAGATAAGAAGTGTGCGCTGAAAAACGCCAGCATACACGAGCATTTTTGACGATCCTTTCTGTCCAGTCTGCTCGTTTTATCGCGTTTAACCACAGCTGTCGTCGGATTTTTGTCTGGCAGTGGCAGCAGATATGTGATCAAATTTCTAATTTGAGGCTGTATAACGTCGATTCTGGCACCCAACATCACAACTAGATGATATTTTAAGCTCCTTATGTAGCCGAATCTGTGCTGGTTTGAATGGGCCGCCTCCAGTTTCCCCTTTGTTTTTCTGCCTCCAGCTAGCGCTGTGACGTCGGCTGACCCTAGTTACCTGTGGTTGGCCTGGCTGTACGTCACTCAGAAAACAACAGGCCAATCAGAAGAGAGGCTCATGAATATTAATTAGACAGGCCAAAATCGACCTGTTCTCAGCAGAGCTCATGAGAGAGGAGCTGTAAAAATATATTGAGATGGTTTTTGGTACTTATACCGCAAATATATATATTCTTAAGGACATCAAAACCTAAAATAAAACTCCAGAAAG
>NW_015505307.1:176682-178031 GCF_001515645.1 Sinocyclocheilus grahami | reverse complement strand
AAAAAAAAGTCATCTCGTCTGAATAAGGAGAGAAATATGCACAGATCAAGCACCGTTTACAAGTGAAAACAGTCCAAAACAGTTTTAAACAAATATGTGAGTGGATTTTGATGTGACTTTTGATGTGACTTTTTCACTGGAGGAAGCGTTATTATGGATTATGGATTCATATTTCGGCCAGAAGCGACGGTTTGAAGTTAAAACGCCTTAATGATGGATTTGTTTCTTACAAACACGCAGCTTTTCACAAGACATTAATTGATGGACTGGAGTGGTGTGGATTATCAGCTGTTTTGACTCAATTTTGATGTGACTTTTTCACTGGAGGAAGCGTTATTATGGATTATGGATTCATATTTCGGCCAGAAGCGACGGTTTGAAGTTAAAACGCCTTAATGATGGATTTGTTTCTTACAAACACGCAGCTTTTCACAAGACATTAATTGATGGACTGGAGTGGTGTGGATTATTAGCTGTTTTGACTCATTCTGACGGCACCCATTCACTGCAGAGGATCCACTGGTGAGCAAGTGATGCTACATTTCTACAAATCTGTTCTGATGAAGAAACAAACTCATCTATATCTTGGATGGCCTGAGGGTGAGTACATTTACAACAAATCCTCATTTTTGGATGAACTATTCTTTTAAGAAAGCAAAGGTCTGGCACCTTAGCTTGATCCTGGTGAAGGCTAAGCACAGGTTTGGCATCCAGCTCTTTCTTTTCCATCATCAGCTGAAGCATCTGTTTTCGGTATCGGCCCATGATCAGCTCTAAAGCGTACTGGTGCTCCTCCAGAGAGAGGCAGAGCTCTGTGAACAGCACAAAGAGTCGAATCAGGGATTCACTCTACAAATGCGAGACACTTTGAAGAAACTCGCGCTGACTTGCCTCTGTTCTCCTGCTGGAGGTCTTTGATTTGGGTGTTCTCCTGGGTCAGCAGGATGTGAGGTTTGTATCTGGACAGCTCCTGATACTCTGTACTTTCCTCCATGTACTAAATACAGGAAAAACAGAAATTCATAATCGGTGCTTACTGGTTATTCTTCATTTATTAGTTATTAGACGCATCATATACAGGATTCTAGAGCTGCAACAACTAAATTGACAACAAATTTGATTATCAATTAATTCAGGCTGCACATTATGTGTCTATCTATGTTTTTTTTTATGTGATTAATCAATGAAATAATCAATAGATTAATTGATTATCAAAATATTAGTTAGAGCTGTAACAACTAATCAATAAAAGCAACAATAATCAAGAATGAAAATACTTGATAACAAATTTGATGATCGATTAAAAAAAAAAACACACACACACACACACACACATATATACATTATAT
>NW_015505307.1:165556-176324 GCF_001515645.1 Sinocyclocheilus grahami | reverse complement strand
CTATATATATATATATATATATATATATATATATATATATATATATATATATATATATATATATATATATATATATATAAGAATAATAATTGACCTTTTTTCAGATTAAGAAAATAAACAACAGATTAACCAATAATTAAAATAATCTTTAGTTGCAGGGTTCTCAATTTTATACATCATTTTGACATTTATTATTATTATTATAAAAAAATGTAATTCAATTCGACCTGCAACACAATGCAAAAAATATTAACAAATATTCTTCATAAAATTCAACCGTCAAGATTGTATCTTACATTTTTATTCCTAATTTTGACTTTAATTACAGCTTTAATATGCATGACAGCAGTACAGATTTATAATATCAGGCACAATATTAGTATCAGCATTTACACAAAAATGTATTATCAGCTCAATTTTAATATTGCACTGTATTCCAAGCTGTTATCCATAAGTTCAGACCTCTGAGGCTTACACTGCAAAAAAAAAAAATTTAATAATAATTACTACTTAGGATTTTTGTCTTGTTTTCCAATAAAAATATCAAAATACATTTACGTGAGAAGGAAAATAACATAAGATATAAAACATAAGAACATAAGTCGTTTTCAAAATTTTTTATACAAATTATGAGTATGTTAAAATCAAGAAAAATAGATGGTTGTCAATGAGCAACGTAGTAAGAAATATAATCGAATTTTCCCTTTGAATTAAGTGTATCTTTCTTACCCTGTTGATAGATGTTTTGTCTTGTTTTAAGCATAACCTTGATCTTATTTATTTATTTATTTTTAAGAAACAAAGACCTAATATTTCGCTTTCAAGTAAATGTATCTTGATTTATGAATATTTATATATTTGTACTGGAAAACAATACAAAAAATACTGAGTAAAACAATTTTTTGCAGATTAGCGTCTTGATCAAGGGCAAAACTGACTATCACTAAACGAACTACCCATCCAAACTAAAACCTTTGATTCATCAGTCCAGATCTTACCCACTTAACCACACGCTGTGCAGCAATAAATGTCTCATACTGTGTAATGCACATGCAATAACACATGCACACACGACTGTAATCTGTCCCTGCATGCTCTTAGAGGCCATATGTGTGCTCTGCAGGGTGGTCAGTAAGAGATTTCATATCATGCCTTGTCAGGAAGAGTGTTTTCGACCTCCTTCATGCTGTGGATCTTGTGGTTGAGGACGCTCGACTGCTCGATGAGAGTCTCCGCGGCCGCGTCGTGCTCCTTCAGCCGCTCCAGCAGCGTCCGCGCGTCGCCCAGCACCTTCTCCAGCGAGCACATCTCCTCCAGCTCCACAAACACACTCTCACTCACTCACACTACACCGCTGCCCTCAGCGAGCCTGACGCATAACAGTCGAATCAGAAAATGTTGAGCTATATTACATATTTACTAGTAATATCTCTAGTAAGGAAAGCTGTCAAGTAAAAGAACTTCCTGTGCTAGTTAACGTCAAATACGTCAACTCTTTTGTGCGTACAGGAAATGTATTTTCAAAATAAAAGCCCTGTTTGGGGTAAAAAAAAAAAAATAATAATAATAATAAAACAATAAAAGTGCTCGAATTAATTTTTAATTTCTGTTGAGTTCTACAAATGGCGTACACAAGTTATCTCTGCATAATAACATGGGATAGAAGAAAGGATTTTAACATGTAATGCAAATAACACACTTCCCCTCTATTTTCCAAAATAAAAGCCCCGTTTGGGTTTTTATTTATTATTTATACTCAAATTATATTAAAAATAAAATAATAAAGTTGATAAAAAAAATTATATACACCCTCTAACACTAGCATTCTCTATTCTATCTCTTGACACTCTAACACTAGCACCTAGCACTCTATTCTATTTTTTATTTATTATTTAAAAAAATACCCTCTAATACTAGCGTTCTCGCTTCTATTTCTATTCTATATACCTGTTTTCTTTGTATTTATTATTAAAAGATTTCCCTCTAATACTAGCGTTCTCTAATCTATTTCTATTCTATCTACTTGTTTTCATTGTATTTATTATTAAAAGATTTCCCTCTAATACTAGCGTTCTCTAATCTATTTCTATTCTATCTACTTGTTTTCATTGTATTTATTATTAAAAGATTTCCCTCTAATACTAGCGTTCTCTAATCTATTTCTATTCTATCTACTTGTTTTCATTGTATTTATTATTAAAAGATTTCCCTCTAATACTAGCGTTCTCTAATCTATTTCTATTCTATCTACTTGTTTTCATTGTATTTATTATTAAAAGATTTCCCTCTAATACTAGCGTTCTCTAATCTATTTCTATTCTATCTACTTGTTTTCATTGTATTTATTATTAAAAGATTTCCCTCTAATACTAGCGTTCTCTAATCTATTTCTATTCTATCTACTTGTTTTCATTGTATTTATTATTAAAAGATTTCCCTCTAATACTAGCGTTCTCTAATCTATTTCTATTCTATCTACTTGTTTTCATTGTATTTATTATTAAAAGATTTCCCTCTAATACTAGCGTTCTCTAATCTATTTCTATTCTATCTACTTGTTTTCATTGTATTTATTATTAAAAGATTTCCCTCTAATACTAGCGTTCTCTAATCTATTTCTATTCTATCTACTTGTTTTCATTGTATTTATTATTAAAAGATTTCCCTCTAATACTAGCGTTCTCTAATCTATTTCTATTCTATCTACTTGTTTTCATTGTATTTATTATTAAAAGATTTCCCTCTAATACTAGCGTTCTCTAATCTATTTCTATTCTATCTACTTGTTTTCATTGTATTTATTATTAAAAGATTTCCCTCTAATACTAGCGTTCTCTAATCTATTTCTATTCTATCTACTTGTTTTCATTGTATTTATTATTAAAAGATTTCCCTCTAATACTAGCGTTCTCTAATCTATTTCTATTCTATCTACTTGTTTTCATTGTATTTATTATTAAAAGATTTCCCTCTAATACTAGCGTTCTCTAATCTATTTCTATTCTATCTACTTGTTTTCATTGTATTTATTATTAAAAGATTTCCCTCTAATACTAGCGTTCTCTAATCTATTTCTATTCTATCTACTTGTTTTCATTGTATTTATTATTAAAAGATTTCCCTCTAATACTAGCGTTCTCTAATCTATTTCTATTCTATCTACTTGTTTTCATTGTATTTATTATTAAAAGATTTCCCTCTAATACTAGCGTTCTCTAATCTATTTCTATTCTATCTACTTGTTTTCATTGTATTTATTATTAAAAGATTTCCCTCTAATACTAGCGTTCTCTAATCTATTTCTATTCTATCTACTTGTTTTCATTGTATTTATTATTAAAAGATTTCCCTCTAATACTAGCGTTCTCTAATCTATTTCTATTCTATCTACTTGTTTTCATTGTATTTATTATTAAAAGATTTCCCTCTAATACTAGCGTTCTCTAATCTATTTCTATTCTATCTACTTGTTTTCATTGTATTTATTATTAAAAGATTTCCCTCTAATACTAGCGTTCTCTAATCTATTTCTATTCTATCTACTTGTTTTCATTGTATTTATTATTAAAAGATTTCCCTCTAATACTAGCGTTCTCTAATCTATTTCTATTCTATCTACTTGTTTTCATTGTATTTATTATTAAAAGATTTCCCTCTAATACTAGCGTTCTCTAATCTATTTCTATTCTATCTACTTGTTTTCATTGTATTTATTATTAAAAGATTTCCCTCTAATACTAGCGTTCTCTAATCTATTTCTATTCTATCTACTTGTTTTCATTGTATTTATTATTAAAAGATTTCCCTCTAATACTAGCGTTCTCTAATCTATTTCTATTCTATCTACTTGTTTTCATTGTATTTATTATTAAAAGATTTCCCTCTAATACTAGCGTTCTCTAATCTATTTCTATTCTATCTACTTGTTTTCATTGTATTTATTATTAAAAGATTTCCCTCTAATACTAGCGTTCTCTAATCTATTTCTATTCTATCTACTTGTTTTCATTGTATTTATTATTAAAAGATTTCCCTCTAATACTAGCGTTCTCTAATCTATTTCTATTCTATCTACTTGTTTTCATTGTATTTATTATTAAAAGATTTCCCTCTAATACTAGCGTTCTCTAATCTATTTCTATTCTATCTACTTGTTTTCATTGTATTTATTATTAAAAGATTTCCCTCTAATACTAGCGTTCTCTAATCTATTTCTATTCTATCTACTTGTTTTCATTGTATTTATTATTAAAAGATTTCCCTCTAATACTAGCGTTCTCTAATCTATTTCTATTCTATCTACTTGTTTTCATTGTATTTATTATTAAAAGATTTCCCTCTAATACTAGCGTTCTCTAATCTATTTCTATTCTATCTACTTGTTTTCATTGTATTTATTATTAAAAGATTTCCCTCTAATACTAGCGTTCTCTAATCTATTTCTATTCTATCTACTTGTTTTCATTGTATTTATTATTAAAAGATTTCCCTCTAATACTAGCGTTCTCTAATCTATTTCTATTCTATCTACTTGTTTTCATTGTATTTATTATTAAAAGATTTCCCTCTAATACTAGCGTTCTCTAATCTATTTCTATTCTATCTACTTGTTTTCATTGTATTTATTATTAAAAGATTTCCCTCTAATACTAGCGTTCTCTAATCTATTTCTATTCTATCTACTTGTTTTCATTGTATTTATTATTAAAAGATTTCCCTCTAATACTAGCGTTCTCTAATCTATTTCTATTCTATCTACTTGTTTTCATTGTATTTATTATTAAAAGATTTCCCTCTAATACTAGCGTTCTCTAATCTATTTCTATTCTATCTACTTGTTTTCATTGTATTTATTATTAAAAGATTTCCCTCTAATACTAGCGTTCTCTAATCTATTTCTATTCTATCTACTTGTTTTCATTGTATTTATTATTAAAAGATTTCCCTCTAATACTAGCGTTCTCTAATCTATTTCTATTCTATCTACTTGTTTTCATTGTATTTATTATTAAAAGATTTCCCTCTAATACTAGCGTTCTCTAATCTATTTCTATTCTATCTACTTGTTTTCATTGTATTTATTATTAAAAGATTTCCCTCTAATACTAGCGTTCTCTAATCTATTTCTATTCTATATACTTGTTTTCTTTGTATTTATTATAAAGAAATTACCCTCTAACACTAGCGTTCTCTCTTCTTTTTCTATTCTATCTACTTGTTTTCTTTGTATTTATTATTAAAAGATTACCCTCTAATACTAGCGTTCTCTATTCTATTTCTATTCTATCTACTTTTTTCTAATTTAATATATATTACAAATGATAGAACAAAGTGTTTACACTTTTCTGTTGAATTATCCTACAAAGCTTATGTCTCTGCATAATAAGATTGGGCAGAACAAAGTATTTCAACATCTAACAAATAACACACTTCATCTTTAACTATATATGTGTTGTTAACAGTAATAAACCCATGGTGGACTGTAATTTACAGATGATTATTGAAAAATGATCTTTGCGATACAGATTGCATTATCTTGCAATGACCGTAAAATAAACATGAAGCCCTTTCAAATATGTCAGTGAGAGTTTAGAAAACATCATAAAGCATTAGCATGGGAAAATACAAACCCGTGCGTAATGTTCTGCATAAATCACAGCAGACTCATAATATAGGAAGCGTACATTAAAAGAGCCATGCAAAATGTGAGAGGAACTGTGTCCCTATGTAAACTATTACTGTAACATCCCTTTATGGTAAGGTATAATAACAATATAGCAGTAAGAGGATAACATTTGGTCTAATTTGCCAAACACTCATTTCTTTTTATTCAAAACAGGTCTGTATATTGGCCTTTTTATTACATTACATTTGTTTATCGCAGTTGGTAATGTCACACAGTCACCATGATGTCATTTAGGCCCTTGCGGTTGAGGTCAGGCACTTCGGCGTCAGATGCAGGGTAGCCAACCGGAAGCAGCATTAGAAGCTTCTCATTGGCCGGTCGCTGGAGGAGGGACCTGAGCTGTGGACCACAGTTCAGAGGGGTCGTCGTCACGGTAACCAGCCCCACATTCTAACACAAAAAATGTAAACAATACAGAGAACAATGGAATGTTACACATCATTTAAATCACAGATCCACATTTTTTTATAATCAAATGTTTGATTTGTGTGTTTGTGAAATAGCTTTTTTTGTGTCTGACCTGCAGAGCAGCCAGCAGAATGCCACAGGAAATGGACACACTGATTTCATTATAATAGTGAGTCTTTTTCTTGCCATTGGGCAGAATTCCATATGTCTGCTTAAACACTAGAATCAGATACGGAGCCACATCCAAATACTCCTTCACCCAGTTTGTCCTGTGAAAGACACCTTTACTTGCTTGTTATTTAGTGAATTGGAAAGTCATATAAATTCTTGAAATAAAATGTGTTATAGTAGAACGAACATGGTAGAAACAGACCACAAGAGGGATCTAGTAACACAGCTATAGGATTTTATTAAAGGGGTCATATGATGCTTTTTTAAAGATCATTATTTTGTGTATTTGGTGTAACAGAATATGTTGACATGCTTTAATGTTCAAAAAACACATTATTTTTCAAATACAGCTTCAGCTTTCAAAGTAAATGTAAAGACAGAGCCCGAAAGGGGAACAGAGTCGCGTGACAGACACAGTGATGAAGCTGGTATGTGTTTGCAGTACACAAGCCACGGTTAAGACATCACTCCACTGCGCGCTCTCTCTCGCTCTCTCTCTCGCTTGCTCTCTCTCTCTCGCGCGCGCTCTCTCTCTCTCGCTCTCTCTCTCACACACACACACATGCTTTCGCCTAGAAACACACAGCGTCTCCCTGACATGCTGCTTCAACACTGCGGTTACTGAAACCACGCCTTCTTTCTTTGCGTGAACATTTGGGCGGCATTATGCTAATATTTCCACATAGTGAGGTAGATATGTGGGGGCGTGTTAGAACGAGCCGTTTTAGGGGGGCGTGGCAGAGTCTTAACTTTGATAAAGAATATCTCTTTGGTTTTGAGACTTTAGTCTTTGCAACTTCAGGGATCTTATCTATGCACAATCAGCTTGTAACACTCCAAAGAGAAAGGAAAACTTGAAATCGCATCATATGACCCCTTTAAAACTCTGTGTGATTATTATAATAATTATCAAATATAATATCTATATTTATCTGTAGATCCTACCAAAAATCGTAATATAATAATAATAATAATTATTATTATTATCATTATTATTATGTGACCTCTTAACTGTTTGAAACAACATTAACCATGGTAAAATATATATTTTTTAAACACACAAGGGGGCACTAATGTTATAGCTAAGTTTTAGTCAACGCATTTTTATTATGTCTGTAATTGTTATATTCAATTTATTAATACATTATAATTTAATTATAATAATGCATAATACTAGTACATAGTAATAGTAATAGTACAGTAATAATAAAACGAATAAATATTTTGCATAAAACTACACATTACGTCTACATATTATGTCTGTTTGAAACGCACCTCAGTTTCTTGAGGTCATGGACCCACTTGTCTCCCATCCTTTGCCTGTAGTTGATCTCCTCCTCCTCCTCAATGATCTCTCTGATCATGTGTTTGACATCTGTATCAGACACCACCACAAACGTCCAGGGCTCAGTGTGAGCTCCACTAGGTGCAGTGCCTTACACACACACACATTATATATACTTTATTTGATTCCACATTACAAGTCAAATTTCATTAGGAATCAAATTTTTTGAATGATCCAACAGATTAAAGCAAATCCGCACATTGTTATGGATTATACAGTTCTATGGGTACAGGAAACATCGCCTTTTCCAAATAAACATGCTTCCTATAGTTGCTGAGATTGAACAGTACTTTGCCAACTGTTTAGCCCTTATTTTAGATAGCCCCCCAATGCAAAGTCCACGGATCACCAGCCACACACACACACACACACAAACACAAACAAAAGGGTAGGCTTTGAATTGTTTTGTCTTTTGAGCTGAATAGGAATTTGCCACCTCTGCCAAATCACACAACAAATTCAGCCCATTGCATCATTGTGATTGCATTACCTGCAGTGCGTATAACATTGTCAATCACTTGTTTTGGTACCGGTTCTGGACTGATGAAGCGGACAGACCGTCTCAGATTCATGAGCGAGTAGAACTTTTCAGAACGTTCCAGCATCTCAGTAGCAGAATACTGAATTGGGGTGTATGGGATATGGGGTAAGTTTTCTTCCTCTGTTGTGTCTAGCCAATCATCATCACCCTCTGTGCACAGACAATCGATTGAGTCACCAATGCCAATAAACAGAAATACAAATTCACATCAGGGTGAACATGGCAGTCTCATGTCTTTAAAGGAATATTTCACCCAAAAAAGAAAATTAGCTGAAAATCTACTCACTCTCATGCCATCCAAGATGTAGAGTTTGTTTTTTCATCAGAACAGATTTGGAGAAATGTAGCATTGCATCACTTGCTCACCAGTGGATCCTCTGCAGTGAATGGGTGCCGTCAGAATGAGAGTCCAAACAGCTGATAAAAAATATCACAATAATCAACAAGAAATCCACACCACTCCAGTCCATCAGTTAATGTCTTATGAAGCGAAAAGCTGTGTGTTTGTAAGAAACAAATCCATCAAGACGTTTTTAACTTCAAACCATTGCTTCTGGCTAAAATATGAGTCCATAATCTATCATATTATCCCATAATATTACTTTTCCTCTATGTCACAGTGTTTGTTGTGGTGACCTGGACTGGTCACTTGAGGGCGCTCTTGTGTTTTACGTTGTTTGTGTTAAACTCCATTTCCCATAGTCCCCTGCTCACTAATCCTGGTCTGATCGGTAACACCTGTTCATCATTATCCCAGCTATATATATCATGCCTTCTCTGTCTGTCATTGGCATCTTGATTGTATTGTCTTCTCAGTTTGTGTTTTCTGTGGTCAGGTTTTGGATTACCTTTTGCAACGTTTTTGTTCTGTTTTGTTCGGTTGTTACTTTCAATTAAACTGCACTTGGAACTTACCTTGTTTTCTCCTGGCATTCCGTGACACTCTATTAGTGAAAAAGTAATCTTGTCTGGATCAGGAGGATCAAGCACCGTTTACAAGCAAAAACAGTTTTAAACAAATACGTTGGCAGAGTTTGTGTGAGAACAACAGTAGATGTAGTAGACTTTTACACTGGAGGAACCATTATTATGAATTATGGACTCTTCACAAGACATTAACTGATTGACTGGAGTGGTGTGGATGATTGTGATGTTTTTATCAGCTGTTTGGACTCTCATTCTGACGGCACCCATTCACTGCAGAGGATCCACTGGTGAGCAGGTGATGTAATGCTACATTTCTCCAAATATATTCCCATGAATAAACAAATTCATCTCTATCTTGGATGGCATGAGGGTGAGTAAATGTTTCATTTTTGGGCGAACTATTTTTTTTTTTTTAATTCTCTAATCTGTCTTTTGTTTTGAAAATGTTTGAATATGTAATCTAATGGCAGAACATTGTCATATATTAAAAATATGATTGCATATATGCAATAATGAAACAAAATATTAACAGTATATAAACAGCTCACATCAACAGACATTAAAGCGCTATTTTGAAAGTGGGCTGTAATAGAGCATGTCGCAATATCTTAAGCAAGACTTTTTTGGACTTGAACCTTTGCATTCGGTTCAAAACTCTTTCCCAGCATAGAGTTCTTTTCTTTGAGAGCTCAAACTTTAAGATCTCTTCAAAAGTTCTGCATCATTACGCTTGACGTGGTGCCCTCTTCAAAGACATCTTCACATAAATGTTATTGTGTGGAGGTTACGGTTGCTTTCCACCCTTGTGCTGATTCGAACCATCCAGACAGTTTTTCCAATCCAAATCATTTTTGTTCATTGAATTGATCATGTGCTTTACTGTTTTACATACTGGAGTACTTTTGTATAGTTTATTAGTTAGATATATATATATATATAGAGGACTTATGATGTTTGTGATGCAACTGTTTGTGGCAAATAAAATATTTTTTGCAAACACTATTTAATACTGAAAACATACAAATAAATTTAGAAAACATGTAGGCCTATAGACTGGCCAGTGCATTCAAAAGTAAAAGATAAAGTCAAATTCCTGTCATGTACTCCTTAATATTACTAGTTACGATGTGAGTATAGTGGTGGAGAGTACCGTTGTGTTTACTGCTGATTTCTGTATCATCCTGCAGATCCTCGTCCACCCATGGTCTGGCTGTCTGATCTGAACGCTCCTGCTTTGATCTGGTCTCTCTCCTCTGGGAGCTTTTGAAGAGAAACCCGATAATCACACACAAAACTGCCACGAACACCGGAGTGAGAGACGAAAACACCACCATGATGAACGAGTGAAGTCTAAAGAACGAGTTTCACTCAAGTTCACTCAACGGGGAGGGACTCACTTTCTTCTGTTAATATTAAACAGCTCCCAGGGAACTTATACACACTATTGCATGATTTGATTATTACACAATAGTCATTCATATGATATATCTGTAATACTAATAATAAGTATAAACTTAGTTTACAGTTATAAATGATTTAATAGTATTTTAATAATTATTTCATAATTCAATAATAAATGTAAAAACAATGTTAATGTTGTTGTTATTATTATTCAATAAGCAATTGAAATGCATTAGTGGTGAGAATGTTTAAGTGACTCATTCAGCATCAGTAGTTGGCAACAAGTAAC
>NW_015505307.1:163996-165427 GCF_001515645.1 Sinocyclocheilus grahami | reverse complement strand
AATCTGCGCAAAGGATCATGGGAGCCCTAAGTGTCCATCAGTTGTACCCTTCGAAATGGCCCTTTGAAGTGGCCAGTTTTGAGCACGTTGGTTTGGAACGACCCTTCAATATGGCGGCTATGATTGTTTTCACTCAAGTGCCCTTCGGAGGGCGATATATCCCATTTGGAAGGCACCGTCTATGAATGAGTTGGTGAATCATTTACTCAAACGATTCATTCAAATACGTTGATTCAATCAGGAATGAATCACCACCACCTGATGTGTTGCTGGGATTCTGTCGATCGGACGTCGATTCTGCTGTGACTTCGTTTGGTAATATTTTCATTGGCGGAGCAAAACGGACGGAGTAACAGTAGGCCTATCTAAATTTAATTTACTTGATATGAGCTTATTCTTTATTGAACTGTTGTGTAAAAGCAATATCACGCCCGTCGAGATTTTGTGATATTTTCGATATCAGCACGGATTGTCTGATACTGTTTAAATATCTTCTATATTAAATATATCTATAGGCCTATATCTAGGATATCCTATATTAATCATATATCTTAATAAAGTCATGTTGTTTTTACACATTATACAACAAAATGTCATGATAAAATCTGATTATTATTAAAATATAATATGAATTGATTTATAATTAATTAAATCGATATTACGTGTGTGTGTGTGTGTGTGTGTGTGTGTGGGAAAAATGTATAAAAATTAATAAACAAATATATTTTTCCTCTAGAAAAGACATGAATGTCCAGTGGGCTTAAACAACTTGCTGTAAAGCAAATTATGCATTACAGACAGAATTACTGGTTTAGGTCATATTTAATTTTTCGATAGTGTGTTTAGACTGCAAGAAATCCACCCCAAAGCAAGCAAAATATCAGAGCCACAGCGCTGTTGACACGACATTTATTGATTTAATTGAAAATCTCTTTCACTCTCTCTCTCTCTCTCTCGCACTCACCATGATATTATAATGTATTCACATTTGAATGATGAGCTCAAAGTTAATTTAATGATATCAATCATAATAGCAGATAAAGTAATAGTTTTTCCCAGAGGTGCATTTCATATCACAAAATGAAAATGGTCTGTCATTACTGCACTTTTTCCATGATTACAATTTCCCAGTGGAGACTAAAAAAAACTTAGATGTGCAATTGGCAATATGAAAGCTTATTTATTCACTTAGGATTTATGTTCTCACATTGATGGTAATTTAAAGGTCATGCAAAGGACATTTTGTTGTGGATGTTGTTCTGTTGTGGTTTTTATTATGCAAATCACCTCATTTGCATTACTGCATGGTGTTTTTCTCACAGACATGACATAAACAAAACAGATGGTGGTATATGCACTGTCTTGACTCTGTCTGCGATAGTATTGTTGCTTCACACACACACACACACACACACACACACACACACACAC
>NW_015505307.1:136568-163269 GCF_001515645.1 Sinocyclocheilus grahami | reverse complement strand
TGTGGATTATTGGGATGTTTCTATCAGCTGTTTTATGATTTGTTTATAATGTTATTTTTAAAGATCTGAAATATACAAGATCTGAAATGCAATTCATCTCTGACATTCTAGAAAACAATGAACATTTCAAAACATGCTGTTATTTTTACCGTTTACTGATTCAGCCTTGAACTTGACGCTGAAGATCTCAGAAACTCATTTGCGATGATTACATTTCAATGTGAGGATAACAAGCGTGTCTAACTCCCAGTTCTGTTTGAAAAGGGAGACGAATTTCTGCCTAGTCAGATTTCAGCATCACACATCCATATCACAACCATTTCATGCTTTCCAATCTCAGCATCACTTTAAGAGGGAAATATGCAACCTTACTGAACCCAATACGAAAGTAAGAGAATAAGTAAAAACTATTTTCATATTATGAATATCTAAAAATATTTAAAATGATCAATAAAAAGCAAGACATGAGGCACTCTTAATACTCTAATCTAGCATGAGCTACTTTGCAAGTTAAATGTCAAAGGTCTATTTTTAATCCCTAAACCATATAATTTCCTCATAATTGAATAGAAAATACTCTTCATTGCCACTTTAACGGGGCTGACGAGATGTGAGACGTGTGGATCCATCTGCAAGCTTTTATTAAAGAGACGTGGTAAACAGGCAGAGTCAAACAATGGCAAACAGGTATATGGCGGGCAAAACACAAGAATAGTCCTAGGGCTAGCATAGGTCACCGATTGGCAGACAGAATCACAGGGGCGAGACGAGAGGGAAAAATCCAGGAAAACAGGCAAAGATCAGAAACCGCAAAAACAGGCAAGGCAAAACAAGGAAAACACGGAGACTCAGAAAGGGGTACAGGCTAAACAATAATCAGCAGAGAATGGTGGTTTGAGTGGGTGTTATATAGTGAGTGAGGTGATAAGAAACAGCTGTGTGCAATGAGTGCAATCAGTGCAGTGTGCAAACCGTGCAATGAATGATGGGATATGTAGTCCGGGGTGCTATGCAACATTTTTTTTGTTGTGCGAGAGTCAATGTAATGGAAAGGGTGACCTCTGGTGGTGAATAAATGGAAGTCCATGGACCGAATTCGTGACAGACACTTTACAGTCATGTTATTGTAGCACTGATACTTTGTAATTACTTTTGAAATAGTAAGGCTAGAAACACTTTATTAGGGGTAAAATTGTTGGGTGGGGCAGATATTACAGCACAGTTGCATCGTTTTTAATCCAGGGGTCACCAAACTTGGTCCTGGAGGGCTGCAAGCTAGTAGAGAGTCAATGTAATGGAAAGGGTGACCTCTGGTGGCAGCTAATCAAGCTCTTACTAGTCATACTAGAAACTTCCAGGCAGGTGTGTTGAGGCAAGTTGGAGCTAAACTCTGCAGGACACCGGCCCTCCAGGACCGAGTTTGGAGACCCCTGCTTTAATCTATAAAACTGTACTGATAGATCTTCATAGTTTACTGAAAGTCTGGGTCTGGGACAAGGGTGAAATTATAAAAATGTCCTTTTTTTAAGAGAAGGAGCAAAATAAATGACAGCTGAAGTGTGACTTTCATATAACAAAAATAAAAAAGTAGAAATCTCTATTAAATTTTTTTTTAAAACATGGGTAAAAAAACACCCATACCTTGAAGCAGTAATTTGTGCTTAGTAGTAGTAGTAGTAGAACAGAAGAATTTCAGCAGCTGCAGTGATAGTCTAATAATAGTAGCAGAAGTACAAGTGTAGTAGTGCTGCTGGAACTGAAGGCTGCTGTAATGGCTATAAAGTGAATGGAGTCTGATAGCACTAGAGGTATTCCAGTACTTACATGTCTCTAGAGAAAGACTGTGTTTACTGGAGTGAAATAAACCAATTACAGTACAGGCAGATGCTCATGGTCACGTGACAGCAGTGGGATTGTATGCGTGTTCCTGAAGTGCTTTCAGGCCCTGCGTTGCTCCACAGATCTGGGTCAAAGCGGGCAAGTTAAATATTAACCAATAAAAACACAAGTCTGCATCCGCTGCTCAAAATCTATCGGCCTCTACAAGTAAGATTTTCTTCAAAAATAAAACAGTCACACGTTAACAGTTAACAGTAACACGTTATCTATTTAAATTATTATTATCATTGTTATTTTAAAACTAAATTCAATTTAAATGAGAGTGCCTTGCTTAGATCCTGAAACGCTAAGACTATCTTCAGATAAGATGGTGGGTGAAAGTTTATTGGACTACTGTTCTTTTGATTATCCCAGAATGCAACAGTTTATCAATAGTCATTTTCTTCAATGCAGAACAATGAATCAATGGCTCATAAAGACAGCCACGTTTCGCCACCTTCTGGTCACTGAGTCACTTTCGCCGCCACAGTCAGTGAGAAACTAGCAACTAATGCGTAGTTGCTAGTTTCTCACTCAGTCATTGACTTCATTGATTCATTCATTTAAAAAAGATCCATTCAAAACGCTGATTCAATCAGGAACGAAACAAGTGACTTTTCATTGAATCACTTACTCAACCGATTCTTTCAAAACACTGATTCATTTATCCTTGCGTTGCAGAGGCATAACGATTATGTTGTTGCTTCATTTGGAACTATTTTATTTTCATTTAGTTTGCAGTTTAAATGGTAACATAATGTTATTGTCACGCTTCGCCTACTGTGGCGGAGATGAAGGAGCGTGGAGACGAAGAGGATTAACATTCAACACGTAGGACAAGGGCTAGACGTACAATTCCGGAAAATGACAGACTGCACAGACTCAAACTTAAATACATGGGGTAATTAGGGAAACACACCTGGGATCAAATGAACAATCAATCAGGACAGGAACAGGAAGGAAACCAAACATGGGCATAAAATGAACATGGAGCACGTGGGGGAGGAAAACACAAGACACAGGACTGACAGTTATTCAGTATTATTATTTTTTTTATTGAACTATTTGATTGTATAAAAGCAATATCACACTCACAGTGATATGGTTTTTCTTAATCCAGCAATAACAGCACTCATGGATACCTGTGCTGGATAAGTGTGATAAACACACATATATACAGTACATATATAATTATATATGTGACCCTGGAGCACAAAAGCAGTCTTAAGTCGCTGGGGTATATTTGTAGCAATAGCCAAAAAAAACATTGTATGGGTCAAAATTATCCATTTTTCTTTTATGCCAAAATCATTAGGATATTAAGTAAAGATCATGTTCCATGAAGATATTTTGTAAATTTCCTACCGTAAATATATCAAAACTTAATTTTTGATTAGTAATATGCATTGCTAAGAACTTCATTTGGACAACTTTAAACGTGATTTTCTCAGTATTTTGATTTTTTTGCACCCTCAGATTCCAGATTTTCAAATAGTTGTATCTCGACCAAATATTGTCCTTTCCTAACAAACCATACATCAATGGAAAGCTTATTTATTCAGCTTTCAGATGATTAGATGACTCTTATGACTGGTTTTGTGGTCCAGGGTCACATATAATCATACATATAAACATATCATATATTATAATCATCACAATCATTTTTGCTGAACAACTGAAAACTGCATTAAACTGCCAAAGAAAGAAGCTCATTCATTATAAATAGATTCATTTTTAATGATTAATGTAACAGCTTGTTTTGATCAATGAATGAATGTTTTTTTTTCTTTCTTTGGGACAGTTTTCGGAAATGTACAAATGCATGAATGAATATTCTGTCTTCGTGATGGTTCTGGGAAATTCAGAGAGGAATGTGTATTTTAAATTCCACTGCATGTGGCATTTTAATCTTCCTCGCGTGGTGAATCACTGATTGCATTGCCGGATACGGCAGATGCTACAGTACTGTCTTCTCCTGTCCTCTAATAATGCATGATAGATATGAGAGGGTTAGAGAAACGAATGAGACAAGAGCAGGGTGAAAGAAAAAGACATGCAAAGAGGACAACACTGCAGGAAAAGAGCAACATAGATTTCTGTAGGAAAACGAAGAGGGAGGATGAGCATGCTGACCAGTGCTTTATTTAGAGAATACATTAGCTGAAGAGAGTTAAACTGGGCTACTTCAGTCAGCCTACATCACATCTTAATATGATGCTATAATGGTTGACAACAGCACTGATGACAATCAAATTAGGCCTAATGGCTCGTTTACTTGCATAGAAACCCTGATACCCTTTCAGTCTAAATTGTTGATTGAGCTAAATGGCATTTGAATAGATTGTGTTGCACATCTGGAGGGCGCAGAGCCAGAGCACACACCTGTCATTAGACATTCTCCTCACATGCACCTCCCAGTCTCAATTATGCCTCTCATGAATGCGCCTGCAGAAAGTGGGTCAGGAAATTTAAAGGGAAAGCGTTGCTATAAAGCAATTTCATAGTCTCGTGTGTTTCTGTATCTGTGCTCTCTAACTAAGGCTGTATTGAACATATTGACAAATGAATGACAATCACTATGATTTTATGCTCGTAATTACTACCCCAAATAATCAATTACCAACATATTTGGTATATTTGAAAGGAATAGTTCACCCCAAAATTGAAAAATCAGAAAATCACCATCCAAGATGTAGATTAATTTGTTTCTTCATAGGACCAGGTTTGGAGAAATTTAGCATGACATCACTTGCTCACCAATGGATCCTCTGCAGTGAATGGGTGCCGTCAGAATGAGACATTTGTAACTTAAAATCATAGGTTCCGGCTAAAATATGTAGACTCTATAATTGCAGCATATTTTCATTTTGGGTGAACTATTCCTTTAAAACAAAACCAAATGATATAATTAAAAAAATAATTCAGTTTTTAAACTTTTTTACATTTAAAAGAAATTATTAAAAGCTACCAAATATGTTGGCAAACAAAGTAAAATAGAGCAGTAATCCATAGTTCTACTTGACTGTTTGTGTCACATGAACATGATGCTTTACGTGAACTGAATTTCATTCAGAAACTGCATAGCTGGTGTCATACACATTCTAGAAAACAGAACGAAAATATGTTGGAAAAGAGCATGAATATGTATAAGAATTATCGACAAATTACAGATCTGTCCATATTATGGAGGATTCGTGAGAAGAACAAGACGAATGAGTCTTAACAAAGTAAGTAAACGGATTATGCATTTTCAGGATTAATGTGACGTCTTCAGTAATGAGATGCAAATTTGTGACTAACAGACCCCAGAAAGTGTGTTTTTCACAATGCACATCTACATAACACAAACCTTACATAGGCGTGCTTGTAGTAAGAGAAGACATGTTTAATATATTGTCCATTTGTGTGAATAAAATTAAGTGACACTGAGGAACGTGTATTATAACAGTTCAGGCATTTTGCCTTTATTTGAAGTAGGACAGCACAAAAGACCACACTTTACATATATCTAAAAATCAAAAACACCCAAAACGCAGATATACAGTCAATAAAAATGAATAAAAAGTTGTGAATTTAATATTTCTAAGAGTAATACTTGTAATAATGTATAAAAAGACAAATCGTCGCTTAAGCGTTCCAAAACGTTCCGATCATGCCAATAATAAAACATGCATAAATAAAGCTTTCGTATACTCAAATACATCTCTAACATTTTAGAAACAAAACAAAGTAAATAAAATAAAAGAAGAGATCAGCCTAAACCCTGAATGTTCTTCTCCGAGAAAAGAGTCAAAACATAGGCCTACTTGAAAAAATCCACAATGATATTTAGATGCAGGTTAATAGCGACTCAGGAGAGCATAAAAATATTAGATTCATCCAGAGTAAGGTGTTAGAGCAAGAGCGAATCTCTATTTTTACCCTTTTTCTTTCGGCCTGCAATACACATCTTCCATCCACGCTGTAGAGGGTTAAAAGTTTAAACAGCACCATAGTTCCCCCCTGGATTCCTTGTTATACAACTTACACCATCAAACACAAATCTGACCCATGAGTATGACACTGAATGACACGAAGATTAAATGTTCTTTATAGAGAAACATAATATACATGTACCAATTTACACCGATGGCACTTTATAATATGCTAATATTCAGCCGTTTTATATTCTTTGGCAGCCTCCGTGTAAAACCATATGACAAAAGGAGATAAAAGCCTAGATTTGAATGATTTACGTGCTTTCAATAATGGCTTGAGTCAAACTAGATACCTCATCCAGCTCGATCATTAGACGAACACTAACCATCATCATAAGATCTATACTCTCATGCAGCCCTTGTTGACTTATAGAAGTATTCAAAACTCAGGCTATGTTCGCAATACTAGTACTACGCTCAGCTACTAATTCAGCAGGACAGTATGTATGCAACAATACATGAATGCATTTGCTAAAATATGCAGTGTATAGTTTAGAATAATATATTCCCATAATGCAATTTTCAGGGTATTTAGTGTGTACCGCACAGTAAATAGTATACTAGTATTTAAAGGAATAGTTGAAAGTCATTTATTCATACTTAGACCACCCAGGATGTAGAGGAGTTTGTTTCTTCATCAGAACAGATTTGGAGAAATGTAGCATTGCATCACTTGCTCACCAGTGGATCCTCTGCAGTGAATGGGTGCCGTCAGAATGAGAGTCCAAAGAGCTGACAGGAAGCGTTAATATGGATTATGGACTCGTATTTTGGCCAGAAGCAATGGTTTAAATATTTTGATGTATTTGTTTCTTACAAACACACAGCTTTTAATTTCACAACATGTTAACTGATGGAGTGGTATGGATTACTTGTGTATTACTGTGATGTTTTTGTCAGCTGTTTGGACTCTCATTCTGACGGCACCCATTCACTGCAGAGGATCCATTGGTGAGCAAGTGATGCAATGCTACATTTCTCTAAATCTGTCCCGATGAAGAAACAAACTCATCTACATCTTGGATGGCCTGAGGGTGAGTACATTTTGGGTGAACTATTCCTTTAATTCCGAATATAGCCTTATTTCTTTACTTTCTGTCATCATATCCAACCCAAAACCTTTGAACTTTTATCATACCACAATCATATTCACTTTATGAAAGTAGTTATTTTAGCCACAGACCTTTCAAGAACAGTTCAGTGTTCTTGAAAGATTATCATTGTTATGAAAAAAAACGGTGGACTGTTAAAACTGTTAACATAAACTGTTATGATGGACAGACTGATATGTAGTATTCTGGCCAATTATATGACATAAAACTGAACATTACCCACAGTTCATGAACCTAAATATTCCATTATGCTTTGCTCGTGAACAGATTCTAGGGAAGAATGACTGTCGTGCAAATTTATGAAATTTAACTGGACAGATATTGGTGAATATCACTGTTGATCCGGAATCAGATGATTGGAAAAAGACTAAAGACAGTTATTCGGAGGAAAAAAAACTTCTTAGATCAGCAGAAAAAGCCAACAGCTACTAAAACCAGTCGGCTGCTTAAAGAAACACTCCACTATTTTTGAAAATAGGCTAAATTTCCAACTCCCTTTGAGTTAAACAGTTGAGTTTTACCGTTTTCGAATCCATTCAGCCGATCTCCGGGTCTGACGGTAGCACTTTTAGCTGTAGCTTAGCATAGATCATTGAATCTGACTAGACCGTTAGCATCTCGCTCAAAAATAACCAAAGAGTTTCTAAATTTTTCCTAGCCATATCGTCCTAGAAAATCGCAAGTTTTCATTTTCCGTCGGTCTTAGTACACGATGTAACTACAGAAGAGTCAAGTTTTAAATAGGAAAAATTTAGAAACTCTTTGGTTATTTTTGAGCGAGATGCTAACGGTCTAATCAGATTCAATGATCTATGCTAAGCTACAGCTAAAAGTGCTACCGTCAGACCCGGAGATCGGCTGAATGGATTCGAAAACGGTAAAACTCAACTGTTTAACTCTAGGGGAGTTTGAAAATAAGCCTATTTTCAAAAATAGTGGAGTGTTCCTTTAAGAACAAATACCAAAAATGTATGTTACTTCAGCAACTTTACTTAAAATAAAAATAAATTAATTCATAATAAAAAATATATTTAATAGGCTACATAAAATAGCTTTGTAGTCGGTTGTGGTTCATAAAAATAGCTGTAATACTGCACCAAAATGTGTAATAATGTGTTGGGCCTGTAAGACCCTTTGAGAGGTTGATGACAGGAACATTAGACTGTCCCGAGCGGCTGCTGAGATTGTTTGATTGTGTCCCGGATTAACTTTGCACTCTTGGATTTATTGTCTGATCTATGGGAAATGGATGACTCAATTTAGGTGTACTGAACAAAGTCAAGGTCCTTGGAAAATGAACTCTAGCATATTGATTCTGGGCCAGAAATGAATCCTGGGATAGCGAATCCTTGAGGGCTGTATGAGGTCGACTCTACGTTGAGTGATGGATTGTGGGACCTGTAGTACAGGTAGCTGGATTGTCGTTGGCATTTTCGAGCACTTAAAAGCTTTTCTTCTGCGGAGCACTGAGTTTTCTCATTCCTCTTATCCTGCCGAGGAGCTCGCGCACAAAGTCCTGGTGAAGAGAGAAAGGCAGAAAGAGAGTGAGGCAGATTGTATGTCGTAAAATTCTTCCATTCTCTTCTGCTCATTCACTGTCTGTGTGAGTGTAAAGCCTGTGGCTGTAGGTCAGCAACAATGCTGTAAGGACATTGATTTACAGACTATGTGGGTGGTTTTGACAGTGGCGAGCACTCATACTCAAACAAGAGCACATGTTAGTGTTTAAGGGTCTGTGATTAGATTAGAGAGGGTTGTAAATGTGTGTGTGTGTGTGTGTGTGTGTGTTTGTTTTTCATTTAACACAAGATAATGATGGATACACTGAGTGTGTTTGTATGCGTGCACTTAGATGTCTAAAGATGAAAATGACACTTGTTTTTTTTATTTAAAAAAATCATTATCATTTTTAAAAAAATAAATGAATGTTTATTTTATTTTTAGATAATTGTATTATTAAAATTGTATTAAATTGATCAAAAGTGACAGTAAAGACATTTATATTATATTTATTCATATTATATAATTAAATACTGATACATTGTTTTCAACATTGATTATTAGAAATGCATATCAGCATATTAGAATGATTCCTGTGACACTGAAGACTGGAGTAATGATGCTGAAAATTCAGCTTTGATTCACAGGAATCAATTACATTTTAAAATATATCCAAATATAAAACAGGTATTTTAAATTTTAATAATATTTAAAATTATTTCCATTTTTACTGTGTTTTTGATCAAATAAATACAGCCTCAGTGAACATAAGAGGCTTCTTTCAAAAATTCTTACAGCCCCCAAACTTTTGAACCATATAATAAAATTAAATAGTAGAAGAATTTTGTAAAAAAAAATAATATAATGGTATTAAATAAAAAATATTATAAATGTAAAATTAAATTAAAAATAAAAACAAAAGAAGTACTTCCAAATTTATATAATCAAGTAAAAGTGTGTTTAAATTGGAGCCAAGGCATCTATATGTGTGTGTGGGTCAGTGGGTTATTGTGTCTGCTGTAGCTCTTATGCATTATGATTTTCATAGTGTTGTATGAATTCTTTGAACACACGTTTTCAGGTCAGTGCACTTATATGAAATCCACTAGCATGTCCTGAAGCACTGCGTGTGTGTATGTGCATTTGTAGTCATCAAAATGCAACCTCATAAGTTACTGATATGAAGCACTCATGCGGTGAGTCATGCGAGCCACACACACTGCTTGTGAACAGCAACCAAAATTTGCCTAATTATATGTATTTATTTATATATTTGACTTCTGTTTTGTCGCAGATACATATAAGAAAATATAAGGCAGCGAAATGTGGCTATAAAGTTTTTTGCTTTGTGAGTGCATTCATGATGTCTTAAAAATATTCTTAAAATATTGTCTATGTATGCAGTTCACTAGTTTTGGAACAGAGCTGTGTGTCAGTGGCCTATATTTTAAGTTATGACTTACGTCAGTGGGCTTGTAGCAGTCTGACAGTGATTCCTGAGGGACAAAAACAGAGAGATATCAACCAACTGATACACACACCAAAAACTTGTGAAGCTTCAGTATTTACACACTTAAAATATACTAATACATACACAGTGTGAATTCTCAGCTAGGGAATTGCAATTGCGCAGTCCTTGTTTTCATGCTTTATGTGGCACTAAAGTTTCTTTTAAATATCTGTGATATTAAACTAGATGTTATTATTCAGCTAGATAGTTATAAACTTGCCGACTTTAACTTTAACTAATTACTCAGCAAGATTCTCTTCATTCCAACTTCAACTAAATTAAATACTTTCAGTCTTTAAAGAAATAGTTCACCCAATGAAAATTTGCTGTAAATGTACTTGCCCTCAGGCCATCCCAGGTATAAATGAGTGTGTTTCTTCAGCAAAATAGATTTGGAGAAATGTAGCATTACATCACTTGCTCATCAATGGATGCTCTACAGTGAATGGGTGCCGTCAGAATGAGCGTCCAAACAGCTGATAAAAACATCACAGTAATCCACAAGTAATCCAGATGACTCCAGTCCATAAATTAAATCTTGTTAACTTCAAACCATTGCTTTTGGCTAAAATACAAGTCATCTATCCGTAATATTGCTTTCTCCAGTGAAAAAGTAATCTCATCTGAATCAGGAGAGAAATATGCACAGATCAAGTACCGTTTATAAGTGAAAACAGTCCAAAATATTTTCTAAGCAAATATGACAGTGAATTTTGATGTGAGAGGACAACAGGGGATGCACTTTTACATTGAGGGAAGTGCTATTATGGATTATGGACTCGTATTTTGGACAGAAGAAATGGTTTAACATTTGAACGGCTTAATGATGGATATGTTTATTACAAGCACACAGCTTCACAAGATTTAACTGATGGACTGGAGTGGTGTGGATTACTTGTGGATTATTGTGATGTTTTTATCAGCTGTTTGGACTCTCATTCTGACGGCACCCATTCACTGCAGAGGATCCATTGGTGAGCAAGTGATGTAATGCTACATTTCTCCAACTCTGTTCCCATGAAGAAACAAACTCGTCGACCTGAGTGTGATGACATTTTTTCAGCATATTTTCATTTTTGGGTGAACTAATAAATAGAGGCATTGTCTTACAAACACACGCTCACACAGGACTTTACCTGTAGTTTTATGGCTCTCTCGTCTTCACTGTTCACCTCCAGGAGATTATCAATGTCTATCTCCACCTCTGGCATTTCCTCTTCCTGTAGAAGCAGAGATCAGGCAACATTAGTGGAAGTGAACACATCACACAGTGTGAAATCACAAATTGGATTTCTTGTGTGCCTATTTTTATAATGAATTTTGCAGAAACATCTGAAACCACCAAAAATGAAAAAGAAACCTCCAAGCAATTAATTTCCCCTCTGGGTCCTGTTCTTCATTAGAAAATCAATTCTAGCAGATTGGATGGATTTGGTCTAGATAAAATCAGCAGCCAAGGAATTCTGAATTATATGTTCATCAGGGACATTTAGGAAGCTGTCTAGAGAACATCAGGAAACAGTCTGAAGGGTACCTAACCAGAACACCAGAACGTGCCAGTCTGATGACAGACAGAGCCACACAGACAGGATGAGATGAGCTCTATAAATACACTCACCTCTTTAAAGGTGAGAGAAGGAGAGGGAAGTATTTTCCATGTAGCAATCGCTTTGGCTTGTTTGGCGAATGAGAGAGGTGGAATAATACACATCATCCATAATCATTATGAAACAACATTTGTCATTTCTGTCTGTGTGAGTGCCAGGGATTGTGAGTTTTTCAGCGAATTCTGATCCAAGGACAAATCTAGGATTCGCTGTCCAGATTTACCCCACATTGTGTCTGATTTTTAAGTGTTTCCATACACTTTAGTACAATGGCACTGATTTTTAAAAAAGTAAATAAATATACATATAACTTTTTTAATCACAAAAAGGATTACACCAATGCATTTCAATATTTTAGCATTTTTAACATTTTTCAATACTAAGCATTTATTTTTAAAATTATGAACCGCTGGGTCAAAACAACCCAATTTGCTGGGTTTGTCCATATTTTACCCAGCACTGGGTTATATTTAACCCAGCATTTTTTTTAGAGTGTAACTGTCCTAAAAGTGAACGTCATCCATCTAAACAACTGTGCAACCCATGACAGCTTCTCATGGTCCACGGTTAACAGTTCAGCTGAAAAAAAGCAGCAAGCTTTCTAGTTCTGCCCCCCAGATCTACCAGTTATCAATCTCTGTCTCAAGCTGCACTGATGTTGTGTTTACAAGCAACTCAAACGAGCATCAGTTTAATAAACACTGCATGCTTCCTTTCAGAGAGAATACAGAAAGGAGAATGAAAGAAAAGGAGAGATTTAACAAGAAGCAGGTCAGAATGATCTGCAGAGTTAAGAAGGATGAGTCTATCTGTGTGTGTGTGGGTTAAGAAAGCATGGGTGGTTAAGAAGAAAATTCACACTATGGTTCATACGGTGAGGGAAAACTGACAATGATGGATCTAGAACTGTTTGTATACCTTTAAAAGAGTAATTTCATAAAAAATATGAGTCATTTCACATGAGTTTCCTCATGCCTCAAAATTCTCATCAACTTCTGCATAGACCATCTGAGCTGTGTGATCCAGACAGAGGTGGATATTGTGAATTCATGTAAATCTGTTCAGAATGATTCTGACACACTTTTTCACTTAAGACAAACACAAATGGATACACATCAATGTATATTAACACTGTAAATCTGCAAAAGTAGACACACTCACATATGCACTTTCAGTGAAGACTTTGACAAATCAGCCTTTTAGTACACCAGCATGGTTTCTTTAACCTTGTTAGAGCTGTTTGTTAAAATAATGATCCAATCAGTCGCCTGCATGTTGTCAGATTGGCTCATACATCATTTACACATTCATCTATAGAAGAACTAATATTTTAGATATTTTAATATTTTTTGTCTGTGTGTGTTTCCCTTTCAAAGAGAGAACCTCTTTGAAAGGGAAAATAGCAAAGAAGACAATACCAGCCACAAAGACTCAAGCAGATAAAGCTGAACCATCAGCAGATCAGTCAAGCCAACCGCCAAAACATGACCAATTATTTACAGACTGATCCAACATCAGTCAAGATAAGCTGACACAGAGGCCATCAGCATTCTTGAACAATCATTTCATTAGTTACATTCACACTGATGCAGATCACCAAGTCTGTAAGAAACCACCTAGCAACCACCCAGAACAACTTAGCAACCACATTAGCAACACCTCAGCATTGCTGTGGCTAGTTTTGCACATACAAGCACTACTGATATTTTCTTCCAAATTAATTGATTAATTAATAATTTATTAAAAACTATTTTATAGGGAAGGAACATTATATATAGTTTTATTAATATATGACAATATAATAATAAGTAACATTTCATTAATATAGATTATAAAATAATTTTTCAATATATATTTTATATCATTTTTATTCATTTATTAATATATGTTGAATTAATATTTATATATATTTGTATAAATAAATATTCATTTTGTGTGTGTTGAATTATTTATTGAAATACACATTTGTTTATTATATCTATATAATATTTTTTTATAAATATATGTATACTGTCACAATTCACTCGGGGAGCAAGGAACGAGGAAACGAGGAGTAATAACACAGTCTTTAATAAACCACAGGAAAACCGAGAACAAGGAGGACATTCAACAAGTAGACCCGACAAACACTAACTGAATGGACTGGGGCTTTTAAACACATGATAACGAGGGACTAAGGAGACACACCTGGAATCAAATTAGCAAATCAACATGAGGGAGCAAAACCCACACAGAATAGTCCATAATCCTGACATAACGCCCCCTCCCGGAACGCGTCCTCTCACCGTAGCAACAACAGAGGGAGGCGTGGGTGGGAACTTGGGAGGAGGTTCCGGAGGAGGCAGGCAGACAGAGACCAGGGGGGGCGACGAAGGAGGGAGGAGCCAGGGAGGAGACAGGAGGGGCCACAGCAGGACCCAGGTCACAGCCATGATGTCGACCCATGTTGGAGCCAATGGAGGGAGGAGCCATGGAGGAGAAATGGCCGCCGACTTCAGGGGGCCGACCAACGGCGGCGGAGCAGGTGGTGGAGGAGCCCGAGGCAGAGAGTCGATGAGCCAGGGCGATGGGGAGGATCCGGAGGTCCTAGGCGGAGCAGATGGCGCCGGCGACCGACGCGGAGATGTGGATCCGGGAGGCTGCAGTGGAGCCGGAGCGACAGAGGACTGAGGTGAAGGAGCCGGAGGGACGAGGCGAAGCCAGAGGAGTGGAGTCCCGAGGCGCAGGATGGTCGATGCCAGACCAAGGCGGAGCTGGAGGGACGAGGGAGCCTGGCGGAGCTTGTGGACTGCTGGGCCACGATGGAGAGGAGGGAGCTAGGAGCCATGGTGGAGCCGACGGGTCAACGGGCCGAGGCGGAGTCCAGGCCCCGGAGGCTGGAGGTGGAGTCAAGGGAGACTCCAGCCACGGCGACCCTGGAGGATAGCAGTCCTGCGGGGCTTGCACCGCAATGATGGTGGGCTGAGGGCGAGCAGAGGGGCTGTGTCGTCCGGATAGGTGGTGAGATGGGCCACAGCCAGAAACAGTCTGGGATGACCCTCGAGCGAATTCTCCCCCTGCTCCAGCAGCAGGAGGATGAATTTGGGTGAAGGAGGGGATCCATAGGGCACACAACAGAAACAAAAAACTGAGTAAAAAGAGAGGTAACTGTATGGGTCGGGTCTTCTGTCACAATTCACTCGGGGAGCAAGGAATGAGGAAACGAGGAGTACTTGAATAACACAGTCTTTAATAATCCACAGGAAAACCGAGAACAAGGAAGACATTCAACAAGTAGGCCCGACAAACACTAACTGAATGGACTGGGGCTTTTAAATACAGGATAACGAGGGACTAAGGAGACACACCTGGAATCAAATTAGCAAATCAACATGAGGGAAGAAACTGGGTCACAGGGAGCAAAACATACACAGAATAGTCCATAATCCTGACATATACATTGAATTATTTAGTTAATTATTTATTATATAATTATTATTTGTTAATATAAATTATACAGCATACACACAGCATACATTAATAAGGAGGATGAATTTGGGTGAAGGAGGGGATCCATAGGGCACACAACAGAAACAAAAAACTGAGTAAAAAGAGAGGTAACTGTATGGGTCGGGTCTTCTGTCACAATTCACTCGGGGAGCAAGGAATGAGGAAACGAGGAGTACTTGAATAACACAGTCTTTAATAATCCACAGGAAAACCGAGAACAAGGAAGACATTCAACAAGTAGACCCGACAAACACTAACTGAATGGACTGGGGCTTTTAAATACAGGATAACGAGGGACTAAGGAGACACACCTGGAATCAAATTAGCAAATCAACATGAGGGAAGAAACTGCATACATTAATAAAAAAATCATTATTATTATTATTATAGTATGAATAATTATTTATTGAAATACTATGAGAGAGACTGAATATACAGTATATACTTTATAATATTTAATCTACTACTTCATATTTAATTAAATATTAATTTAATTTATTAAACATTTATTTATTACTTATTAAAAATTGTTATTTATCATTTTGCTATTGCAGCGGTTTTATAAAGGCTTCTTGTCATTCTTTTAATTGCTTCATTTGAACAATCATTAATGCCCACTATAGCATCCTAAATAATTTTTATCAATTTTAGCAAATAATTTTTCATTCCCGCTGTTTGCATTTAATGTCTGTCTGTTGTGAATGAAAAGCCCTGCAGGTGGATTGTGGGTAGTGAATGTGTGTGCTGTCAGGCCAGAGAGTTGAATGAGCTCTTCCAGTCTGCACTTGACCTGTTTGTCGACTGGTGTCTCATCTGCAAACACAGAGCAGAGGGAAGCTGTCTCTCTCTCTCTCTCTCTCTCTCTCTCTCTCTCTCTCGCAGCAGACAGGTCAGATCACTGAGGATTTGTATCAGAATAGCAAACAGGCATTGGTGTGATAAAGGTCTTGCAAGAGGGAAGCTGTCTCTCTCTCTCTCTCTCTCTCTCTCTCTCTCTCTCTCTCTCTCTCTCTCTCGCAGCAGACAGGTCAGATCACTGAGGATTTGTATCAGAATAGCAAACAGGCATTGGTGTGATAAAGGTCTTGCAGGAGAGTGCAAAATGTACACAGAAATGCCGACAGCTATGCTAAGAATTCACACACACGCTCCCACACACATAACACGATTTGAATCCCAACATAAACAAGCAGATTGTACTGTACCGTGCACATATGTGCTCATGAAATACTATACGCATGCATATTCTGCGTGTCACGGATGATTTATGATCAGGGTCATTTTGTTGGCAGAATCAAAATGATAAATTTGGTCTCTATAAGGCAGGGGTGACATGAACCCATTTTTTGAGGGGCATCAGATGTATTTGTGGCTTTAGTGCCTGTGGCAAGATAAGACAAAAAAATAAAAAAAAATACATGGCATAAGCCATTATACAAATAAAATATGTTAGTCAAAAAGTAAAGGGGCACGGGTTCAAATTTCAACCTAATATATAGTTTTAATAAACCAAATAAAATTTATTTTTTTTAAAGAAGTCTCTTATGCTCACCAAGGCTGCATTTATTTGATTTAAAGTACAGTAAAAACAGTAATATTATGAAAGATTGTTCAAATTTAAGAACAGTTTTCTATTTAAATATTTTTTTTAATGTAATTTATTCCTGTGATGCAAAGCTGATTTTTTTCAGAAAAAACATTCTATAAATCATTCTAATATGCTGATTTACTGCTCAATAATCATTTCTTATTATTATTGAAAACAGTTGTGCTGCTTCATATTCAATTCAGCACCAATAATAATTAATAATAACTGACCAAATCAGCTATTAGACTGATTTCTGAAGGATCATGTGACTCTGAAGACTGGAGTAATTTTTCAGTAATTGTGCTTCTTAAATGATCAACGATAATAATCTTTTCAAATTTGCAAAAATGAAATTTCAAAATGAAATTGGTTCAAAAAGCCATGACACTTCTGCTACAAGGTCAAACAGAAATAAAAAAGGAGATTTTTTTTAAATCAGAGATTAAAAGCCTCTAATACAAAACATGCTTCATCAATACAAACAGTCAAAGTGGAATGAAAAGCAACGCCCGTGATATCAGACAGACCCTGAAGCACTCAACATCAAAGACGAGCCCCTTCCCCCCTCGCTGAAGAGGAAAACAGTGGAGAGGGGGGTTGTGGGTATCTTTTGCAGACAGGGGCATGTTAGCATAACCCCACTGGGCTGAATGTAGAGGACACATCTCACTGCTTATGCTGTTGCGTCAGAATGCAGGGTGTTTTGCAGCCATTTTCAGGAAACAATTTGTTTGCCATTTGTGACTCAGTACTACTAATTAATGGGATGCTGAATTTAGTCACTTTATTTGATGGATTACACTATTTAGTGCACAATGTAAAATATGTATTATTTTTTTCAAATAATACATTATTGTTCATTTATTTTATTAATTTATCAATTACATTTTAATGGGTTATATATGGGGGGGAAAAATCTAATTCTACAATATTATTATAATAATAAAATAAACGCGTCGATTTTTACAAAGCTCATCGGTCTGAAAAGCGAGGTGTGCTGTGATTGGCCAGCTATCCAGTGCGTTGTGATTGGCCGAATACCTCAAGCATGTGACGAAAATGTTACGCCCCTTACATACTGTGATGCCTTGTCCCAGCACGACGAAACAACACCAATAAAACCCATTATAGATGAGGCATTTGTTGCATCCAGTAGGGACATAATTACTGATTATAATGACTTATACTGTCTTTTTATGCGTTGCGTTGCATCGCGCTGCGTAAACATAAAACCATGTTTGCATTCGTGATCGGAGAAATGACAAACAACAAGCGCTACTCAAAACTCGCGTTTGAATTGTCAGTGGCACATTCTTTCAATATAAAAAACGTACTTACAGTCTGTGAGTCAGAACAGCCGGCATTGTAGTCTACTCTCCCAGGATCAGGAAACAGTCCTCCATAAAATGTGCTGCACACATCTGAATATTTGGGTTGAAGTGTTCTGGAACAGTGTTGTAAATACAACTTAACCACTGGTTTCTAGTCGTGTCCTCTTTTGGAAGGCCAAACAAAGTAGTTTCGCTTTCGCAACGAAACACAGCGTCTTCACAACATGGCGGCGGCGGTGGCAGCAACAGTAAAGTTACGCCTTCTTTCTTTGCATGAACATTTGGGTGGTGTTATGCAAATCTTCCCACACAGTGAGGTAGACATGTGGGGACGTGCTTAAACAAGGCGTTTTAGGGGGCGTGGACCAGTCTTAACTTTGATAAAGAATATCTCTTTGGTTTTGAGACTTTAGTCTTTGCAACTTTAGGGATCTTATCTATTCACGAACAGCTTGTAACACTCCAAAGAGAAAGGAAAACTTGAAATCGCATCATATGACCCCTTTAAAAATCAGCCATAAAAATGGAAAATGCATGTTTATTGACTGCAAATCGGAATATTTAGGATTAGTGTTTAGTACAGCAGTGTTACTTAATTAGCTTTCACATCCTATCACAGCACTATTCATCCATGATCACACAGCACGCATGGAAACTGCTGCACGCTGCCCAAAATAGACAGAATCCTCAGCAGAAAACAGCTTGGGCAGCAGTTTGTGACCATCATTGGTGTGAGGACTCCATCATTAGCTCGCACGTAACCACCTCACATGCACGTTTAATACGCTAAGAAACTAAAGATTTACTTGTTTTACTAAGACAAAGGACATCAGAGCTCTGGCACACATATACATGCAAATAGCAACAAGAAGCAGCCTACATTTATTCCTCGTAAGCCTTTTAAGCAGCTGAAAAAGCAGAGATCATGCTGTCGCATCATATGACCCCTTTAAAAATCAGCCATAAAAATGGAAAATGCATGTTTATTGACTGCAAATCGGAATATTTAGGATTAGTGTTTAGTACAGCAGTGTTACTTAATTAGCTTTCACATCCTATCACAGCACTATTCATCCATGATCACACAGCACGCATGGAAACTGCTGCACGCTGCCCAAAATAGACAGAATCCTCAGCAGAAAACAGCTTGGGCAGCAGTTTGTGACCATCATTGGTGTGAGGACTCCATCATTAGCTCGCACGTAACCACCTCACATGCACGTTCAATACGCTAAGAAACTAAAGATTTACTTGTTTTACTAAGACAAAGGACATCAGAGCTCTGGCACACATATACATGCAAATAGCAACAAGAAGCAGCCTACATTTATTCCTCCTAAGCCTTTTAAGCAGCTGAAAAAGCAGAGATCATGCTGTGAAAATGGACACACACACACACACACACACACACACACCTTAGTGTTTCTCAGAGGATTGTTAGTGTGTGCATGAGAGGACATGCTGTTTAACTCAAGGCAGAAATTGATTCAATTCCCAGTCCACTATCTCTGTATAGGCTACTTTTATATTAAATTGCCTGTTTTTCCTTTGTTTTATCGTCCGCTAAACAAATTCTATTCTAATTCGATTAAATTCGTCCATCCTCTGCCTTTCCATTACTTTCCACTCATCTTCTGTTCTAATTTCTGCTCTAATTCCTTTCCCCAATCCTCATCTCCCAGAAGTCACAGAAATTAACCTCTGAATATCCTGATAACGTTGCACCATATTTTTCTCGCTTTCGCTCTGTTGGATACACTTTCAGGATATATGACAAATTCATCTAATCCGCGCTGTGCTGTCACTCATTCTGATTGACTGATGTCAAAGCTCAGCTCTGTGATGTCAAGAGATGTTATAAAGCGAGCCAGTTTAAGCCCATCACAGGCTCAAATGATTAGCCAATGCATTCCATGCGCAGTAAATACTTAATATTTGTACTCAAGGGAACGATAGAGCAACCTTCAAATGGTTGCACAATTAAACCAAATTGTATCGTTCAGGTTTTCATTCTTATATTTTCTGTTTTCATTTTAATGTTCGTTAATATTTTACTCATTTTGTTGTGTGTTCTTGTCATTTTTATTAGTGTTTGTTTGTTTGTTTGTTTGTTTTTTGAACATCGATAGAGTTTTATTAACATTTTGAAATAGTTTTCATTTTTATATTTTCTGTTTTCATTTTGATTTTAGTTAAAGTTTTAGTACTTTTGTGTGTTCTTGTCATTTTTATTGGTATTTGCTTTTTAAGTGTCTATATTAATAAATGTCTATATTAATAACTTTTTTTTTCAGTTTTAATTTTAGTTATTTTAGTCATTTTAAACAATACAATGTCATGGGTTTTCCATTTTTTTTCCATTATAGTGTCATTTTAATTTACAGTATTTATAATGTACTTTTTATTAAAAGTATTATAAAACTGAGTCATAATAATCTAAATAGAATATGTATTTAAATTGTGAGTTTTAGTACTTTTGTGTGTTCTTGTCATTTTTATTGGTATTTGCTTTTTAAGTGTCTATATTAATAAATGTTTTTCAGTTTTAATTTTAGTTATTTTAGTCATTTTAAACAATACAATGTCATGGGTTTTCCATTTTTTTCCATTATAGTGTCATTTTAATTTACAGTATTTATAATGTAATTTTTATTAAAAGTATTATAAAACTGAGTCATAATATCTAAATAGAATATGTATTTAAATTGTCTAGAATTTTATTAAGAATTTAAGTCAGAGATGAAATAATAAGTAACTAACTCTTTTTTTTTTACTTGAAATAAACATTTAATGAAATAAATTCAATTAGTTTTATTTTAGCTTGTTGCAAAGGCAACTCATTTTTGCTTAGTTTAACTTGAAGTAGGCTACTAAAACTAAATCAACTAAAAACTCATCTGGGAATGCAACAATGCATACAACCAAGCCTGCATTTCTAGAAGCATTTGCACAGCTTTTGGAAAGCATATGCATTCATGTACTAGAGATTAAGTTTCGGGCCTCAGGGTTTAGTTAGAAAGAGTTAAATTCGGTCAAACTTCTCTAGAGACAGAAAACCTTCACTGTCAGCAAGTAATCCCACGCTGACCTACTCTTCATTAAGTAGATCTGCCTAAGTTCTCAACACCTTACCCTACCGGCCATACCCTCTTAAGACCCGAGAAAAGATTTTTAGGAAAAAAATTTTTTTCATGTCTTTACATTGTTTAGAGCATAAATAATAATAAAAAAAAGATATTTCATTCATAAGTTGCTATGCTATGTCCTCGATAGAGGACATCGGGACTCAATTAAAAAAAATAAAAAAGACATGAATGAACATGCATAGGCAAAAACAATAGATTTTTTAAATCACCAATACATTTTTAGTTTTCAGGATTTTTTTTTTTTTTTACCAAACTTTGTATAAAGATGATTCTCAACTATGCTATAACAGAATGATTTGATATACCATTTTTCTTTCTGCAAAATGTGTGTAAAACGGCCATAAATGGGTTTTCTCATTATATACAATGCATCTATAAGGTTTAGTTAGAAAGAGTTAAATTCGGTCAAACTTCTCTAGAGACAGAAAACCTTCACTGTCAGCAAGTAATCCCACG
The DNA here is from genome assembly GCF_001515645.1 of Sinocyclocheilus grahami. Classification (NCBI taxonomy): domain Eukaryota; kingdom Metazoa; phylum Chordata; class Actinopteri; order Cypriniformes; family Cyprinidae; genus Sinocyclocheilus; species Sinocyclocheilus grahami. The sequence goes on along the minus strand of NW_015505307.1, from coordinate 141,675 downwards.
CTGACCTACTCTTCATTAAGTAGATCTGCCTAAGTTCTCAACACCTTACCCTACCGGCCATACCCTCTTAAGACCCGAGAAAAGATTTTTAGGAAAAAATTTGTTTTTTCATGTCTTTACATTGTTTAGAGCATAAATAATAATAAAAAAAAGATATTTCATTCATAAGTTGCTATGCTATGTCCTGTGGGGTTTCTCATTATATAATTTGATATACCATTTTTCTTTCTGCAAAATGTGTGTAAAACGGCCATAAATGGGTTTTCTCATTATATACAATGCATCTATAAACTAAATCTAATCTGCATATTAATGTGTTTTTGGGGCAACATGTAATGAAAAAAAAGTGTAATATTGAGAGTAATATTTGACAAGATTTTCATAATAATATATAATATTTAATAGAATATTGAAACATAATTTCTTTCCCTATTCATTTGTTATGTCTCCCAAAATGCTAATAAACATGCTTTTAGTCCCAGTGTCCTGATATGACATGTCCATGTATGAAATCAACATCTTGTTTCGTAACAGAAAGTCATATTTTGATTTGAAACCCCATAACATTTTCCTGAGATGTTGATTTATGACAGACAGTTTACAAATTAGACAGATTTAAATGATAATTACAAAATATTAGAGTGTCACTAAATTAATATCAGACATATTTGAAGACCAAGGTGAGGGAGTGGTGATGGTGAAACATCCAAACATTTAGTATCTCCGAAAAGCCCTGAATGTGCTCTGTACAGGACACCCAGACTTAAAACTGTGGCATGTATAGTCTCAGAGAAATACACCAAAATATAATGTCCTCATATGAGGTCACAGGGTCTCAGGAGGATACTGCACAATGGGGATGCTGTTAGTGAGCTGCACGCAAATCCCATCAGCAACTGTCTGTTTACATGCTAACCTGCTAAACACTTTCCCTTAACTCATTTAACAGTGTGAGAGACATATTTAAGTAATATCGAACAAACAAACATTCAACGTGTGAATATGAACAAGGTTTTGATCATTTTTGCTCAGCCAATGAAAAGAAATGCTAATGAGATTGCAAAATTTCAGCTGATGAACTGGATGCTTCAACTGTGATAATAATGAATGTTTCTTGAGCAGCAAATCAGCATATTAGAATGATTTCTGAAGGATCATGTGACACTGAAGACTGGAGTAATGATGCCGAAAATTCAGCTTTGCATCACAGGAATAAATTACAATTGAACATATATTACAACAGAAAACAGTTATTTTAAATTGTAATAATATTTCACAATATTACTGTTTTTACTGTATTTTTTTGATCAAATTAATGCAGCCTTGGTGAGTATAAGAGACTTCTTTGAAAAACATTAAAAAGTGCAGCCATATTCCAATTCAGAATCCTGTTGTTTACATGATTGTAACCTGCTGTTAATGGGCGCCCAGACATTGAGCTGTGAACGGTTATTGACTATGTGTGACTTCCTCCATTTCTATAGTAAATGTGACGGGTCATTAAAATACACCTCTTCATGAGCTCACATGTTTAATCTGATTGAGCTTGTAAACAGCATCCTATTTAATGTTTTGATTATCACCACAAATAAAAAGCATTTCATTTGCCACATATGCTATGTATTATATCAAAACAATATATTGTCATAACAGACAAATAACATAGCAGGAAAAAAGTGAATATAACTCACACAGATGCACACACCAATGCATAACATCCTGAGGATGCAACCGTGGAGACCAACAACATCCTCCTCTACACTCTTAAAAATAAAGGTGCTTCACGATGCCATAGAAGAACCTTTTTGTCTAAATGGTTCCATAAAGAACCTTTAACTTCTGAAGAACCTTTCTGTTTCACAAAAGCCAGTTTGTGGCGAAAGAAGGTGGTTCAGATTAGAAAAAGGTAAGAAAGAGATGGTTCTTTAAAGAACCTTTGACAGAATGGTTCTTTGTGGAACCAAAAATGGTTCTTCTGTGGCATCGCTTGAAGAACCTTTTGAAACACCTTTATTTTTAAGAGTGTAACATGCTCTATTTTCAACATATGATTGCCAGGGAGAAATCCTTTTTCCATCAGAAATCCGACTAATCACCCAGAAGATGCTGCTGGGATTGTGTGTAAAGTCCAGTGAGACCATGTTAAAGGTTAATTTACCATATGCTCATGTCTGCTTAGACTGAAGAAGAACAATATGGCATTCATTAACCTTACAATCACTACCCTAAAACATCCTATTCTCAGACTTAATGCATTTCATGAAATAAAACATATGTGACCCTGGAGCACAAAAGCAGTCTTAAGTCGCTGGGGTATATTTGTAGCAAAAGCCAAAAATACATTGTATGGGTCAAAATTATAAATTTTTATTTTATGCCAAAATCATTAGGACATTAAGTAAAGATCATGTTACATTAAGATATTTAGTAAATTTTCTACCGTAAATATATCAAAACGTACTTTTTAATTAGTAATATGCATTGCTAAGAACTTCATTTGGACAACTTTAAAGGCGATTTTCTCAATCAGATTCCAGATTTTCAAATAGGTGTATCTCTGCCAAATATGGTCCGAGATACTAACCATACATCAATGGAAAGCTTATTTATTCAGCTTTCAGATGATGTATACATCTCAATTTCAGGAAACTGACCCTTATGGTTTTGTGGTCCAGGGTCACATATACTAAACCTAATAAATACAGAAATGTACCTATTTATTAAAAAACAAAAATCACTACTATAATAAGCATTTGCAATTGTTTTTCTATCTGACATTATTCTTCCATATTGAGAAAAACACAATTTTTGTAACAAAATGGAAGATAGACAGGTTAATATCTTTGAACTAGTTAAACAGATCAATTATTTAATTATAATTGTTAAAATTGAATTATTACATAATAATTTTTATAAAGAATATGCATATTATAAATCTATACTGTTTCTAAAAGATAGATTCACACAATAGGTCCAAAATGTAAATTATTATCAAATACAGTAAAAAGTACTTGCCTGTACTATACAAGGCTTTGAGTACAATTCAAATGGAAATGAATAGAATTATATTATTCATTATAAAATATAAATTTGCTATTTAATAATAATTATTATTTATATTGTTTGATTCAATCAAAATATAATCAGAATTACAACCAAATATTTTCTTTTAGTTTTATATACAACAAAATATTTTTAGGAATATTCATTTGACAAAGTTTTAATAAAAAAAATACATCTATATAAAACAATATATCCTCAATAACCTAAAATAATGAAATAAAATGATATGATCAATAATTAGCTTAATTAAATCACAGAGCACTTTTATGGATTGCTGTTTTGGGTTCAGTCTTACACAGCCTTAATTTTTATAAAGACATTTTTATATTCATTTATTAAGAAAATATAGGCTATATTTATATTATACATATTTATGAAGAATAAGACAGGTTTGTTCCCTGTTTTGTTCCAGGACTCAGGAATTTGTGCTCATTTAAATATCAATTTCCTGATTTTTACTCAGACTTTGGAAAGCCCACAGAATCCTTTTAACCGGGTCAACATTATTCTGCCTCACAAGTCAAGCCGTTTCTCTCTTTCTTGTCTCTCTGGGGCCAACACAGCATCAGCAGAAAAAAGCAAGCTGCTGCAGAACAGAAACACTGAGAGATACAGATAGAGAAAGAACAAAAGAGACCAGCACACTGTACAGAGCAATAAGACAGCAGAATGATGTTTGGTCGTCTTCAAATGAGGACTGATGCCAAAGGATGCCACATTTATAGATGCCTATAGCTGTAGTGTCATGCATTACATCGCAGGCAAATGTAGGTCACACAAAGAAGACCACAATTCATCAACCTATAAACCCGAGGAAATGGTGTAGCTTTGAGGTTAAAAATCTGGGTTTGAGACCTTTAGAACCCCACATGAGCTGATGTATATACTACTGTATCACCATTATGCCCTTGGTCAAGACACTTAACCTCAAACTACTCCAAAAAGACAGTGAAAAATGAACTGCAAATAAAGCTGAAAACAACCGTTTATTTTGCCTGGCTGATAAGTGGCATGCTGGCAGATGTTATGCATCTATACTGTTGTTTCTAAAAGATAGCATTCATAAAAAAAACTCAAGTACAAAATACAAAATATAGTACTTGTCTGTACTGTATGATGCCTTGCATAAATGATAATTAAACGAAAACAATTATATTATTCATAATATCAATGAATGCATTTATAATAATAATAATATCATTTACAGTATGAATTTTGTTTTTACAACAAAATTATTTTATTTTACAAAAAAAATCTCAAATAAAAATATTAAAATTGTATCCACAATAAACAAAAATAACAAATAATTAAATAAAAAAATAATGATCAATAATTATCTAAATTGAAGTAGAGCTCTTTTATGGAGTTCCGGTTCGGGTCCAGTCTTACCTCGCAGTCGTAAAGTTCGCTCAGCTGTTCAATGATCCATTCCTCCAGTATCAGTCTCTTCCGCAGCTCTTTTCTGTCGTACTTCACCGTCACTTTGCCCTGCTTTTTCTGCACCGGGTCATCCCGCTGCATCGGTCCGGAACCGGCGCAGCCCACGCCGGGCTGAAATAACACCCTGTCCGCGGCCGGGGGCAGCTGCGCGGTGGTCTCGGCGCTGGCGGTGGACATTGCGGCGGTGATGGCGGTGGTGATGACGGTGGTGGTGTTTGAGGGGTGTATGCAGGGACACAGTTTCTCACACCTGCTATTTAAAGCGCAGCGCGAGCATTTAAAGGACGCCCGGCGCGTGGGAGGGGAATGTCAAGCCCGTTAACGCTGTGAGTGCCAGAACGCGCACAGTATTGGTGAAACGTGAAATCCGTCTGCGCTCATTGGACACGACAGAGATCCTGAACAAGCTGTGCCAGTACCATGGTACAGTATGAGATGATAATATCAAGACATTTTGACATTGTACCATGTACCATGGTAACCTATCTATCTATCTATCTATCTATCTATCTATCTATCTATCTGTCTGTCTGTCTGTCTGTCTGTCTGTTAGCTCTATCTATCTATCTATCTATCTATCTATCTATCTATCTATCTATCTATC
>NW_015505307.1:124830-136518 GCF_001515645.1 Sinocyclocheilus grahami | reverse complement strand
ATCAATCAATCAATCAATCAATCAATCAATCAATCAATCAATCAATCAATCAATCAATCAATCAATCAATCAATCAATCAATCAATCAATCAATCAATCAATCAATCAATCAATCAATCAATCAATCAATCAATCAATCAATCAATCAATCAATCAATCAATCAATCAATCAATCAATCAATCAATCAATCAATCAATCAATCAATCAATCAATCAATCAATCAATCAATCAATCAATCAATCAATCAATCAATCAATCAATCAATCAATCAATCAATCAATCAATCAATCAGTCTGTCTGTCTGTCTGTCTGTCTGTCTGACTGTATATCTATCTATAACAACATAGAATGCAATACAAAATAAAATGCAGTATACATTACAATAAAATACAGTGCAATACAATTTTCAGTACACAGAGTTTAATGTTTTGTATGTACTGTATTTACTATCATTCTTTAAAATAAATTTGACATTGATTTGATATTTTGCTTTATAATGATATATAATTGAATTATGGAGGCAACTATACTTCTATGCAATACAGTCCAATACAATATGCAATACAAAATATGATAAGGCACAACACACATGCAGGTGGTGTATATAAACAAAGAAAACAGGTAAATCTTGTGACATGCATGACTTCAAGATAAACTTGTCCTGGTTTACAAATCAAATGCATATTATGCCCTAACTGAGAGAAAAAGTTATCTGTGTTATGTGTATTATGTCGATGCAGATATGTGCTTGTATGTTAAAGGGGAGCTGAGGTCGGAGCTTCAGTGGGATAGAGGACAGTGAGGAGAGAAAGTGTTCAGGGCTTATGTAACGTAATGAAACTCCCACTAATGAGATGGCCCAGTCCCAAAACACCAGTGCTGCTCTAGAAAGAGAACAAGAGAGACTGAGGGAGAGCGATTTAGTTCCTTCATGTTCTCATTTATCTACTTTATGATGCTTCTTAATAACCATGTGGGATGCATGATGTATGTGAGCAGCCAGGATGATGGATTGGTAGACAAAAAGCATGGGGTGCGTGTATGTGGATTAGAGGTTATGTGGGGATATTCAATATTAAACCATCCAATCCAAAAATACACGGTTTATTGTTCTGTTTTTGTACATTCTGCGTTAAGCTGAACCAAACAATTCTCAGAAGTATTTTTTTCTGATATTTTATCCATTTGTTTGTAAAAGAGAGTGATGTCAAATGACGCCACTCCCAAAAACACACACACACACACACTCAGGTTTGTTTTTGTGAAAAATGGGGACATCCCATAGGCGTAATGGTTTTTATACTGTACAGACTGTATATTCTATTGCCCTTTACCAACCCTACCCCTAAACCTACCCCTTACAGGAAACTTTGTGCTATTTCAGATTTTCAATACACTCCATTCTGTGTGATTTATAAGCGTTTTGAAAAGTGGGGACATGGGGTAATGTCCTGAAAAGTCACCTTCTCCTTGTAATACCTGTCATACCTTTGTCATTATACAAATTTATGTCCTCATTTGTCACAAAAACGCTCACACACACATCACATCATGGTGCATGGGGACAGTCATTATACTTATATAATCAAATATGATACATTCTTATATATTTATATAATTTATCATTTTCATGTTCAGATCATGAAGGTCCACATGGTACAACACACACTTCATATTTTGTTTGAAGTTGTGGAAGTGTACTGTAAATTGCTGCCACCTTTTGGACATCTCGTAATATTACAAGGAAAACACATACACTATACCATAAAAAAAAAGTCATAATGTATAGGTCAAAAACAGTGTGTAGACTACTTAAAAGGCCAGCTTTACAATGAGGAGGCCAGGAATAAAATCTTAAAATAAAATGTGTCCCATAAGGTTATTTAGTATTCACCCCTTACAAAAGCCCAATGTCTCATAACAAGACTTTCATATCTCAAAATTTTGCAATCCTCGCCCATCTCTTTAAGGTTCAGCATCCAAAGCATCCCTTTGGTGTCTAAGGAGAATTTGAATAACATGAAAATACGTTACCACTAGATGGCAACACAAAGACAAATTTGTCTTAATTACAGTTTTTCTCAGTCGCTTTGGTGCATTTCTCGAATCATCCTTAATATTTGCAAAACTGTATGTGCATTTCTCAACAAACAATTCGTACAAACAGCACCACACAATGGATTACCTGCAAAAGCCTGTAACTTAAAAAAATCTCAAAAGTAAGTATTTATGTCAATGAACATATCAGTGCCATCAGAATGAAAAGTACTTGTGCCATTGTTCACAAACAAGATAGTCAAAATGCTTAGTCATGTTGTCAATATAACAGTGCACTTTGTTAGTATTACCTAAAGTAAACTATGGCAGCATTTTGGATGACAGTTACTGTATTGAACAGTATGCCATATGCTTATGTATGCCATATATCCATTTAAAAATGTACAAATTTACTCATTATGGTATGTGGGATATTGATTGAAAGAGACTGGATAGAATTCCACTTACACTTTTACAAGTGGTCTGACCAAAAAAAAAAAAAGACGTATGAAATACGACGACAATTTCTTGTCGATGAAAAAGAAATATGGGCACAAAGATGAAAATATGGAAAGTCCATTGTTAGAATTTGAAGACTTGTGTTGTCCTCTGTCTATACAGTATATGCTTTCCAACTGAAGATTCATGAGATGAACCTTTGAGCTATTTCAGAGAAATGGTTTATCAATTCTCTTCATTAGTGAAAGTCAAGATTCACTTGCACAATTCATGCTAAATTTACAAAAAAGTCTAATTATAATGTGTAAAAAATGTGCTTGACACTTTATGACAGCCAGTTCAACCATTTTGCATTTAATGACTTATACGATGAACTAGATGTTTTGAGGGGTAAGACTACTGCACAGGAAACTATATAATACATTTTGAGCAACTGTGACATTAGCAACTGATCATGTAGGAAACCGCAGATAAATGTACATAATCAATTGCATGAATGTACCAAAGCAATCGCAGCTTGTTCAAAAGAATGAGAAACTGCTTTTATGATGTGTACAAATGACTAGATGACGTGGAAGTTGTACAAGTAGTTTTGAGAATTTCATTTCTGATTTGAGAAATGCACCAAAGCGACTGAGAAAAACTGTAAAAAATAATAAATATATTATTAATTAATAAAATATCTTATTAAACTAAATAACAGTTACACAATACAATCATTAAAAGGTAATCAATAGGCCTATACATGATTGAATGATTATAAAAAATATGACAAAATAAAAATAATAATACATGCATATTCTAAAAACACAAATTATATAATTAATCTAAAATTAAATGAACATTTAAAAATATCTTTGATAGCATACAGTATTTTATAAACAAATATAATATATAAAAACAATTAAAACAGAAAAATAGAATTAACAATAATTACTGAAATCGGACTTTGTTACCAAAGAGCTCTTGCAGTCGGACAAATCTGTCTGTGTATCTGTGCTTCTGCACCTGTCCGCTAGAGGTGCGTAACGCCGCTTCTGTACTAAGCGCGCGCTCTAATCCTCTCCTGACATGTGACGCAATGAAATGGCGGAGCGGGATGGAAGCGACGTCTGTCAGAGTTCCAGCCAAGGTGAGCATTTATTTACTTCACGTAAAGTTTGTCCAGAAGTACTATCCCGCTTCCAAACGAGTGTACCGAACCCTCGTCTGTTTTTAAAGCTGGTTGGTTCAACTTGTCACGAAATAAAACACTTTTACCTCAGAAGCAGCGCGCGTCGGGTCAGAGGAAAGGGATTCAATCAGTAAATCAGCCTAAACGCTGAGCCAAAGCACTGCCAGCGGGTGTTTACATCGGCTATCGCGAAGAAAAACATTGGGTTATGTTTTGATATGATGTCTTCGTTTAGGAGCTGAGCACCTGTTACATCTCATGTGACGGGGTCGACAAGTTTTAGGCTATATCTGTTGTATTTTACTCGTGTTGTTGTGTTATTTGTACAGTCAAGTAAATATCGCGAAACCAGCTGTTTAAAGAGCCTGGTGCAATCACCCTGTCTTCATTAGTTTTGTTTGTTACATAAATATTTTGTATTTAAATGTACATTACCCCGCCCACGTTATCGTTTTACCCCTCTTGTTTACTGTCTTGTTTGGCTAAATACTGGCGACTAATTTGTCTGATCCAACCCATATCACTTTTGGACAATAGAAATGAGCCAAAATTTTGCAGTGTGAGAAACGAAAACCTAGTTTTCACACTAGTTTTGTGTCTGCATTCCACTGGTCCAAAGCCAGTCTCATGTAGGTCAGGCTGATATCTGTCCATTTCTAGATTAACCAATTTTGCAGATTAACAGAGATTACTTGGCCTTTGTGGTTACAAAACCTACTAATAGCTTTGTCCGAGGATTCTAGCCACAGACAACAATGGTTTTACTGGTTAAAGTGTAAGGTTACTGACTTTCTTGGGGCTGGAGGGGCAAAGATCAGATTCCTGTGCCTTCTCAGTTATGAATTTAGTAAAGTAAGAAACACACAGATAGAGAGTAGGTGCATGGTCATGATAGTGTGTTTTTGACATAATAGATAAATGTAGATCACTGTTATAAATATGAAGATATTTGATTATTGTCAGCATCAGTTCATAACCTATTTTCTTTGCTGGTCGGTAGAAGCATTAAATGAATAGGGGAGAGCGGGGCACAAACACTTTTTGAATTTCTCAGTTTGTGTAAATCCACAAGGGGTTCAGAATATAATTTTTTTTTGTCCACAGTAATTTCACACTTGTCTAGTACAAATATGTCGCCTTGTTTCATAATTACAGTGTATACGTTTTTCTTTATTTACCCTCAAAAAATTGAAGTGAAATGTGACAACATGCCCCGTAGGTGGGGTACATTGTAACATCAGAGGGGCACGTTGTAACATGACTGTATGTTCAGATGCAGCTTCTGTGTTGATTTAATTTGCTTGGTAAAGCCCAAATGTCTTATTATTCCAATTCCCTGATTAAATGTAAGAATTTGACTCAAAAGATAATGGACACTTATGGCTTATTAGCCATGGAAAAAATGGCTTTATAAAGGTAAAAATGCCCATAAAATGCAAAAATCAGTTTAAACTTATTGGAAAAGATTAATTTCTATCAGTATGAACTGACCACCACACAGAATATGAAGAATATTAAAAACATTAGGAGTCAGCTGTCTTCGGCAGTCCTTAAGATACCAGCACAATAACACACTCAGCAAAATATCGTCTAATTATCGTTATCGATAAAATCCCAGAAAATATCGAGATATAATTTTTTGTCAATATCGCACACCCCTATGTATGACTGCTTAAAACGTTATCTGATCTCATGAAAAAAATATACAAGACAAACTAAAATATTTTGTCAATAAAATAAAAAAAAATTTAAAATTCAAATAAAATTATGGCGTTTTTTTAAGAATTAAAAATCATCTGGTTTTGGAGTTTGACAATAAACGCATTGCAACCAGGCTTGGGACGCCCCACAAAAACGAGCCAAAATGCTTTACATGTCTTGAAATAATAATTTCTGAACATTAGCCTAAACATTGACTGTCAGTCTTTATTCACCTGCTTCTCGTCATTTCTCATTAAAATTCATTAAAGTAAATAGTGTAAATTACATCACTAATGTCATAGAAGAGCATAGTTTAATAATGGCGGGGAACATTGTAACGCAGTGTTACGACGTACCCCATCTGTGCAACCGTAATTTAAAAATGGTTAGTGTCTTCTACTAGTTATTGAAGCATTAAAAAAAAACGATCTAAACTGATAAATAACAGATTGGAGATTAAAGTAATAGCAGAGTGGTCTCATTTTAAATGAATAATAAAAACTGAGATGAAAAAATTACTTAAGCCAGAAATGTAAAAAAGCTTTTACGCGCACTTTTTTTTCTCTATATAATGTTGATATGGTAACTAGTAAATACTGTAAATTTTGTTATGCTAACATGTGTGGAAATATTTAAACCACGTGTTACAACTAACCCAGCGTTACTTTGTGCCCCGCGCTCCTCTAGTTCACCAAAAATGAAAACTTTACCCACACTCAGGCAGTCCAAGATGAAGTTTGTTTCTTCATCAGAACAGATCACGTGCTCGCCAATGGAAGTAAATGAGTGCTGTCAGAATGACAGTTCAAACAGCTGATAAAAACATCACAATAATCCACAAACATCCATCATTTAACATCTTGTGAAGTGAAAAGCTTTAGTTTTAACTTTAAACCATTGCTTCCGTCTAAAATACGAATCCTCTATCCGTAAAATTGCATCTTATGGCCAGAAGCGTTTGTTTATTTATTTATTTATTTAGTCATTTATCAGACGCTTTTATCCAAAGCGACTTACAAATGAGGACAACAGAAGCAATCAATTGTAGTATTAAAACAACTAAAAACAGATTCAAAACTAAAAGCTAAAACTTTATAAATACTACTTATACACATTTTTAAAAATAAAGAAATTAAATAAAAATGACAAATGCATACAACAAAATTTTAAAACTTAACATTTAAATGAAAAACAAAAAATAAAGCTAAAAACAATTCAAAATATTAAAGAATAAAAGGTATAAGAGTATAATAATGATTCTAACATAACACTAAGCCAAACACCAAAAAAACAACTACATATGTGTGTATGTACAACCACACACACACACACACACACACACACATATATATATATATATATATATATTATTTCCATTTAGTTTATTGAAGTATTAAAGTTAAAACATCATTTGGTGAGTTTGTTTTTTACAAACAAGTAGCTTTTCACCTCACAAGATGTTAACTGATGGACTGGAGTCGTGTGGATTGTGCATTATTGTAATGTTTTTATAAGCTGTTTGGACTCTCATTCTGACGGCACCTGTTTTTTTTTTTTCTGGATTCTTTTTTTTTAATGGTTAAATTACATTTTATTAATCAAAACACATGTCTAATTAATTAAAATCATGAAACAAACAATTTAACATCAATTTTTTAAAAAGTTTAACAAATATTACGTTTAGGGCCCTATGAAATGTTTTTATTTTTCCAACCTTATGTTTTATTGTTACAAAATTCTGTTTTAGCATGTCTAATTATTTGAAAGCATAAAACAAGTTTCATTTATTCTTACAATAGCCTTATGATTTTTTGCTCAGAAATTCTGTGTTGTGTAGTTACATTTTATTAAGGCATAAAACATTCATTTAATGATCTTTTAAGTAATGAAAATTAAACAATTTTTATTTTTTGTAGAATAAAGGTCACTTAATATCACAATGATTATTCCTTAAAAATAAGGTTTTAATAATTTTAGTAGTAGTAGTAGCAGCCTGTTACGTACATTCTACTCAACAATAGGAATATATTTCTGCCAATGCCTTCAAGTTAAACTAAACTTTTATTTTGACGGGTTGCCGTGAATACCTTTACATTTCTGTGTGTATATGATATGAGGATAGTTTTAATCAAATGAAACGGTCAAATGCTCATAAGTGACTCTCAGAGCAGTTCTGGAGATGTTGTTCATGTATTTATGTCCTCATTAGTGAGATGGCAGACGCTAAAATCACCATGAGCGTCACGCGCGCTTCAGTACGAGTGGTAAACAAAACCACATTCATTGACACAGAGACATGCAGAATTCATTTAAATATGAATCGTTTTGCGGCTTAATATTTTCAAATATGAGTGGGAGTGTGCGCGCACGTGTGTGTGTGTGTGTGTGTGCACGCATCGGGCGGAGCTCCGATGTGCGTGATACAGAGAGCGTGACCATAACGTAGAGACCGAAATGACATGCTGTCGTGTAAATAAGATAAAAAAACATAAGGCTATTTAGTTTGCTTAAAGGGGTCATATGATGCTGCTAAAAATAACATTATGTGTATTTGGTGTAATGAAATGTGTTTATATGGTTTAAGGTTAAAAAAACATTATTTTCAACATACTGTACATTATTGTTTCTCTTCTATGCCCCGCCTTTCTGAAACGCGTCGATTTTTACAAAGCTCATCGGTCTGAAAAGCGAGGTGTGCTGTGATTGGCCAGCTATCCAGTGCGTTGTGATTGGCCGAATACCTCAAGCGTGTGACTGAAATGTTACACATAAAATGTGCTGGACACATCTGAATATTTGGGTTAAACTGTTCTGGAACAGTGTTGTAAATACAACTTAACCACTGATTTCTAGTCGTGTCCTCTTTTGGAAGGCCAAACAAAGAAGTTTCGCCTTCACAAACGAAACAGCATCACACACCGTGGCCTTGAGTGAGCGGCGGCCGGCTTGAGTGAGCAGAGGCGGGCGGGCTTTAGAACGGCACGGCCGGCGGATTCGACGAAGGAGCGTCCAGCGGGCTTGCGGCGACCACATGTGACGACCCTGGGCTTCGTCCACGGGGAAAGCCGATCCGGTGATCGAGAGCACGAAGTTGATGTATTTCCTCAGCGACCAGCACGGATCAGCTCCAGGCATGACAAAGTGGATATCGTCCCCTTTTGGAAGGCCAACCAAAGTAGTTTCGCTTTCACAACGAAGCACACAGCGTCTTCAGGACATGGCGGCGGCGGCAACACCAATACTACAGCGAGAATAAAAGTTACGCCTTATTTCTTTGCATGAACATTTGGGCAGTGTTATGCAAATCTTCCCACATCGTGACATAGATATGTGAGGCTGTGTTAGAACAAGCCATTTTAGGTAGGTGTGGTTGACTCTTAACTTTTATAAAGAATATCTCTTTGGATTTGAGACTTTACAGGGCTCTACGGATACTTTTCTTTTTAGGAGTGCTTGTGCTCTTAGGAGCGCTTGTGCTCTTAGGAGCACGGTCAAAAATTTAGGAGCACCTTCTACTCGGTAATCAAAAATTCTGATAAAAAAAATGTACCTTCCCATTACTAGGTGATATTTGACTCCTTAAAGTGATTTACAGGAAATTTTGTTTTTACTTTTGTAATGGCATTTTTCTAACTTTATTAAAAGTATGTCATCTTTTATCTAAAAATCAAAAAAATATATTTATAAGCTTTTTAACATTTCTAATTAAAACATCAGAATAAAAACAAGTAGAATAAGAATAAGTTATCAATCAAATGAAATCAGTATTTAAGAAATAAATTTGTCCTACAGAGATGGCACAGAAGAACACACAAGTGGCTTGTATGTGTATTTTCAGACGTTCATCTTAGTTTATCCCGATCTCACAAAACTCCATTATAATCGACAAAGCTCTCTACACTGCACAATGAATATCTTATTTACACCCCGTCAACACTTTGTTTGTTATAATGAGAGGATATGTCTGTGATACATTACTCAACGCTGCAGAAACACGTACGTATATTAGAACCTTTGAAGCTCCCTCAGCGCAAACACAAATATGCTGATCGGGTCAGTCGCACAGGTGCTCCTAAATATTATTTCATAGTCGCACGCAGTAGTTTTCGGTCGCACTGTAGAGCCCTGCTTTAGTTTATGCACCAAGAGCTTGTAACACTCCAAAGAGAAAGGAAAAATTTAAATCGCATCATATGACCCCTTTAATAAAAGAACAAGGTATAGACCTATTCAATCGTAAAGTTGACTTTAAATGACTTCTGTTGTGATTCGTGGTCGACCGATATGGGTTTTTTGACAGCCAATGCCGATATCTTGGAAAGCAGGGTGGCCGATGGCCAATATAATTTTATTTATTTTCATTTATATTTAAGAAATTTTAAATCATTTGAAAATGGATTTAAAATTGTGTAAAATAAACACTTATACTTTAGAAGACAAAGCATTTTTCACAAATAAATATTTAATAAAAATCTAATTAAAAAGGCACTCCGTATTCTGGGAAGTTTGTGTGCATTAGAAATAATTAATTTTATATATTGTTTTCAAATAAAGCCAAGGTAACACTCATTTTACATAAAGCACGCAATGAAAATTACATGAATATGACAGCGGACAAATGCATAAAGCGCAGCATAATTTGAAATCACTAGTTTAAAGTTTGTCGATCGCGCGTCTCCAGTTAAGCAGAACTCTCCTCCTGTCAGCATTCAATTTGCACGGACTGACCGTCACCCAGAGAACACGCGATCATGCAGGATACAAATGCATACTTCACAAGATCTCAACTAGATTAGACTAAGTCTGCAAGGTTTGTGAAATTAAATGTTCATTAGTCATTCAAAGATTTGTTTAAATTATATAAATGCGTATTAGCTGAATGCTGACGGCAAATGAGAAAGTATTATAATGTTTGCCTTTCTATTACTAATAATATTAAAGCAATCATTATAATAATTTTTTGTATACATTTTAATTCCTTTGTTTAAAAGTTCTGTCTGATTATTAGGTGGACTTATATCCATATTAGACAGAACTGAACGAAGACAGCGAACAAGAGGGAGAATGTGAGCGGTTTGCGCTCAGGCTAACTTTTTGTGTTTGTTTATTTGAAATATTATATCGTTGATAAATTGTTTTGCTATATCGCCCAGCCCTAATTTGTAAAGAAAAATGTTGGAGGATTTCAATATAATCCAAGAGGACACTGGTTTTCTTTGCTGTAAACAAAACTTGTTTCTGGCGAGGCATATTTTCACCGGAGTTTACGCTACGTCTACATCATACATCATCCGCTGGACGCTACTCTCTCGTGAACGCGCATAAGACAGTTAGCGGAAGTTAGAGATTAAGGTTTATAGAGTGGTAAATTTGGATATTTTTCTTATACAAATGCATCGCGTCACTTCAGAAGGCCTTTATTAACCTCTCTCGGGGCCGTGTGGACTTCTTTTATAATGGATTGGTTCAATTTTTTGGACTTCAAATTTTGGGCTACCGTCCACTCCCATTATAAAGCTTGGAAGAGCCAGGATGTTTTTTAATATTACTCCGATTGTATTCATCTGAAAAAAGAAAGTCATATACATCTAGGATAGCTTGAGGGTAAGTAAAACATGGGGTAATTTTCATTTTTGGGTGAACTAACCCTTTAAGTGTCTCTTATAGAGGTAGAAATGTTAAAGACCATATATTAGATTCAGTGTGTCACATTATGAGTTGTTCAAGAGAATATGTGGGAATAATTATGTGTGGGATTTACTGTACAAAAATAGCTTTTTTTATATTGACGATATAGTGCAGGAGTATTCAATAAATGTTCCAAGAGGTCAGTTTTCCCAATTTTAACAATTATATGTTTATTTTTAAAATGCTCTTAACATAGTGATTAATAATGCTAAATGTAGATGAAAAAAAATGTCTCAAACCTACAAACCCAATTCCAAAAAAGTTGGGACACTGTACAAATTGTGAGTAAAAAAGGAATGGAATAATTTACAAATCTCATAAACTTATATTTTATTCACAATAGAATATAGATAACATATCAAATGTTGAAAGTGAGACATTTTGAAATGTCATGCCAAATATTGGCTCATTTTGGATTTCATGAGAGCTACACATTCCAAAAAAGTTGGGACAGGTAGCAATAAGAGGCCGGAAAAGTTAAATGTACATATAAGGAACAGCTGGAGGACCAATTTGCAACTTATTAGGTCAATTGGCAACATGATTGGGTATAAAAAGAGCCTCTCAGAGTGGCAGTGTCTCTCCGAAGTCAAGATGGGCAGAAGATCACCAATTCCCCCAATGCTGC
>NW_015505307.1:106186-124667 GCF_001515645.1 Sinocyclocheilus grahami | reverse complement strand
GTTTAGGGCCCTATGAAATGTTTTATTTTTCCAACCTTATGTTTTATTGTTACAAAATTCTGTTTTAGCATGTCTAATTATTTGAAAGCATAAAACAAGTTTCATTTATTCTTACAATAGCCTTATGAAATTCTGTGTTGTGTATTTACATTTTGTTTTAAGGCATAAAACATTCATTTAATCTATCTTTTAAATAATGAAAATTAAACAAATAAATTTTTTTAGAAAATTTAATATTACAATTAAAACATTGAAGAAATATTGAATACTTATTCCTTAAAAATAAGGTTTTAATAATTTTAGTAGTAGCAGTCTGTTACGTACATTCTACTGAACAATAGTAATATGTGAGTAACAGCCAATGCCCTCAAGTTAAACCGAACTTTTATTTTGACGGGTTGCCGTGAATACCATTACATTTCCGTGTGTATGTGACATGATGATAGTTTTACTCAAATGAAACGGGCAAATGCTGATGAAGTGACTCTCAGAGCAGTTCTGGAGATGTTATTCATGTATACATGTCTTCATTAGTGAGACGGCAGAAGTTAATATCACTGGAAGCGTCACGAGCGTTTCAGTACGAGTACTACACAAAACCGCGCGTCTGCGCCATTCATTAACGGGATATTAAAGAGACTAAACACAGAGACTTAAAGAATTCATATTTAAATATTAATCGTTTTGCGGCTTAATATCCACATCATTGCATTCTGTTTTTATTCACAATTTGTTCAGTGTCCCAACTTTTTTGGAATCGGGTTTGTAGTTTGAACTAGAGCCCGACCGATATATAGTTTTGCCGATATTATCGACCGATATGAGCCTGTCGCCGATATAACCTTTTTTTTTTTCTTTTTTTTTTACAGAACATATAGCGTAGATAAAATGCTTGAAATGGTGTAATTACTTAGTTTGTCCAGCAGAGCGCGCTCCATTGTTTGCTACTGGCGACCTGGATGAAACGCTTTAAAGCTTAAGTCTATGGAAAACCATTGAAACTTTGAACGGCCATATCTCCATAACGGCGCGGCGAGTCCGCACCAAATTCGGGGGATCCCTTCAGCTCGAGGAATCTTCTCGAACGCGAATCGAGTGTACATCTAGAGGCCCGCTTTCGAATGAGACCACCCCCACGTCGATAGATCCGATTCGGGAGTTACGGGGGGTTAAATTCGCAGTCCGGCGTCGACCGATCAAGCGATCCCGGGGGGCTACCGACGCGTGGAGGGTGGCGTTTGAGAGGGCTCCTCGAGCAGAAGAGATCCCCCGAATTTGGTGGAGATCCGCCAGCGCGTTCGCGAGATAGTGACACCAGTCAACACTTTCACTTCAATAAGGGGGTCTCTTGTTCAGGCCGGGGGGCTACCGGCGCGGGGAGGGTGGCGTTTGAGAGGGCTCCTCGAGCAGAAGAGATCCCCCGAATTTGGTGGAGATCCGCCAGCGCGTTCGCGAGATAGTGACACCAGTCAACACTTTCACTTCAATAAGGGGGTCTCTTGTTCAGGCAGCAGCAGACCGTAATTGCCCTGCAAACTGGACTTCACATGAAATTCCGCCATGATTCCAGTTCCAGATTCCAGGGACGTACACGTTACATTCAAAGGGCATTAAAGTGCGCGAGACTTGAATTTATATAGTATTTTTTTACAGAGGTATATTATGTCACACATCACACTTCTCTAGTAAGTTTCGTCTGTGTGTGAAGACAGTAGCGCAAATCCGTGAATGAATGTTCCGAAGTGAAATAAACTTCAACGGAATAAAGTTGAATGGAATGGAATTTAAATAATAAACCTCAACTTTACTGTTCAGTGCACTGATATCAGACTCATTTTGGATAAAGTTTATTGTTAAATTGTTAAATGCCCTGCCTCCATTAAGTATCTCTGTCACGTCATTATAAGTGTTTGATCACCACATTTGAGTGATCATTGCAAAAAAATTTGTTTGTTTATATATATTATGTTTCTGTATATACCATATTCTAAATATAGTACCAGTCAAATGTTTGGACACACAAATGGGAAAGTGTCCAAACTTTTGACTGGTACTGTACTATAATATACACACATAATATCGGCCGATATGTCAATATCTGCCTTTTTTTTAACTCCCTAATATCGGTATCGGTCCCAAAAAACCCATATCGGTCGGGCTCTAGTTTGAACGGTTAGTGTGCAATAGGTAAAATTAACTATTTGCAGCATTTTGCTGCTTACGGTGTTTCTGCTTCTGTTTTTAAAATAACCGGGTCATCTGCATCCTTTATTGGCACTTTAATGTCTTTATAGGGAAGCAACGCACATGGGAAGGGCTTGAGTAAAGCGTGTTTGGCTCTAGATAAAAAAAAATATTAGAGGATATAACACCAAAAGATCATTACAATAAATGACCCTGAGCACTTGTGGTGTGAACCACTCCGTTGTTTTGAAGCGCTGCTCACTTTATTTAGAAATGGTAAAATGGTGCTGCTGTTGCCATTATGTTTGAACCAAAATACATCTGGTATAGTGGATTAAAGTAGGAGGAGGATTTACAGTTGCAATCATTTGGTGGTTTTAGTCGACTGTGCACTGCATGTAAAAGGGGATCAAATAACAGTATTTATTTAGTGCATCAGTTTTGTGTTTGTGAACTAAAGTCATGATGCTTTTCAGTTTGCAGTAGGTCAGAGGTTGGTCTTTAGGTGTCATTTAACCATTGGCTGTAAACTATCACCTGTTTCTCATTCATAAACACACACACGCTCTCATCTCGCTGACAGTAAAGGGTGGGACACGGGATAACGGCTCTGATGGATTCAGTATTTTATTAGACTGATTTAAAACACAAACTTCTTTTCCAGTTCATTAAATGTACTGGCTCATTAGTCATTTGTTTTTGAATCAGGCTGTTTGCTTTTGCACACCACCAGCAAATACAACACAATGGAAAGATGTTGTTGTACCCAATCCTTTTGACTCATCACATTCAGTTTGAGCTCTTTTGATGTTCAAACACTGTTGGATGACTTGGCGACAATCCTGACCCATCCCTGGTCTTTTGAGTATATTGTAGCCACAGTCAGTGTGTAAGAGTACTGTATTAAGTACAGTCAGTGTAGGATGACTCTCTTCATGAGCGAACATATTTACCAGTGTTTGGTTAATTTTCACGGGTGAAATTGAGTCATTTCTATCTACATGGGTCCAGACTGTGACTAAAATGGTCGCATTTGCGACTAAAAATATTAATTTGCGAGTGAAGTTTTTGCTGAGGACAATAAAAATGTCAGTGTTTCCCCTGCCATTATTAGAGGTTGACCGATATGGGTTTTTCACTGGCCGGTGCCGATATTTAGAAATCAGGGCAGCCGATGGCCGATATATGATGCCGATTTTTTTGGCCGATGTGTTTGGCCGATTTTCATTTTTTTTCTTTTCCCATTCATCTTAAAACAGTTCTGAAGGATGCTTTTTGTTTATGTTTGTTGACACACACCAGTGTTTCCCACAGACTGCAAATTAATTCTCTGCCAGCAGGAGGCGCTTTGGGAGCTTTTCTGTAGACAGTCGGTTCTTTTAAAAGATACATTCATATAAAAATACCCGCGCTGCATTTTATCCGCACCAAATTCGGGGGATCCCTTCAGCTCGAGGAATCTTCTCGAACGCGAATCGAGTGTACATCTAGAGGCCCGCTTTCGAATGAGACCACCCCCACGTCGATAGATCCGATTCGGGAGTTACGGGTGGTTAAATTCGCAGTCCGGCGTCGACCGATCAAGCGATCCCGGGGGGCTACCGACGCGTGGAGGGTGGCGTTTGAGAGGGCTCCTCGAGCAGAAGAGATCCCCCGAATTTGGTGGAGATCCGCCAGCGCGTTCGCGAGATAGTGACACCAGTCAACACTTTCACTTCAATAAGGGGGTCTCTTGTTCAGGCAGCAGCAGACCGTAATTGCCCTGCAAACTGGACTTCACATGAAATTCCGCCATGATTCCAGTTCCAGATTCCAGGGACGTACACGTTACATTCAAAGGGCATTAAAGTGCGCGAGACTTGAATTTATATAGTATTTTTTTACAGAGGTATATTATGTCACACATCACACTTCTCTAGTAAGTTTCGTCTGTGTGTGAAGACAGTAGCGCAAATCCGTGAATGAATGTTCCGAAGTGAAATAAACTTCAACGGAATAAAGTTGAATGGAATGGAATTTAAATAATAAACCTCAACTTTACTGTTCAGTGCACTGATATCAGACTCATTTTGGATAAAGTTTATTGTTAAATTGTTAAATGCCCTGCCTCCATTAAGTATCTCTGTCACGTCATTATAAGTGTTTGATCACCACATTTGAGTGATCATTGCAAAAAAATTTGTTTGTTTATATATATTATGTTTCTGTATATACCATATTCTAAATATAGTACCAGTCAAATGTTTGGACACACAAATGGGAAAGTGTCCAAACTTTTGACTGGTACTGTACTATAATATACACACATAATATCGGCCGATATGTCAATATCTGCCTTTTTTTTAACTCCCTAATATCGGTATCGGTCCCAAAAAACCCATATCGGTCGGGCTCTAGTTTGAACGGTTAGTGTGCAATAGGTAAAATTAACTATTTGCAGCATTTTGCTGCTTACGGTGTTTCTGCTTCTGTTTTTAAAATAACCGGGTCATCTGCATCCTTTATTGGCACTTTAATGTCTTTATAGGGAAGCAACGCACATGGGAAGGGCTTGAGTAAAGCGTGTTTGGCTCTAGATAAAAAAAAATATTAGAGGATATAACACCAAAAGATCATTACAATAAATGACCCTGAGCACTTGTGGTGTGAACCACTCCGTTGTTTTGAAGCGCTGCTCACTTTATTTAGAAATGGTAAAATGGTGCTGCTGTTGCCATTATGTTTGAACCAAAATACATCTGGTATAGTGGATTAAAGTAGGAGGAGGATTTACAGTTGCAATCATTTGGTGGTTTTAGTCGACTGTGCACTGCATGTAAAAGGGGATCAAATAACAGTATTTCTTTAGTGCATCAGTTTTGTGTTTGTGAACTAAAGTCATGATGCTTTTCAGTTTGCAGTAGGTCAGAGGTTGGTCTTTAGGTGTCATTTAACCATTGGCTGTAAACTATCACCTGTTTCTCATTCATAAACACACACACGCTCTCATCTCGCTGACAGTAAAGGGTGGGACACGGGATAACGGCTCTGATGGATTCAGTATTTTATTAGACTGATTTAAAACACAAACTTCTTTTCCAGTTCATTAAATGTACTGGCTCATTAGTCATTTGTTTTTGAATCAGGCTGTTTGCTTTTGCACACCACCAGCAAATACAACACAATGGAAAGATGTTGTTGTACCCAATCCTTTTGACTCATCACATTCAGTTTGAGCTCTTTTGATGTTCAAACACTGTTGGATGACTTGGCGACAATCCTGACCCATCCCTGGTCTTTTGAGTATATTGTAGCCACAGTCAGTGTGTAAGAGTACTGTATTAAGTACAGTCAGTGTAGGATGACTCTCTTCATGAGCGAACATATTTACCAGTGTTTGGTTAATTTTCACGGGTGAAATTGAGTCATTTCTATCTACATGGGTCCAGACTGTGACTAAAATGGTCGCATTTGCGACTAAAAATATTAATTTGCGAGTGAAGTTTTTGCTGAGGACAATAAAAATGTCAGTGTTTCCCCTGCCATTATTAGAGGTTGACCGATATGGGTTTTTCACTGGCCGGTGCCGATATTTAGAAATCAGGGCAGCCGATGGCCGATATATGATGCCGATTTTTTTGGCCGATGTGTTTGGCCGATTTTCATTTTTTTTCTTTTCCCATTCATCTTAAAACAGTTCTGAAGGATGCTTTTTGTTTATGTTTGTTGACACACACCAGTGTTTCCCACAGACTGCAAATTAATTCTCTGCCAGCAGGAGGCGCTTTGGGAGCTTTTCTGTAGACAGTCGGTTCTTTTAAAAGATACATTCATATAAAAATACCCGCGCTGCATTTTAATTTTGAAACGTGAAGCACTCATTTTATTCAACGAAGTATAAGCCTTTTGAAAAATCTATTTGTGGCGGTCAGTTTTGATATTGTGATGAGCTGCCACAAATAAGTCAAATGGCCATAGTGATAACAAAAATAAAAGATTTCACACATAGTATTGCACTGCCTGCTGCTCATAACTGCTTAAGAGTGCGCTGACCACTTGCGAATATATGACGTAGTGGAGGCTATTGTCGGACCCACAGACACTTTTCATGAGGAAGTTTCGTCTGAATTGAACGTGTTTCTACTTTTACATGCAAATGACTTGTTGCATTTATGAATATGATAACTTTCCGGCATCAATTCTAGTAGGGTAAAACGTAATCCTGCTTTCGAAACGGTCTGTTTTGCCCTGCCATTAGCTGAGGCTGTGTGTGAAAAAGCCGTGGCTGCAGCCTGCAGTGCGTGAGTTGCTCAGTCTCACGCAGCCAGAGGGAGTTCCACAACAACGCTTAGTTGCCCGCCAGTGCGCCTGCCAGTAAATCGGCTTAATTTGCAGCACAATCGGCCAATTAATTAAAAAAATTCCAAAAATCGGCCGATTAATCGGTCTGAGAGTCACTTATGAGCATTTGACCGTTTCATTTGAGTAAAACTATCCTCATATCATATACACACAGGTATTCACGGCAACCCGTCAAAATAAAAGTTTGGTTTAACTTGAAGGCATTGGCAGAAATATATTCCTATTGTTGAATAGAATGTACGTAACTACTACTAAAATGATTAAAACCACAAAAATACAATATTTTCTTCAGTGTTTTAATTGTAATATTAAATGACCTTTATTTTACAAAAAATTATTATTTTTAAATTTTCATTACTTAAAACATAGATTAAATTAATGTTTTATGCCTTATTTAATAAACAAAGTATCAGCTTTAAAATTCTGCCAAATTCATGACGAAATTCAAACAATAAATACCGTTTTGGCACTCTCTTTAATGCGGCATGAGCGATCGCTTTAGTGCCTCAGTTCAAGCGGCACGTGAACCCATAATTTCTTGCTCTTTACTACTATAGTATGAAAAAAACATGAATGGACATCAAAAGATATATAAGATGCAGTACTGAAATGTCTCATTTACTCGCTATTTCAGTGTTTCAAACTGCGGAAAACATGGAAAACTTTGAAACAATTCCATGTAAAAATAAGTTTACCTCAGAATAACCATTTGGCGTCCATAAGATCATCAGTCAGCTAGAAAAAAATAACTATAAATAGTTTAAATTTATGCGCTAAATTGCATATCGATATTTTTACTTAACCTGTTGACATAAGAAAGAATGCAAGGAGCTGGTGGTTTAGTCATATTTAAAAGTATCTTTGCACTTCAACATTTATTTGTATGTTTAAAAAAATATGTAAAACATATAAAATTATGCATTTGAAATTTTTCAGTGTAAATGCATTTATGGCACATCAGCTTCATCAAACTGTCTGTGTAAATGCTTCTGTTTCCTCAGCAGTGGAAAGAGAGTTTGTTATACTAATTTCATTTGAACGGTAACAACTCTACAGTTTCTTATTATTCTAACTGAATTAATTGAAACAAAGTAAGAATTTGATTACACATTTAATAAGGAGGAAAAATTACCATTTATAAACATAGTGAGACATGACATCTGTTTTGTTACATATAGCAACTCATTTTAAGTTAAAGGGGTCATATGATGCTGCTAAAAAGAACATTATGTTGTGTATTTGGTGTAATGAAATGTGTTTATGCGGTTTAAGGTTAAAAAAACACATTATTTTCCACATACTGTACATTATTGTTTCTCCTCTATGCCCCGCCTTTCTGAAACGCGTCGATTTTTACAAAGCTCATCGGTCTGAAAAAGCAAGGTGTACGCTGATTGGCCAGCTATCCAGTGCGTTATTATTGGCCGAATACCTCAAGCATGTGACGGAAATGTTACGCCCCTTACCATACTGTGATGATGCCCTGTCAGGCCGGAGCGATGATTCAAAAACATAAAAATATTATAAACGAGGCATTTGTTGCATCCAGTGGGGATATAATTATGGATTATAATGACTTATACTGTCTTTTTACGCATTGCATTGCATCGTGCCGCATAAACATAAAACCATGTCTGCATTTGTGATCGGAGAAATTACAAACAACAAGCCCTACTCTACACTGCCCAAAAAACTCGCTTTAAATATATAAAATATAAAAACTCTTTAAATATAAAAAATGTACTTACAGTCTGTGAGTCAGAACAGCCGGCATTGTAGCAGGGCTCTACAGTGCAACTGAAAATTACTGCGTGCGACTATGAAATAATATTTAGGAGCACCTGTGCGACTGACCCGATCAGCATATTTGTGTTTGCGCTGAGGGAGCTTCAAAGGTTCTAATATACGTACGTGTTTCTGCAGCGTTGAGTAATGTATCACAGACATATCCTCTCATTATAACAAACAAAGTGTTGACGGGGTGTAAATAAGATATTCATTGTGCAGTGTAGAGAGCTTTGTCGATTATAATGGAGTTTTGTGAGATCGGGATAAACTAAGATGAGTGACAGCTTTTAATGATTATTAAGGGAGTTTGCAAATGTGATATTGATTTAATACAACAATTCGTTAAACAAGAAGTTAATATTAAGTGACTTATATTTTCTGACAACAACACAATTGCCTTATTTTGCTCTATTTCATCAACGAAAAAATATATTTTTTTTTTAAGTAACAGCTGAGCCGCTGCGCATCGCCATTCAAACACAGCGGTGATTCGTTTATGAATGAACTGCGTTTTTAAATGAATCTAGTGAGTCAATTATTCAATTACCCATTCATAAAGACAGTCACGTACTTCATTCCTGAATGATTCAGCTGTTCGACAGAATCAATTGAATGAATGATTCGGTGATAAAATCAGTGACTTGACGCCACCTGCTGGCAGTTTTTGTTTAATTTTTAAAGCATTAAGTTGTTTAAATAATTTCTATATTCAAAATGCTATATTTAAAACATTAACCTCAACATGAATTTATGAATTTAATTGCACTCATGCGACCTCTGAGCCTTATTAAACGTCTGAAAATACACACACAAGCCACTTGTGTGTTCTTTTGTGCCATCTCTGTAGCACACATTTATTTCTTAAATACTGATTTAATTTGATTGGTAACTTATTCTTATTCTACTTGTTTTTATTCTGTTGTTTTAATTAGAAATGTTAAAAAGCTTATAAATATATATTTTTAGATTTTTAGATAAAAGATGACACTTTAAATAAAGTTAGAAAAATGCCATTACAAAGGTAAAAACTAAATTCCCTATAAATCACTTTAAGGAGTCAACTATCACCTCATAATGGGAAGGTTCATTTTTTTATCAGAATTTTTGATTACTGAGTAGAAGGTGCTCCTAAATTTTTGACCGTGCTCCTAAATTTTTTTAATTAGGAGCACAAGCGCCCCTAAAAAGAAAAGTATCCGTAGAGCCCTTATTGTAGTCTACTCTCCTAGGATCAGGAAACAGTCCTCCATAAAGTGTGCTGCACACATCTGAATATTTGGGTTAAACTGTTCTGGAACAGTGTTGTAAATACAACTTAACCAATGATTTCTAGTCGTGTCCATTTTTGGAAGGGCCACACAAAGTAGTTTCGCTTTCACAACAAAACACAGCATCAACCACGGCCTTGAGTGAGCAGAGGCCGGGGGATAAAGTGAGGAACGGCCGGCGGGCTGAGTGAGCAGAGGCGGCGGGCTGGCTTGCAGCCACCACGTGACGACCCCAGGCCGGACTGCGCTTCGTCCACGGTGAAAGCCGATCCGGCGATCCACAGCGTAAAGTTGTAGTATTTCCTCAGCAACCAGCACGGATCAGCTCCAGGCATGACGAAGCAGATATCATCCTCTTTTGGAAGACCAAACAAAGTAGTTTCGCTTTCACAACGATTCACACAGCGCATTCACAGAATAAAAGTTATGCCTTCTTTCTTTGCATGAGCATTTGGGTGGCGTTATGCAAATCTTCCCACATAGTGATGTAGACATGTGGGGGCGTGTTAGAACGAGCCGTTTTAGGTAAGTGTGGCTGACTCTTAACTTTTATAAAGAATATCTCTTTGGATTTGAGACTTTAGTCTTTGCAACTTTATAGATCTTCTTTATGCACCAAGAGCTTGTAACACTCCAAAGAGAATAATTGAAATTGCATCATATGACCCCTTTAACTATTTCTATCTCTTTCCAGTCACAGAGCACTTTATTTTGACAGTTGTTTAAGTGAGAGAAAATCTGTAACTTAGTCCAGATTGGGGGAATTGTAATGTTTAATAATTTCTTTTATTTTGTAAATATTTTTTTGCATTGAAATTTGCATAGATTTTTGTTTGTATATGCTGTCAATTAAAGTTCTTAGAAAGAAAATCGGAATCGGCAAAAATCGGTATCGGCAGGGAACACTTCCAAAAAATCGGAATCGGCCAAGAAAATTGCAATCGGTGCATCTCTACTCAAAGCAGATTCAAGTTGGTCAGTTTTTGTTTGTGAGCAATTGTAAATTTTAGGACGGGCAATAATTAATCTCATTACGTTCCATTTTATCCAACCCACCATTCTGTGTGCCGTAACTGTCATGGTGTCTGTTAATCCACTGGCTCACCTTGCTGGTCTTCATACTGAATATTTCAGTAGGAGAAACAGGACTGTGTGCATGTGAGGCAGTGTTTCAGTGCATTTGTCAGTCTGTAGTACTTTCTCTATAAGGGCCTGTGAGAGAGAGAGAGAGAGAGAGACAGTGGCAGCATCAGCAACTAGAGCAGCCGTGTCTCTCAGGCTTAAGAAGGAAGAGAGTCGGCCGCTTCTGTGGATTACAGGAGTGTCAGTAAGCCAGGCTGGACTGGAAGGAGTTTTGACTCATCTCTTTTTCCTTTCAATCTGTCTTGCCGCATCTTCCAGCTCTTACTGTTTCTGTTACTATTCTTTCTGTGTGCTGTATCATCTAAGATCATTCAGAGGAGATGTGTGGGGTGCTAGCTGTTAGCAGTGTTGGGTACTGAAAGAGAGAGGCACAGGAGAAGAGAGGAGGATGCCGGCCCCCCTCAGGATGAGGAGGGGGGCCTGCAGGTCAGCTATCCCGTCTCTCTCCACCATCGCTGAGGAAGAGGAGGGACAGCGGAGCCGCAAGAGACGAGGGAAAGGAGGAGGTATGTGGGAGGTCAGGGTAGGAAAGATTAAAAAGGCTGATGTAAATCTCTCTGGGGTTTTGCTCTCAGGAGTGCTAAGCTAATACCTGGCCTATTAAGTGATCTGTGTATCTTGTAG
Source organism: Sinocyclocheilus grahami (assembly GCF_001515645.1). Taxonomy (NCBI): domain Eukaryota; kingdom Metazoa; phylum Chordata; class Actinopteri; order Cypriniformes; family Cyprinidae; genus Sinocyclocheilus; species Sinocyclocheilus grahami. Next base: position 113,319 of record NW_015505307.1, on the reverse strand, counting down.
TTGGTAAAAGCATTTTTATTTCAGAACTGGTGTGTATCATCAGATGATGGCATAGCAGTGCAGGGTTAGTAATTTGCAAACATTACTAAATGTATATTATAATCATGAAAACCAAAGTACTTGCAATCCAAAATCTCTTACTGAGAATTCATGACAACCTATTTTAGAGCCCTTATTTAGTAACTAAATGTGCGTAAGGAAAGTGTGGCCTTAATACTCAGTTGCTAATGGCTTTAGACTGTCAGTTTTTTTTGTCTATGGCTGAGTCTTAAAACTTAAGACAGCAATTTTGAGGATCATAGGTGTGATGCTTAAAAGCGCATTCTAGTTAGAATAAGTGGTTCAGAACACAAGAGTCTTAACCTTGTTGGCTATGACTACAACCTAAAATGCAAAAATAATGTTTTTAAGTGTTTAGTTGGATAATTGTAAGTAATTAGTTCATTTTACTGGCTAATCAGGTTGTGTCAGTTGTTATTATTATTATTGTTATTATTTTTTGTTTTGAGTATCCTCAAAGGTTGATATATGCTAGTATTTGTTTGCATAAATGAGTATCAATATCAGTGTTGTAAATACAGACTGAGAATGATGTCAGTTTAGAGTGAGCGTCAGCATCACATGTATTTCACTGAAGTGTAGAAAAACACATTTATCAGTCTTGAGTGTCTGTTTTAGCATCGCTTCTACTGAGAAGGAAAATATTTTTTCTCTTTTTCTGTTGGGAGTGGCTGTTTTGCCCCACCCATTGTCGCTAATGGTAGATGACTGACAAGTTGGACAGGATGGCCTGGGCTGTGGGTGGGTCACATGACCACCGGGAAGTGGAATGTAAACAACTGACTGGAAGAGGATCCACATAGAGGTGGATGGGACTGTTCGGACTAAGGCTAAAGGCTTTACATTACATATGAATTAGGGATGTAGGTTAATGCTCACTTTCAGTAGTTTCATTTCTAGATCTGAATTGACAGATCTCTTTCTATGAGGAATCACTTTTATGTAAGCTTTCTAACATATAATGTAAAGCAAACGTGCTTCAGCCTATAAGGTCTGACTCCCACATTGACTTCACATGCTCAGATTTGGGTCACAAGACTGTTCTCAGCTGGGCCAAAAATCCCTCTGAACTCAAAAAACTGCTGCCTCACTGGAGCTACTGCTGTAGTGTAGGCATTACACACATACACGTTAACGCTACGTTCATTTTTTTTATGGGGTTCTGCAAACTCGGATATGGAGAAATGGGCTGTGTGCCATTTAGAAGGTTTTGATCCAGTCACTGTTTTTCCATTTAAGTGGCTTCTATCAGTTTTGTGTTCTGGGTGTCCACAAAAGCTGTGCTCTGCACAAAAGAATAAAGAATTCAAAGTAGGGATGTGTAAGGATTAGGGCTGTTCGATATTGGAAAAAACTCACATTGCGATATTTTTTTTCTGCAATATATATTGCGATACGAAAAAAAAAAATCAGATGACTTCAATAGCTCTATTTGGAAAAAAAATAATCAGTGATTGGGGTGATTTTGTAGGTGAGTAAATCAGCATAGGAAATAGGGCTGTGCAATTAATCGATTGTCATGCACATCTCGTCAGTAAAGCCAGTCCCGTGATAAGTAGTAAGTCGCCATCACCTGCTTTCAGATGGAGCGGCATTTAATACACAGAGCCGTAATTCACTGACAATTCACTACTAATCACGGGACCGGCTTTACTGACAAGATGCGCATGGCAATCGCATGCGATTAATTGCACAGCCCTAATAGGAAATAAACAAATTACAAGCATAGATAAATAACAGAACAAAGATACAAATGAAATAAGCAGTGCTTTATATTTTTCAGGTAAGTCTTAACAGTATTCAGGTACAGAAATTGAGTAATCAAATGTAAAATAACACTGCATAATTTTCACTTAGCCTTCAGGTGGCCGTGTGGACTTGGGGCAAAAATGTAGGCCTGTGTATCACCAGCAAAGTCACGATACGATATGATGCATATCACGATACGGGACTGCACTATATATTTTTCAGGTAAGTCTAACAGTATTCAGGTACAGAAATTGAGTAATCAAATGTAAAATAACACTGCATAATTTTCACTTAGCCTTCAGGTGGCCGTGTGGACTTGGGGCAAAAATGTAGGCCTGTGTATCACCAGCAAAGTCACGATACGATACGATGCATATCACGATACGGGACTGCACTAAATTTCACCTCAGCAGAATTTAGTAAAACAGCTGTTTATTAAACATTGCATACTGTAGTGCCATTTCTAACTATTGGCAGAGCAGGCAGTTGACCTCTGCATTATGAAGGGCCTCCATAAGTGTACCACAGTACAATATAGGTAATGGCATATGTTTCATGTTTACATTGGGCACTCCCCACCAGGTACAATATTCTGATTGTTTGCATCTTGTTTTTAAGCCTATAAATAATAATGTACTCAGTCTAATAAATTTATATTGTAATGTACTCATTCTAATATATTAAAAAATCATATTTACATTGCTGGTAGGTTATCATTGCACAAATTAACACACTCTCTGTTTAAAAAATAAAAAAATAGAAGAGTTCTAATCTAAACTAATGCGCTGTCTTCACAGTATCTAACGCACACACACGCTCAGTCACTCACACAGATCATGCTGCGCGCGCACAGACATTCAGGAACAAACTTTTTAACAATTTTATCAATAAAATACCTTAATCGCTCAAGAGCTACATTATCTTTCTCAACAAGGAACTGGTAACATCATTGTTTCTAAAGCAGATAAAGCCACAGCTTCACTGTTAATAGAGAAACGCGGCAAAACGGTGGTAATTCATACATCCACAGCCTCTCTCACTCTCTCTCTCTCTCTCTCATAAATGAACACTTGATAAATTACACTTTTCTGATAATAGGATATTGAAGTGGAGATCGCTAAACAGCAAGTTTAAGTTACCAGTGTTTTCAGAAACCAAGTGCGTTTATCCACAGTGGTGAGAGAGCGCATGCACATGGTTGCCAGGTTGACAAAGATAAGTAGCACACTTAGCAGATATTTCCGTATTGCGCAAGTGGGAAGCTCTGTTTCGGGGATTACGTCTCTTTATATCAGGCAACACAGTTGTGTTCCTCTGCGGCCAGATTAAACCTTTAGAAACCTCACACTTTTCTAATCAATTTTAAACGGTGTTATTGTATTCAAATTAAGTGCGGTCCACTGCTACACACGTGCCACGATATCGATACAGGGCCAGTTGTATCGATACTTGTTTCATCAAATCTCTGTGACGATACATTTTTTTATCGTCGTATCGATGTATCGAACACAGCACTACAAAAATGCCTCTGCACAAACAAATTAAATCTATTACGTCTGTTGCTAACAAAGTAAATATGAATATGATCTGCTCATGTTGCACCGTATTTCATTTTATGCGTTTTTACAGTGTTGCACATTTTAACCAATCACACACATAACTGTTGAGCTTAGGAATGCAATGGCCAATCAGAAGCGTTCAGATGAGTCATCGTTCAAACTCATCAGTTTTGTTGAGTGAGCGCACTTTGCTGACTGAATTCCGGACTCTTGTGAATTCTCTCATCATAAACAACAAAGTGCAGATGTACAATGTAAGTAAGAGATTCATTTAACAGTGTATACAGCTTCAGTGATTATAACGATAGTTTATTTTGAGTGCTTAAACTCGCGATAGATCAATGTTAATGATAGTCACTTTCTATATATCATTTATTCACTGTTTGAATAACCGTGGAAAGGAACCGTTATATATTTATACATTTCAAACGTTTTTATTAAATTGTAATCACATTAAATACAAATTCAGTCCCATTAAAAATTTTTTTAGCCTGCATGACACCCATGTCTGGTGCCTAAAAAGACGGGTTCATGATGTTTAAAGGGGTCATATGATGCGATTTCCATTTTTCCTTTCTCTTTGGCATTTCAGAAAGGTGGGGCATAGAGGAGAAACAATAATGTACAGTATGTGGAAAATAATGTTTTTTTTAAGCTTAAACCGCATAAACAGATTTCATTACACCAAATACACAAAATAATGTTCTTTTTAGCAACATCATATGACCCCTTTAATACATTTAATTGGCTGCTTTTAGCCTTACCCTGGAGTTGGTTCACCCTCCGCCTATGAACAGGAACATTAAACTGCTGTGAACCAATATACTGTTACACATCCATTTTCTTTCTCAATTGTTTCCCTTCACCTAAGCCATAAGCAACTGTGTTTACAAGGATACTTGCAGAGCACAGTATTTCAGGCACAAATAGACGCAGAAGTGAACAGAAATTAGTGTTCACGTACATCTGCTTGGCTCTCACCGTGTCTACACCGGGTGCAAGCGGCGCGATAAAATACTATGAACCCATTTTAATCAGTGATGCTGTGTGACTGACTACACTGGATGCGGCGCGACACGACAAATCCCCGACAGTAAACTGATGCCTCGTTTAAGACGTACTGACACAAAGTTCAAATGATCGCTGTGTCGCGTCCGGTGTAGACAGATTCTGGGGCCGTTCACATGTCGCAGGTGGAAAACGCCAGCTGCGCGGCTTTCTCCTTCTTTCCAAAGTGCTCGGGAGCTTGTGCTTTCTTGGAGTCTGCCTTTGCTAAGTGACCGTGACCCGCACTCTTCACGACGACGCGGAAGTTTCAACAAAGGATAAATGGATTTCCAGCACTGAAAATCGCGTGCTGTAGCTCTGCTACTAAATGTATTTAGAAATGGGTATCTCTGTACAGCTGTCACGTCCGGTGTAGACATCGTGTCTGTGTGTGAGCAAAGAAAACAATCAGTATAAATATAACGATCAGTAGCCTATACTAAACATCGCACATCCTGCGATGTGACTATCGCGGATGCGCACATCGTGATATCGATGCTGAAACGATATTTCGTGCAGCCCTAGTAAGGATAGTCAACTAGTAATTCAGTAGTCAGTTACTGAGTAGTCAGTGTTTTGTTTGTCTGAACTGTAGTGCACTATTAAACTGTCGGCACAATTGGATTTGCTTATTAAATAATATTTTATGATTTTTTTTATAACTTTTTTTTGTCACCGTTACTATGGTTACAACCATTCTTTTTTGCTAGGGCTGCTAAATAATCAAAATTGTGATACGAGGTAGTACGATAATCAAATCACAAAGGTTTTGATTTAATTAAAGAAATGCATGCACTGCGTGTTTCAGGGTGCATCTCATGAGTATCTCATTATCCAGTGAGCATCTCATTATGCTCACGTGAGCATTATGCTCTCCCATCAGTTATTGGATGGGAGGCGCACTACAATGTTACATTCAATAACTGAAAACAGTAGTGGTTAAACGGATCGTAGTTGATCCGTACGGATCAAGCCCCACGGTTCGGCACGCATGTGATCCGCGGATTAATTGCAAATTTTAACCATAATAGAGTATAAGTTTATCATTTGTCCATATTTACACAAGCAAGCGAATTTTAAACAATTCCAGAGAGCGAAAGGGAACTCGATTCGTCACTCGCGCACAGCCACACACACATGAAGCACGCACACGCATTTCAGAAGGCGCGCGAACACTGAACTGAATCCTCTTCTGAATCCTGAACACATACACACAAAATACCCATCTCGACAATCATTCAGGAATACGCAGTCAGTTATGTCTCAAGTGAATGAAAACAGCTGAGAAAGAAATTGTCACGGTGCGTGCGGGTAGATGAAGCGAGGACTCAATCGCTGGAGAAATGGTTGTTTATTTTAATAATAAAAAATGAAACAAACAAACTCAAACCACCCCGAGGGGGAAAAACAGACAGGCAGAGCTAAAGCTGCACACATGCAGACACGAAACACACACAATGAGAAATGACGGATCAGCACAGGACGGCAGACACAAGGAGAATAAATAGGAACCAAACGAGGAGGCTAACGAGGGAGACACAGGTGGAGCAACTAAAACAATAACGAGGTAACAAGATGGGAGGGGCCAGACAATAGACAGGAGAGAGCACATGGCAACAGACAAACACAACACAAGCCATGTGCTCCCAGAACACAGTCATCTGGTGGCCCTCCTGGGCACACCGGCTGAAGACTGTGACAGAAATCGGATGTGACCATTATATCGGATCCGTGCATCAGGTCTTAAAGGGACAGCGGCCTATAAATACTGCTGTCATTAATGATCATCAAACTAGGGATGCAACGATTATAGATTTTGTTGGTACGATTATTGTCTGAGGAATAATCACGGTTTTACGATTATGATGGTTACTATGCATTTATTCATTTCCCAACATTACTAATGTAAAAAATCACATGAACACTCTTTAGATATTAAAGTGTTATTTATTGCTGGCATTTGAAACAGAAATAACACGGTAACCAACAATACAGCAAAAAATCATAATAAACAAAAGACAAACAAAAGTCCATCTCTCCCATTGGAATTAAAAAAGGTGACCTCTGCTCTGTAAACATCCATGACAGTATTTCTCTTTTGAAAATAACAAATGGAAATAGATCGAAAAAGTATTTAATGTTTTCAGTTTGTACCTTCTTTACATTTCTTTTGGACCTGGGGTAGAGAATTTGGAAACATGGTGAAAAAAAAAAATCTTGTTGGTTTTTACTTATGAATAATACTACAACACGGACAGTAAATAACAAAGTTAATGAAGTAGCCTATTATAAATATACGACTAATATTAACTGCATTTGTCCCACGGGGGAAACTGTTACTAATGATAGAAATAAACTGAAATATTATTGTAATCAACTGTCATCCATACGTATTCATTTTAATAATCTTTATAATAATTCATATGATTTTACAAGTGGCCTGAGAAAATCATGTCTATTATTTTGTTCTGCGAGTACCGAGATCACGCTGCGCACGTGTACAAACATTCAGGAGGACACAAACTTCTTGAGAATGCTGCCCCGTGTCTTTTATTAATAATATAGATTAATAGCCTACTGGAGAGACGCACAGACGCAGGTAGGCTAATTCACACCTCTCTCTCTCTCTCTCTCTCGAATAATTAATTCAAGTAGCTAAATGTTATAACTAATTAATTCAAATAAATGTGATCTTACCGCACTATTTCATCTCTTTCT
>NW_015505307.1:100895-105978 GCF_001515645.1 Sinocyclocheilus grahami | reverse complement strand
TAACAAAGTTAATGAAGTAGCCTATTATAAATATACGACTAATATTAACTGCATTTGTCCCACGGGGGAAACTGTTACTAATGATAGAAATAAACTGAAATATTATTGTAATCAACTGTCATCCATACGTATTCATTTTAATAATCTTTATAATAATTCATATGATTTTACATGTGGCCTGAGAAAATCATGTCTATTATTTTGTTTTGCGAGAACCGAGATCACGCTGCGCACGTGTACAAACATTCAGGAGGACACAAACTTCTTGAGAATGCTGCCCCGTGTCTTTTATTAATAATATAGATTAATAGCCTACTGGAGAGACGCACAGACGCAGGTAGGCTAATTCACACCTCTCTCTCTCTCTCTCTCGAATAATTAATTCAAGTAGCTAAATGTTATAACTAATTAATTCAAATAAATGTGATCTTACCGCACTATTTCATCTCTTTCTTATCTGAAGCGGGCAGAATGCTGAGCTAACGAGCTGTAACTTCGAGTCAGGTGGTTCTTGCCTTCACGTCGTGCATTAAAATCGTTCAATGTACAGCAAGCCGTGCATTATCCCTTATGTATTCGCTCTTTAGCAGCAGTTTTTTACAGAAATATTTAAACGACACCCTGGTCATTCTTGGTGTACCCAAAATGGTCCCTCACTATCGACAGGCATTTCTCTGGTGGAAATGAAGCTTCGCTGTTTGGTTCCTCTGTCACAGTTCATCTAATGCATGTAGTAGCCTCCGTGCCTCTCACGTCATTTTAAGCTGGTGCACCGCTAGTGTAACTTTTTTCGTTTCGCGCAAGCTTCAACAGTTCCATTCCGTGTAATAGAAACACTCGGTTTAGCGGAACCTTTATGATTAATTAACCGTGATGTTTTAAAGCGCGGTTAATCGCTGCATCCCTACATCAAACAACAAAACAGCTGTGATAAAAATCTATATTTAATTTATACAGTGAACACTATGCAGTGTTATTTTCCCTAATTATTAAATTTCTGTATTTGAATACTACTAACCTTATTTTATTTGTAACCTATTCTGTTGTATTTATCTATGCTTGTAATTTGTGTATTTGTTCTTATTTTTACTGGCTGTTCTCTTGTCTCTTTAATCATGTTTAAACTTTCTTAGTTAATCTAGTAGTATTTGCTGTGGTATCAAAGAAGTACTTTGCTTTAAGTAATAAATGGAAAGCAAGTTAAATTGAAATATTTTTATTTTCTTGCTGAACCGAAAAGATCCGATCCGTGGGTCAAAAACCATAATGTGATCCGAACTGTGAGATTTGTGATCCGTTGAACCACTAAAAAACAGGCTAGACTAATTGATTCTTTGAATTGAAGAATTTATATTGTTTTTTTAAAAATGAGAATTGATTAAAATCGAGAAATCATATTTATTTTTATTTACCCAGCCCTAATTGAAAAGGGCCTTCAATAGCTATTTGAGCAGGTCCTTTTTAGCTGTTGTACGAACAGGACATTTCAAGAGTCACGCCTGTTAGTAAATGCAGTTGTCAACCCCAAATACTGAATGTTAATGTGGTCTTATTCTGTATTCTGATTCTGTGTTGCTATGCTGTTCTTTCTTTCTTGTACCTTTCCCAGAGTGCTCATTGGATAAACTAGCACCCCGTTGTTTAGCAGGGAAGAAGGGCAGTACATTTAGACAGAGCACTAAATGTGTCTAAGCTGCTCATTGGATCACTTGCTGAGAGAAAAACTGCATTCAAGGGTAAAGGTGTTAAGTTAAAGAAACAAAATATCTACTTTATTGATCCCCATGTGAAAATTCAGACTCAAATTGACTTACATACAGAGATGGGCATAAATGCATAAAACATTTATTTAAAATAAAAATACAAAATACTGTACAGAAAAATGTATTTAAATACAAATACAGTATTTTGAAAATATATGTGAAATTGGCTATCCAATGTGGGCATCCCTATAGGCTGAAGTGTCAAGCAAGTGTCAAGTATAAAAGCCACGTCCGTTTAAAGAGGAGTGCGCGCAGTCAGCAGGTTTGCGGCATACAGGCAGGCGGAAGTATAAACAAGGCATCAACTGCACAAACCGCTTCTCCAACGAAAGAAAGAGGCATCTGTGCAGTGATTCCACCACTTTCTGCGACCCGTGTGAATGGGCCTTTAAGTAAAAAGTATAGGCCTACTTGACGGTATTCCACTCCATCTTGGAGCGCACGCACAAAAAACTGCCTGCCAAAATGTGAGTGTGAACTTATAAGTGCAGTATGCCGCAAAAGGAAATTTAAGAAGTGCAATTGCACCAAGCACATCACAATCTATTACTCAACCATTCGTCCATGCTTCTTTTTCCACTCCAGTGTTTTCCAAATAAAGGCTGCACGGATATATTTGCTTACCCTGATCGGCCTTTTTCTATGTAAATGATTTAGAAAAAGTTCAATCGATTCACACTTTATATCATCGCCACAATATGTATTGTCATTTCACACAGCCCTAACACAGGGCACCAGACTGCGACTAAAACGGTCGCATTTGATACAGTCGCACTATAGAAATGTGCATGTTATGATTTAAAATTTGCATGTAATTACATTTTTTCGGATTGTTTTGCGATCACATCTTTTATGTTGACATAGGCCTAATAAACTTGGACGGTGTGTGGATATTAACGATTTGTTTATAATCGCTAGGCTACTATGGCTTGTTATCAAGATCTTTAGTCTAAATGCTGTGTTCTGTTAATGTGTGAGCTTCATATTAATTGCAGCGCACTTGCCGACCAGTAATCCGCAATAAGCTTTGTGCTCAGTTACCTTTTAATAAACAAAGTATCAGCTTTAAAAATACAAACAATAAATACCGGTTTGGCGCTCTTTATTGCGGCATGAGTGATCGCTTTAGCGCCACAGTTCAAGCGGCATGCGAACCCATCAAATCTTTCTCTTTACTACTATAGTGCGAAATAAACATTAATGGACAGCAAAAGGTATTTTATAAGATACAGTAGGCTACATCTTACTGAGATGTCTCATCGTTGATTCAGTGTTTCAAAGTGCGGAAAACGAAGCTTGTAAACAATGAGAAGTAACAATACGTTTACCTCAGAATAACCATTCAGCATCCGTAAGCTCATTAGTCAGCAAGAAAAAGTAACTATAAAGAGGAGCATTTTGCTAAATTTATGCGCTATATTGCATATTCATATTTTTACTTGACCTGTTGTCTACAGGATAAGCAAGGAGCTAAAGATAAAATTCAACACATCCTATATAACTATAATGTTACTAATGAAGATAAACAGACTGGATGTGTGCAGAACATATGACAACATTTATAGGATGCATTGAGGAGGAGCCCAACTACACTCAATGACCCAAGTGATGCTAAAATAATTATTACAGTTATTGATATTGTCACAGATTCTGTGTAATAAACATTTCTTTGTGACTGGGATATAGTTCTCAAGTTGGAAAAGACATACAGTATAGTTCCCAATTTAAGTGTACCATAAAGATGAGAAAGATGAGACATGACTGTATGACTGAAATGTTAAAGTGTTAAAAATTTTTAAATAAAACACGATTATTCTGTGGCACCTAAAAAAAATAATTTGGCGCCTAATTTTGTTTCTTTTAGGAGCCAATGGCCCAGTAACTTTAGGAGCCCAGTAACATGCACTAATGCTTAAAACACATTTAACAAGCTAGTTCATAAAAACAACAACTGATTAACTATCAAAACTATATAATGCTATTTTTTCCCTTGTTGGTGGTCTTTTATTCTTTCATGTTAACGGAAGGCAAATCTGAATGATTCGCTATTTTAACTTTATTCAATAAGAACAATTGACCATGACATCCTCACCTTATCTTATTCCATAAAAGTCGCTCACCCAATACTGAATGGAGTTGTCCAGCTGCAGCTCACATGCATGAATGTTGGGGTTGGGGGGGAAGGGGCGTAGCTGAACTAAATCAGCACCCTGATAAAGGGTTCTTACACAGGGTTCTACAATGCGACCATTTCAGTCGAAACCGAGCCGATCATTATCATATTTGTGATTGCGCTCAGGGGAGCTTCAAAGGTTTCTACGTGTTTTTGCAGCGTTGAGTAATGTATCACAGACATATCTCACAAATCCTTTCATAAGCAAAGTGTAGACAGGGTGTAAATAAGAGATTCATTGCGCAGTGTAGAGAGCTTTGTTGATTAAATGTGAATTTTCGATGAACTAAGATGAGTGACCACTTTTAATGATTTTTAAGGGCGTTTGTCAATGTGATATTGATTTAATACAACAGTTCAATAAACAAGAAGTCAATATTAAGTGACTTACATTGTCTGACTATAACACTATTGTCTGATTTTGCTCTATTTCGTCGTCAAAAATAGTTTAAAACAAAGACAGTGGAGCCGCTACGCATCTCCATTCAAACACAGCGGTGTTTCGTTTATGAGTGAATGGGCATTTTTAAAGGAATCTAGGAGATTCATTGCGCAGTGTAGAGAGCTTTGTTGATTAAATGTGAATTTTCGATGAACTAAGATGAGTGACCACTTTTAATGATTTTTAAGGGCGTTTGTCAATGTGATATTGATTTAATACAACAGTTCAATAAACAAGAAGTCAATATTAAGTGACTTACATTGTCTGACTATAACACTATTGTCTGATTTTGCTCTATTTCGTCGTCAAAAATAGTTTAAAACCAAGACAGTGGAGCCGCTACGCATCTCCATTCAAACACAGCGGTGTTTCGTTAATGAGTGAATGGGCATTTTTAAAGGAATCTAGTGAGTCAGTGATTCATGATTACCCATTCATAAAGACAGTCACTTGCTTCATTCCTGAATGAATCAGCCGTTTAAATGAATCAACTGAATGAATGATTCGGTGATAAAATCAGTGACTTGCCACCACCTGCTGGCAGTTTGTTAAATTTTAAGTATTGTTTCAGTTATTTAAATCATTTAATATTTCTGTATTCTAAATTTTATATTTAAAACATTCATCTCATCATGAATTTATGGATTTAATTGCACTCATGCCACCTCTGAGCCTCATTAAATGTCTGAAAGTACACCAAGCCAC
>NW_015505307.1:92490-100500 GCF_001515645.1 Sinocyclocheilus grahami | reverse complement strand
GAGCCGCTGCGCATCTCCATTCAAACACAGCTGTGTTTAGTTTATGAATGAACGGGCATTTTTAAACGAATCTAGTGAGTCAGTGATTCATGATTACCCATTCATAAAGACAGTCACTTGCTTCATTCCTGAATGAATCAGCCATTTAAATGAATCAACCGAATGAATGATTCGGTGATAAAATCAGTGACTTGCCACCACCTGCTGGCAGTTTGTTAAATTTTAAGTATTGTTTCAGTTATTTAAATCATTTAATATTTCTGTATTCTAAATTTTATATTTAAAACATTCATCTCATCATGAATTTATGGATTTAATTGCACTCATGCCACCTCTGAGCCTTATTAAATGTCTGAAAGTACACCAAGCCACTTTTGTGTTCTTCTGTGCCACCTCTACAAATTAATTTTGTTAATACTGATTTCATTTGATTGGTAACTTATGTTTCTTATTCTACTTGTTCTTATTCTGTCGTTAAGCTTATAAAATATAATTTAAGAATTTGACAAAAGATGACATACTTTTAATAAAGTTAGAAAAATGCCATTTCAAAGGTAAAAACTAAATTCCACTGTAAATCACTTTAAGGAGTCAAATATTATCTCATAATGGGAAGGCACATTTTTGATACAATTTTGGATTATTGATTAGAAGGTGCTCCTAAAATTTTGAATGTGCTCCTAAAAAGAAAAGTAAGCGTAGAGCCCTGTTACATTTGATAAGTATTTTAAATACATCTGAAATACTGCCCATCCCTGCTTGCATATTTGTTTGTCATTTAACATTGTTTTAATGTATCATTACCCTGAATGTTAGGTGGTGTAAAATCCTGCAGATGTTATCTAACACACCCCATAATAATATAATGGGTTAAATTGGGACCCGTTTTATGTCTTGTACTTGTTGGTGAGGGTAGGGCTCCTCTGCTCTCTCTTCCTCTCTCTGTAAGCTTAGCATTAGCTGCCGCTAAGCTGCTCAGATCTCTGAGCCTACCTCACTCTCTTTAATCTTGTATTTGTTCTGTACTGCACACACTGCAATCACACACACAATTGTGATTTATAAACTCACATTTACACGCTCAAAGAGGGGGATCTACTATCTCCTCTCAATCAGTTTAAGATTGAAGGGGTTGGGTCAAAGTCCAGTTTTTCTCATCCATGTCTCCATATTCCTCTCTTTGTTTGACCATGAATGAGCACACAGGTTATCATCAGCCTATGATGGATGTTGCATCCTTTGGACTTTGTGTATGCATGAGGTTGTGTCTGATGTATTGGATTAGGATGGCTTCCTTGGTGATGTAGACAAGAAGTTTGCATGAGGTTTTCCAGAATTATCCAAAACTATGAGTGAGATTCAAGGTAAGAGCTGTCAGTGTTGTGCAGTTCACTGTTTCCTAGACCAGATGTTTTTAAGCTTTTTAATGCCAAAATACCCCAAATATGATCCTCTTTGCAAGGAAACAGTTTCTAAAATGTAAAGGCAGTGCAATATTAATGTTGTGTATGAACAAATGTACGTTATACATAGGGGTGGAACGGTTCGCAGAAAAAAATTGAACCGTACAGTTCTCCACACACGGTTCGGCATGCGCTAGGACCCCGGTTCATCTTCAATCTGACAACATGTCTGTAATATGGTTTGCTATAAATAACACGTAAAACAAACAGGGTTTGGCTAATATAGCTATGTTTCTGTTGATGGATGCGCGTTCTGGCTTCCCAATACATTACAACAACAGCGATGAAAAGAAAAACGTGGACAAACCATTCACTCTTGTTCAATGCAAATGCCAAATGCTGGAATATGAGTATTCATTCCGTTATCACCCGGGTGCTGATAGCGCGCGTGCACAGGTGAGACCTGAACAGCACACGTTGATATGTGTTTAAGCTAAACTCATTTAAGCTTTGCCAGTTTAAACATTTAAGAGCCAGAGGACGCGAGTGAGAAGATTTGTGCGTGCGCTCATCCGAAGCGCGCAAACCTACGCCTCAGAAAGCGCGCAAATATTAAGCTCTCTCTGAAGTATTGTGTTTAAATGGACAAATTCACACAAAAATTATGTCAAAATGCCCGTCTTGGTAAGTATCCTATAGCAGACATAGCCGGCTGAACGTACTGTATCAGTGCACAGGGTTTGGCTAATATAGCTATGTTTCTGTTGATGGATGCGCGTTCTGGCTTCCCAATACATTACAACAACAGCGATGAAAAGAAAAACGTGGACAAACCATTCACTCTTGTTCAATGCAAATGCCAAATGCTGGAATATGAGTATTCATTCCGTTATCACCCGGGTGCTGATAGCGCGCGTGCACAGGTGAGACCTGAACAGCACACGTTGATATGTGTTTAAGCTAAACTCATTTAAGCTTTGCCAGTTTAAACATTTAAGAGCCAGAGGACGCGAGTGAGAAGATTTGTGCGTGCGCTCATCCGAAGCGCGCAAACCTACGCCTCAGAAAGCGCGCAAATATTAAGCTCTCTCTGAAGTATTGTGTTTAAATGGACAAATTCACACAAAAATTATGTCAAAATGCCCGTCTTGGTAAGTATCCTATAGCAGACATAGCCGGCTGAACGTACTGTATCAGTGCACTGAATCAGTGCATTCTCTTAAAGTGACAGCACTTTCTTAATATTAATCAAACAACAACAACAAAGAAATCACTCAGTTCTCTTGATTTAATAGCTTTTGTAACTTTAATGAAGATTGATCTTTAATTTATACAGTCAAATATGCAATGCTGTTTTACATTTCATTATTCAATTTCTGTACCTAAAAACTAATGTTAGACCTACCTAAAAAACCCTGAAAATCACTGTTTATTTTATTTGTATCTTTACTCTATTGTATTTATTTGTGCTGTTGCTTGAAGTTAGATAGATTATTCTTGTTTCCTTTATTTTTATTTGACAGTATAGTTTTTGCCTAAACATAGCACATAGCCTACCGAACCATACCAAATCCGTGACTCTAAAACCGTGATACAAACCGAACCGTGAGTAAGTTGAACCGTTCCACCCCTAGTTGTACATGATTTGTGAACATGTTTACAAAACAATTTGTCATTGAGCTAAAGCTAAATATTATAAGGCTTGGAAAAAGGTGGAAATTTTCCAGTAAATTTCGAAAACTTTCCAGAAATTTTGGAAACTTTCCAGGATTTTTTTTAGAATATTCCAGGGTTTTTTGGAAAGTTTCCGGAAACTTACCGGAAATTTTCCACCCCTTTGCAACCCTAAATATTATATATTTTTTAAATAATACATTTTTTAAATTATTTGCAAAACATATTTAATTTTCAGTGTATCTTTTTAATGGAAACTTGTTTCTACCACGGGATAAATAAAAAGGGTAATTATGACTGTTAGCTCACAATTCTGAATTAAAATTCTGAGTTTATATTTCAGAATTCAAGAAAAAAAGCCTGAATTGTGAAATAAAGAGTTGCAGTTATCTTAGCTATTTTTTTAATCCTTGGCGGAAATTGGCTTCTATATTTTTTTTTGCTCTATATTGGAAAACATTTATAGTGCTTTTCACTTTTTTCACTTTTTTTCTTTTTTTTAAATTAAAGTATTTGCATATTTGGTTATTTCTTGCTTTTTAAAGGGGTGGTTGACGGCTTTTTTTTCTTGGTTTGATTGTGTTTACGGGGTGCCGTGTAACATGTCTTCATGCTTCATTTTTAAAAAATGCCTTATTTTTCATATATTTTACTTTTATTGTATGCCGCTGTCTCCATTGTCTTTTGAACGGCCGGTTGACTTTCTGTTTCTATGATACCACTCCCTCAGAAATACGCAATGGGCTCAGATTGGTTAGCTGGCCCAGTGTGTTGTGATTCGTTAACCGCGTACTGCACATTGTCCGGAAACTTCACGCCCATTACCATTACGGGCAATAGTTGCATGTGCTCCGGTGGAATGTAAATAATGGTGGTGCTGTTGCTTGAAGTTAGATAGATTATTCTTGTTTCCTTTATTTTTATTTGACAGTATAGTTTTTGCCTAAACATAGCACATAGCCTACCGAACCATACCAAATCCGTGACTCTAAAACCGTGATACAAACCGAACCGTGAGTAAGTTGAACCGTTCCACCCCTAGTTGTACATGATTTGTGAACATGTTTACAAAACAATTTGTCATTGAGCTAAAGCTAAATATTATAAGGCTTGGAAAAAGGTGGAAATTTTCCAGTAAATTTCGAAAACTTTCCAGAAATTTTGGAAACTTTCCAGGATTTTTTTTAGAATATTCCAGGGTTTTTTGGAAAGTTTCCGGAAACTTACCGGAAATTTTCCACCCCTTTGCAACCCTAAATATTATATATTTTTTAAATAATACATTTTTTAAATTATTTGCAAAACATATTTAATTTTCAGTGTATCTTTTTAATGGAAACTTGTTTCTACCACGGGATAAATAAAAAGGGTAATTATGACTGTTAGCTCACAATTCTGAATTAAAATTCTGAGTTTATATTTCAGAATTCAAGAAAAAAAGCCTGAATTGTGAAATAAAGAGTTGCAGTTATCTTAGCTATTTTTTTAATCCTTGGCGGAAATTGGCTTCTATATTTTTTTTTGCTCTATATTGGAAAACATTTATAGTGCTTTTCACTTTTTTCACTTTTTTTCTTTTTTTTAAATTAAAGTATTTGCATATTTGGTTATTTCTTGCTTTTTAAAGGGGTGGTTGACGGCTTTTTTTTCTTGGTTTGATTGTGTTTACGGGGTGCCGTGTAACATGTCTTCATGCTTCATTTTTAAAAAATGCCTTATTTTTCATATATTTTACTTTTATTGTATGCCGCTGTCTCCATTGTCTTTTGAACGGCCGGTTGACTTTCTGTTTCTATGATACCACTCCCTCAGAAATACGCAATGGGCTCAGATTGGTTAGCTGGCCCAGTGTGTTGTGATTCGTTAACCGCGTACTGCACATTGTCCGGAAACTTCACGCCCATTACCATTACGGGCAATAGTTGCATGTGCTCCGGTGGAATGTAAATAATGGTGTCAATATTGCCGTATCAATTTGAGCCAGAATCAGACCCAGATAGCAGTAATGAAGAGGATCAAGTAGAACCTCTGCAAGCACGGCTCTTAAAAGACGTTTCTGAATGGTAAGGTTTTTTTTTTTTTTTGTATTTCTCTCAAAGATTTTAGATAACGTTTTTCTCCTGATTAAAGCTTCAATGTAGCTGAATACATGACTGAGTAGTGCCATTTTTTTTAAAGGTATTGTTTAATTTATTAATTTATTGACTGCATGGCTACAACTCTTCCTCTTCTCTAAAGCCGCGCAACATGGCCCCGCCCACTTTGTTGCATGTCCGGGGGCGGGGTTTATGTAAATCTCTGGGTTTGTGATGTAACAAACCCGGGAAGGAGCTCGTTGTAGTCCCTACTAGCTATTTTTGTAGGCATTAAACTGCCAGAATTTTAAAAGATGATATCTCCGTTTGCATAGAACTTTCAGCGCCATAACTTTGCAGATAGTGTATGCTCAAACAGCAACATTACACACTAACTAACATTAAAAAAGTGAAATCGCAATCAACCACCCCTTTAAATGAGCCCACCACAAGGTCCACTTCAAAAACTCCTGTCCTAAAGAAGTAAACTGATTTCTTTAGTCTTGTGCAGGCTAATGAAGGTCAACTGAAGTCATTCAGGTTTAACTTTCTTTAACTGTTTAGTTATGTTAGCTGCTCACATTAATCAAACAGAAGGTTCTCTGTCCTGTTGAATTCTGGATTGTGTTTGTAGACGTGATTGTGCCACGTGAAGACATTTGCCATTTACCTGGATTAAAGATGTGCCAGCTAGAGGGGGTGGGGACGTATTTGATTTAGTCTGCTCACAAACAAGTGAACTTAAGGTCAGCGACACTAGGCTCAACTCTGACCTTTGCCCTTAAAGTTAGATGGTCTAACACCTGGGAAACAGGAAGACACACATGGACACCATTCAGATTCTTTGCAGTGCTTCTTTGAGCATACTGTTATTTATGACTCATTAATCCTAATCTCAGATATTATTTTGGATGGATTGTGTGCAATTTGGAATTTTGTTTACCAGCTTGTTTAAACTGGTAAACAAATGTTCAGTTCTGTTTCTGTTTTAACAGGTTTCTCTTTCTCCTTCCTTCTTCCATATATTATCTTGTGTAACAAAAGCAGGCTCCTGATTTACATAGCATTTATCCGATGTTTTGTCTCAGACCTCGGCAGTTCTGCTTTGCTGCACACACTGGCATGGTAACTGTTCACAGCAGAGCCAAGATGGACAACATCGACAGCAGTAGAAAATAAGAAAGGCTACTGCTAGAGTGTCACACTGCATATGTGCCTGTGTTTGTATTTTAGTTTGCCTATCTATCTGTCTGTGCATATTTGTATATTAGATAGCCCGAATGGAGGATATTTCCTTAAATCCTCCTTAACCTACATAATCTGCGGTACAAGCAGTGCACTATGAATTTATTGTGGATACTTTAGCTGCATGTACTTTGAAATAGATTCTGCGAAAGCTCGTTTCCGCCACAGAATAAAAAAATAAAAAAGGTTGTTGACTTTTTATCTCACAATTCTGACTTTGTCCTCACAATTCTGAGATATAAAATGCGAGATGAGATATAAACTCAATTGCAATGAAAAAAGTCTGAATTGTGAGAAGTTACTTTTTAAATTTATTTTTTATTAATTAATTAATTTTTATTTTGTGGCAGAAGTGAAAAAACAGAATTGTGGGATGTAATCTCAGAATTCTGAGATGTAAATTGAAAATTGAGAGGAAAAAAGTCAGAATTGTGAGAAGTGCCAGGCACAATCCCCTTATTCATTTATTTATTTAGTGATTGATTTATTTTATTTATTTGTATTCCTTTGCTCAAATGGGCTTCCATAAGAGTCAGTGTACACTAATAACACTTCTTATACTTTGATTTACTAAGTAGCTATGGTTGTTTTTAAACCAAGCCTGTACCCCATCATATCTTGAGCCCTGTTCATCATTAGTTTATTTGTTGGCTAAGCAACTGTTCTAAAGTATGTGTAACTACCTTAATATAATTTAATTATCTGTGATTGCTGCTGTAGGTGGTTGGTGTCTGCGTACTCTTCCTGTTTATTCTGTACTGCCGTCATTACATACTTAACCAGCCTGCGCAACCCGGCATTCAGGACACAGATTAGTAAGATAATCAGGCATGAGCCTCAGAGCAAAGGTTCATGAGCTGGTATAATTTTATTTCCTGTGTTGGAATGGAGAGAAAATGCAAGAGAATGTGTTAAAAACCTGCCGGAACTAGCTCAGTTCATGCATTTTATGCCAAATCTCGAGAGGAAAGATTTCATGGTACTGTAACTATGTAAACAAGTCTATCTTTTGTCCAAAGAATGTATAGACTGACTGATGTTGACTTCGTTCTGAGCTTTGATTGTTTTTGCACCCCATGGGCATATATGGGTCAAATGAAAAGCCTTTATTAGCGAGCTGCATGAAGGCAAAATCAGGTGTTCACACAAACACACCCCACAGGTGTCATGTTAAAGTCACAATAGCCTGGGGTTTGTTTAGATGGTGCATATTACAGAATGATTTCAGCCACATTTAGCTAACATTAGGGATATTTACCAAAGATTAAGCCATTTGCGGTGCACTGATATGTAGGGCTGGGTATTGTTCAAAAAATATTAGCGAGCTGCATGAAGGCAAAATCAGGTGTTCACACAAACACACCCCACAGGTGTCATGTTAAAGTCACAATAGCCTGGGGTTTGTTTAGATGGTGCATATTACAGAATGATTTCAGCCACATTTAGCTAACATTAGGGATATTTACCAAAGATCAAGCCATTTGCGGTGCACTGATATGTAGGGCTGGGTATTGTTCAAAAATTTTTCGATACCGATACCTTGATTCGATACCGGTTCCTGAACGATACTTTTTTCGATACCAATTTTATGAAATCAATTTTAACAAGATTAC
>NW_015505307.1:71007-92476 GCF_001515645.1 Sinocyclocheilus grahami | reverse complement strand
CAGTTATTAATGCAGTCTAATGCGGTTATTAGAGAGAGGGAGAGAAAGATTAAGTGCGTGTGAATACCTGTGTCTATGCGTCTCTCAGCAGCAAGTTAAACTCCTTCATGAACCTCGCTACTGAGAAATGTCATGTAGCTTTTAAGCTGCAAAACAATTTTACTGATAAATTTGCTGTGCAGCACTGACAAGAATTTTCTGTTCACGTCTCCGCGTGTCTGCACTGTGTGTGCGCATATTAATGCAGTCTAATGCAGTTATTAGAGAGAGGGAGAGAGAGAAAGATTAAGTGCGTGTGAATACCTGTGTCTGTGCGTCTCTCAGCAGCAAGTTAAACTCCTTCATGAACCTCGCTACTGAGAAATGTCATGTAGCTTTTAAGCTGCAAAACTATTTTACTGATAAATTTGCTGTGCAGCACTGACAAGAATTTTCTGTTCGCGTCTCCGCGTGTCTGCACTGTGTGTGCGCATCTGTGAGAGAGACTGGGAGAAAGAAAGCATGATTTCCGTAGCCTGCTTAAAAAAGGTGGAAGACATGGAAATAGTTTGTCATTTTTTACCCTATTGTTTGTTATATTTATTTGTTTAATGTCTTCTGGGGTTTTGGTTCTCTTACTGTTGTAGATAGCCCAAAGTATAACAAAAATATGATATATCTCTTCATTGTGTTTGGGCCCCCCCCCTTGACGAGCGAACATAGGCACGTGCCTAGAATGCCTATGCTTATTACTAACACTCGATGGTGGTTTAAAGTGAGTTTTGAGTAAAAGCGGAATATAAATCTTATTTATTGTCTTATGTAGCATGATGCTACAGTTTGCATGAATGGTCACATAACACGTGCTTTCGGTCGTGTAACATTAGTATGAATGGACATCTGCATATGATCGGAACGCCACGCAGCTCCCGCACTACTCTCCATAGGAAATGATTGACCGGTCTGTCGCTTGTTGTTTGTCGGAGATGGTGGAAAGCCGGCTTGAAACGCATTGGAAACGCCAGTATGACTTATTGTCTTATGTAGCATGATGCTACAGTTTGCATGAATGGTCACATAACACGTGCTTTCGGTCGTGTAACATTAGTATGAATGGACATCTGCATATGATCGGAACGCCACGCAGCTCCCGCACTACTCTCCATAGGAAATGATTGACCGGTCTGTCGCTTGTTGTTTGTCGGAGATGGTGGAAAGCCGGCTTGAAACGCAGTGGAAACGCCAGTATGACGAGTAGGAATGGGCCGGTATGAGATTTTGATGGTATGATAACCTTAAGCAAAAATATCACGGTTTCACGGTATCACGGTATTGTTCCGCTGAACACAATGTATTTAGTTTTTGAGCAGCATAAAGAATATTAGGAACAGTAGAATTTGTTTATTTTTTCTTTGATTTGTTTCCTAAAAAGAAGAAAAATAAAGACTGACATTTTTATTTAACCTAAATCTGTAATAATTAATTTTAGTTATATAATTCCTATACATATCATTTATATCATTTCATATAATTTAGTTAGATAATTTCATATACATAATTTGAATTAATAATAACCCAGTTTGAAACAAAAACAGAATGTTCTGACTAGCTTTGTGAGATTATACTACATGCCTGAACAAAACAAACAGCAGAAGCTCTGAATGAGACGCAGATTCTCTCTCTGACAGCAGGAGGCGCTCCTGGAACACCAGATACGGCGTTTCCTTGGCTACCGCTGTAAACAAAGCAGCACTGCGCTGAAACACTGCTTTAATATAAACTATACAGAGATGAGATGAAAAAAAATACCATGTAAACTTTTCTGAAGACAGTCAGTTCCCCTCAGAAACACATTCATATAAACCCCCAAATCAATATTGAGGATTTTCTTCCAATAGTTCGTGCATCATGAACAGTGAGTGATCTGCCTGCTACAGTATTTTTCTCTGTGCGTCTGTCTTCAACGGCTCTGGCCTGTGTTAACATGCATTCACAGACTTCATATTTTCACATAAATTACATTTTGGAAAATGATTGCATTGCAATGCAGTTTGTGCAAGTCCAGAACAGAGACGAGTTGCTTGCAATAAGACAAAAAACGGCCGGTTGCCAATCGCGTAAGTTCCAGGGGAAGCTCCTTAGGTTCGTCCATCCTACAACACACATGACTGACCACTCGCTCGCACCAACAGGAGGAGGGTCGTGTTACTCTCTACACTGCACTCAACCTGAGGGATTCCTACTCTTTCAGTCTTTGAGGAGACATGAAAAACAGCGCATACCGCAGGAACGGTATAATGGAAAATATTAGCGGTTTTGAAACTGTGACATTTTTAAATCACGGTATACCTTCAAACCGGTAATCGGCCCATGCCTAATGACGAGGATCGTTTTCATTTTAAAACATAAACACACCAGTGTAAATGTAGCCTTACATCTAAGGGGGCTGGGACGCATTCACACTATAGCCTCACGTGTGCGCCACATCTCTGAGTGTAACCGGTGTAAACTAGTAGGTGTGTTCGAATTGACGCGGACCAACTGTGAAGACCGATCGGTGTATTACAGTACCACGAGAGCTAAAGAGAGCAGACTGCTCCGTGCACTTTCGAATCACTCTTGCGAATGATCGATCTGCGTCGCACCTCTTTTAGTCGAACACACTGGCTAGTGCAGCAGGCTTATTGGCTCACTGACGCTGATGAGATGAAACCCCTTAGGTATCGAAATTTGGTACCGAACGATACGTTTTTCGATACTCGATGGTATCGAGGCAATTCGGTCGGTGCCTAAAAAGTATCAAACTCGATACCCAGCCCTACTGATATGTAGGATTGTTAAGGATTGTCTTTTGCAGTTTTATAAGCCGCATAATAATTGCATTTTGTGTTGGATTTCAGATTTGCTGTCAGGTAATTTCTGGGTTAAACACCACTGGGTCTCCCTTGCCATAAAGTAATTAGCTAAAGTTTACACATGTATGCTGCTTTTTAATAAGTCTCAGTGGAGAACTGAGAACTCCAGGATAGATTACTGTAGTAATGTGTTTCTTTTCAGAGCTGGTAGAAACTGAGGTGATCCTTTCTGAATGAAATGTGAAACAATGACGGCTTTTATTATTAAGATTTGTCCCTTTTTCTGGAATAGTATAATTTCAGAAATTGCCCTCCGTAATCATTTGAGACCTTGCCCATTGTTTGTCTCGGAAAGGTGATATATTGCATTTTTGGAAGGAAGGTAAATGGGTCAGATGGAGTTTGGCCTGGGATAAATCAGGAGCAACATTGTCCTGGAATCTAGAGCGAGTGAGTGACAGCTGTTTCAGTTCCATCTCCTCAGGGATCGCACATGGAAATAGATTGAATAATATCACAATAGCTCTGTTCTAACACGTAACGAGCTGTGTAGACAGCATCCTAACAGTCATAGAACACCATTAGGGTGGATGTTTTCCAAAAGTGACTTGTTCATAAAATCCTCAGACAATTTAGCATTTTGTTGAAGGAATTGGGATTTCAAAACTTCATGTGCCCTACGCATAATATGGAGATTTACTTGTAAATATAAGATGCATATTTATAGCTCTGACAGATTTTAAATTGTAATTTTAGCAGTCCCTGAAATGGGTCGTACTGACATTACCTGAGTGGTTGAAGTAAATACGCTACAGCACTCATTCAAAGACATGCATTTATTGCTTGGACAGAGCAAGAACACCTTCTGAAATGCATGTGCAGATTCAGTCGAGTGATAAGGTTTACCCGCTTTAACTTAATGCTGTTGAACTGAATTTACAAAGTAAACTATCTGGTAAAATAACCATAACATTAGCAGCAACACTGAAATACAAGCGCGGTTCTGTCAGTCACATGCGCTTTAAAGTTGCATGTGTTACTATAACTGTATATTCTTCAGAATCATCATTGGCTGGTAGAAAGAAGAAATAGGTTACATAAAAATGTTTACTTAAAAATTAATATAAGGTAAATGTGCAAATAATTCTGGGGGATAAAATTGTCATCTTGCGTTGATGCAGTTTGTCAAGAACATGATGCAGGACGACTGACTGCATGATGAAGCCTGGCTATTAGAATGCAGTTACATGCCCCTAAAATTAGGGATATTAGTGCAAAAATGACCCTGGATGGGTGTGTCTTGTATTTGTATCATACAGTATGATATAGTTTAGCAATATCACATGACATGGGCAAGAGAGCTGATTTTTCTTGAATATCTGCATGATTGCAAATGTGATATTGATTTTATACAACAAGATTTAATTTTAATAGACAAGAAGTTAATATTGTGTTACATTTTAGACTCATTGTCAGTATCGTCTGTTTTTGTGTAATTTCACACAAATTATGAAATGAAAGCCCAAGCATCATTATGAAAATAAAGCCCTAGCAGAACTGTTGTGCACCTCTGATCAACACAGTGGTTTCATTACTGAATGAATCAACATTTTTAAACAAAACAAGTGAGGCAATGATTCAGTGAGCCATTCCCGTTTGAACGAATCGATTGAATGAATGACTGAATGTCTCACTAATTAAGACAGTGATTTGCTGCCACCTACTGGTGCTTTGTTTTATATTTGGAGTAGGCTATCATTTTTTTTTATATTTTTTTTTTATAATTTTATATTTCAGTATTTATTTGTATTTTTGTATGTTGAATTAAAATATTTCTTCCTAAAGCTATTTTTGTAGTGTCTACTAAGTGCTTTTCTAATTTAACACAATAATGACTTTAAATTATCTAATAATAACTATCTTTAATTAATCTGCACATGATGTGTTAATCTCATTAATTTGAGATTAATTTGATTAATTAATCAGTACATTATGGTTTTAATTAGCTAAAAAATGTAAGCACTTGATAGCCCTATTAAAAACATAAAAAATATACATAATAATAGGGCCCTATGAAATCAGTTAGACACCAGTCCATTTTGCAGTTGAATTGTACAGTGATTTGCTGCCACCTACTGGTGCTTTGTTTTATATTTGGAGTAGGCTATCATTTTTTTTTATATTTTTTTTTTATAATTTTATATTTCAGTATTTATTTGTATTTTTGTATGTTGAATTAAAATATTTCTTCCTAAAGCTATTTTTGTAGTGTCTACTAAGTGCTTTTCTAATTTAACACAATAATGACTTTAAATTATATAATAATAACTATCTTTAATTAATCTGCACATGATGTGTTAATCTCATTAATTTGAGATTAATTTGATTAATTAATCAGTACATTATGGTTTTAATTAGCTAAAAAAATGTAAGCACTTGATAGCCCTATTAAAAACATAAAAAATATACATAATAATTAGCCCTACTTTTGATTTATTCATCTATTTGATTTATTTATCGTGTTATACTATAAGTTCTATTTTTATGACTGGTTTCTGTGATTCCTTGTGACTTGAAATCATAGGGTCCTAGTGTATTATGTAGAAAAGTTGAAAATGAAAAATGACTTTTGCTAAAATGTTCTTTGCTAGTTTTGATTGTTTTTGTCCTTTATCCATTCCCTCCCCATCTAGACACACCATCTGGCCATGGCTTGTTCATTCCCTCCTGCCCCACAATGGAATTATGGGTAGCACTCTTTAAAGATCACAGTTTGTGGGAGCCGTAATACACACTAGCATGTGGGTGATGGCATGTATAGGACAGCTATAGCTTTTTTATGCTATTGAAGCATCTTATAATGTTTGAATGTCACGATTGCTACAGCAATGCCTTGTACTTCATTTGTAACAGCATTGTTTGGGATATTATTTAACAAGATGCTTAACCCCAAGTTAATTGAGGGACATTGTGTCTGCAATTTCTGTATTGTAAGGTTGTATGAAAAGCATGATGCACAACAAGGAAACGCATAGCTATTATTGATTGATGTGTGTGATGACGCACACCGGAGGAAGCCGATTGGTTATAGAGAGGGAATCAATGACCCAATTAAACCAGTTTGCTGATTCTGACATTGGCTGTTTGCTTTAGTATCTGTTACTGATCACAGGAAGCTTGCAGATGTAGAGACCTGGTTATAGAAACACTACAAATATACTTTCTGTCTGTAGATGGTTAAACCTTCTCAAGCCATATACTTTATATGTTTACCCATGGATTCATAAGCCTATCTGGCATCTGTTTTCAAGGAAATGTTTACTGCCCAGGCTGAGGTCTGTCAGGTCATAGACCTTCTTAACAGTCACTTCCTAAAAGAGTGTGAAGGGG
Source organism: Sinocyclocheilus grahami (assembly GCF_001515645.1). Taxonomy (NCBI): domain Eukaryota; kingdom Metazoa; phylum Chordata; class Actinopteri; order Cypriniformes; family Cyprinidae; genus Sinocyclocheilus; species Sinocyclocheilus grahami. The sequence goes on along the minus strand of NW_015505307.1, from coordinate 86,252 downwards.
TCTTTAATTAAGTCAACATTATGTAGAGAGCACAGCTTTGCTTTTTGACACCGCTTTGGTGCAATCTGTATTGTGAAAGTCATTCTGCTAATAAAAATGACATTTTTAGAAATAAATAAATAAATAAAACTTCATTCAGTTTTCCAGTTTAGAAATGACAACATGAGACCAGTATGTGTACCATTTTTGGTTCACACCTGTGTAAATATTGGATCTCCTGGTTGTTGTCATGTTTACTTAAAGTATTATAATGTTTTTTATTTTGTATTATTAAATATATATAATATTTACTAAATATAGGTTTTATTTAAATTTGTATCCTTTATGTATTAATATGTATTATGTGTTTAATATGTCTCATGTTTCATTTTAATATTGAGACCACCAGTGCAGTTGATAATGATAGTCCTGGGTGTTTCAGATATAAATAACTCGCTTTGTATTTTCACTTTCTCTTTTTCTTCATTCTCGATATAGTGATGAATAAACAGGTTGGGGTTTTCCCCTTCTCTCTCCTCTGTCTTTGTCATTCAGGCTCTGACTACCTTCTTAGAGCAGATGAGAAGTCGTCATGGAGTCGACCGGACTCATCTGCCTCTGGACAGTACACCTACACCATTCCCAGCCCTACAGAGATACACATCGTTACCAGACCAGGTCAGATTCACCGCACATACTACTAGTTGTATATACACAGTCATCTTCCAGCTTTATTGCTAGAGCTCATCCAGAGTTTTTGTGCTTGTGTTTGCAGAGCCTCTCACACTGAAGATCGATGAAAGGCAGAGACTCGTCCGTGAACGAAGGGAGGAGCTGGAGAAGCAGAATGGTACGGCAAACATACACACGTTGTCATTAAAGACAACATGAACGTGCACTTGCAATGCATGAAACTTTCTTAATGTGACATATTCCAGAATGAGGCAGTATATTCAGTGGGAAATTAGGTAATTGGGTACATTTTAATGCATTCGTATCAGTTTGGTTAGGAAAAATTTGACACATTGGACAATTTAATATCTCTTTTTAACCTCTCGACTGATTTTCTTATACTACGACGTACTACATACTACAACAAAACCAGGTAAAATATGTACATTTTATGTGTAATTGATGCTTTTTTTTAAAAAAATTAATCACTTTTGTGCTCCCTCAGAGAATGATGGGAAATGTAGTTTGGTCATGCAAGACCTCATTATGAGTCTCAGTGAGTAGTTCTAGCAAGCTTCAAAGCTATTCTTCACACACAAAATGTTAAAAACTAAACAGTCACAGCTAAAACTTCACATTGACCGCTTGACATTTAGTTCTTATGAATAATAACAATTAACTTAAAAAAAAAAAAATTTTTTTTTTTTTACACATTCTTTAATTGACACTTCCCGGCACAACTGAAATGCCATTCACGTATGTCATACTTTTGTGTGGACTAAAAGCCATTATAAGAACAGAGACAATTATTAAGAAAGTACATGAGGTCATATGCTTGGTCATTTATTTCATGTTGCCTTTAAGGGTTGCAGTGGTTTACTCTGAAAACACGCAGACACTGTAGAAATGTCCTTTGACCAGAGACTCACTCAGTCCTAATGAGTCTTAATGGGTAATAAGTGTAGTCTAAAAGCAAAGTTAGATGTTCACGTATTATTCTTGTAATTCAGTAAATCATTCTTATGTCAAAACAAACTTTTGCCATGTAAAGCCCTAGGTTTTTAAAAAAAAAATGTTTAGCTATAGCTCATGTCTGTCTGTTCTCCTCTGTTCGTGACTGCATGACTAACTGAATGGGGCAGGTTGCTGTGGCAGTTATGTAAACTCTTGGCAAGGTGGTTACCAGGACACCCGATTTTATGTAAAGGTTTAGAGGCCAGGACAAAAAGGCCAGAGAGAGATTGGCAGATTAATTGTGCTCATTTTATTGAAGTGCTTGGATGCTAATGAAATTGATAATCCACAATGTTGATTATTTACATCTGCCTTCCTTTATATTTGATAATTTTTTTACCTGAGGATCACTTTCCACAGCTTTTTGACCATTTCCCACCTTTTCTCTGGGCTGTAGCATTAAATTAACTTTTTTTTGTGCAACTGTACCTTTAAGACTTGTTATAATCAGCTAATCTGTGTGAACGCTGTAACAATTTTTTCAGGTTGTGGAGTCCAGTATTGTTGTGTTGCCCCGTCCTTCAATGACTCAATGGTTTTTAAAGAAAAGTTAAAAAGCCTTGAATTTTAAATGTTTATTGGCCTTATTGATAGATGGACAGGTTGATGGATGGATCGATATATGGTTCAAGAGATATAGATTGGATCGAACAATAGGTCGATAGATAGACTGATTGATTTCCAGACCTCCTTACATCAGAAAAGTTAAGTTGAAATTATAAACGAATCAAATTTTCCAGCAAGTTTTTCTGAATTTAGGTTGCTAAAGGTCCAGCACCTGATTAAGGATTTTAGATGACGCCAACACATGCGAAGACTCTAGATGATGCCAACTTTCAACATCAAAATCGACAAAACTGTCAGATATTATCCTTATTAGGGCTGTCGCGATAACCGCAATATCGCAATACCGCGCTATTGACGAGCAAACCGCAGAGGAATGCAAGAACCGCAGCAACCGCGATTTTTCCGTGTTTTATTTTTTCGTAAGGTTATGCCCTTCTCGTTTTACACCATGCATGTGGACTGAATATTAAACAAGTTAGTAATGATAACATAATGTGTACCATGCTGATTTGTACAGAGGCTCCGTAGATTTGCACTTAACAAGCCTAAACAGACAGTGAATGAGAGAGAGATCGACTGAGCGCGTGCGATTACTTGCGTCTGTCCTCCAGGCAGAGTCATATATATTTGTGAAAATAGGTTGTCATATCCAAGGAAAGCGAAATCTCTGTCTTAGCATCAAGGCATAGCTGGTCAGCTGAGCCTTCTAAAGTGGCGCTCAAGGTTAAAATGATTTCAACAGCGAGTTTCATTACGTCTCTTTGAATGAATGAATCAGCGTTTTTGAACGTGTAGTTGAATTAGTCACGTTCCACCACCTTGTGGCGCAACACTGTAACTGCACTGCCTGACAGCCCGTCTAGAACGCGCGCAGGTGGCAATATCAATAGAAAGTCTCTTGTCCAGTCAGATTAGAAGATCAGATTACAACTAGGCTAACTGTTATACATATAGGCTAACGATAGCCTAACGATCTTATTGTCAGGTTTATGTTCTGTTAAGTGGACTGTTATTTTGTCATTCTCTTCTGTTTACTTCACTTCCTGTTTCAACGCTATTTGGTTTCGGTTTCATTGTCTTCTGAATATGACCTCGTTAGTTATATCGTAACACATACACACACGAATTATATATATATATGTATATGTATGTGTGTGTATGTATGTATATTTATGGCGGTAAAACCGCATACCGCGCTATTGAGCCACTCAAAATTACCGCAAGGGAAATTCCCTCACCGCTACAGCCCTAATCCTTATATTGTAATCATTAGGAGCACAAGCCGTAATCGCTGCCTCACACATTCACTGTCACATAATGTGTTGTCTTAAAGTTGTATATTACATATGGACCTTACTTTGACACTCATCTCCGGCTGATAACAGAATACTAATTGTAACATTGAAACAAGGTTTATTTTTTAAAGCTACGTTGAAACCGTATGCATTGTAAAAAGTGCTATACAAATAAACTTAAACTTGAACTGAATTGTGTGTGTGCAGCTGCACGGGGTTCCAAGTGGATGGAGAGAGAGGAGAGATCCCGACAGTTTCATGAGAGACAGCTGGAGGAGCGCAGGAAAAGGCTTGATGAGCAGCGGGATAAAGAAGACAGGAGACGCGCTGCTGTGGAGGAGAAACGACGGCAGAATCTGGAGGAGGAGAAGGTGAGGTCACCAGGAAACCCTTTACTGCAGTTGATCTACCAGACTACTTTTTTTCATGCTAAGCCCCACTTTGTCCACAACAATATTCAAAGGTCCTCCTATCTAAGCTGATATGTTCCTCTGGCACTCGTGTTGTTAACTAAAAAAAAAGAAAAATATGTCAGATTACTGTTGTATGTTATTTTATTATTTATTTATTTATTTTTAACAAAGATTATGTTAGTACAACAAAATTTTAATAATATTAAGACTGCCCTGGACATTTGCTGAGGCTCCTTGGTTGAGAACCATTACATTGTCATCACTGTGAAGATATACAGAGACCATTTCTTTATTATTGTAAAGGAAATACTAAAGGCAAATCATTCATTTTGTACAAAGGGCCCATCAGTGTAGACTTGCACTTTTGGTGTGTGTGTGTTAGGGGGTGGACATGCAGGATAAATTATTGAAAAACAAATTAAAAGGACATTTTTGTCCAATTTAAATGCTGGATTGAGAATGTCCTTGTGTACGTTTCAGGCCCGGTATGAGGCTGTTATCAGGAGGACCATGGAGAGGAGTCAGAGAGTCAGGCCGAAGTCCAACCGCTGGAGCTGGGGTGGAACACTCTCTGCTAGCACCTCACACAACAGCGGTAAACACACACACATGCACAGAATGATCAATGTGATCATACTGTATAAAGAGATTCTGGAAAATGTAAATACTTACACATAAAACGATGTTGCTTGTTGTATAGAGGTGGGCTATAACATCTTGTGTAGAAGTGTTTGTACTTCTAACTAGTGGTCGACTGATATTGTTTTTCTGACAGCCGATGCCGATATCTTGGAAAGCAGGGTGGGCGATATAAAGCCGATATAATTTTTTTAATTTTAATTAATGTTTAAGAAATTTTAAATCATTTGAAAATTGATTAAAAAGTAAATGTGTTGAATAAACATACTTATACTTTAGATGACAAAGTATTTTTCACAAATAAATAAATATTTTATAAATAATATAATAAAAAAAGGAAGTAAACACTGTAACTAACAGGGCACTCAGTATTCTGGGAAGTTTGTGTGCATTGGGATTTTGGAATCATATTTTTTCAAATAAAGCCAAGGTAACACTCATTTTACATACAGCACACAGTGAAAATGACATGAATATGGCAGTGGGCAAATGCATAAAGCGCAGCATAATTTAAAATCACGAGTTTAAAGTTTGTCGATCACGCGTCTCCAGTGAAGCTGAACTCTCCACCTGTCCGCATTCAATTCACACGGATCGACCATCACACAGCACACGCGATCATGCAGGATACAAATGCACACTTCACAAGATCTCACAACTGGATCCGACTAAGTTTGCGAGCTTTGTGAAATTAAATGTTCATTAGTCATTCAAAGATTTGTTTAAATTATATAAATACGTATTTGCCGACTGCTGATGGCAAACAAGAAAGTATTATAATGTTTGCCTTTCTATTACTAATAATATAAAAGCAATCGTTATAATACTTTTTGTATACATTTTAATTCCTTTGTTTAACCGTTCTATCTGATTATTAGACAGACTTCTATCCATATTAGACAAAACTGTTAACGACGACGGGAGGGAGAATGTGAGCACTGTGCTCAGGCGCTGCCGCTGTCAGAATAAAAGTCTGTCGCGCCGTCAAAATAAAAGTCGCATGCGCTTGAACGCATCGGCCAAGCAGGAAAACTTATCGGCCGATGCCGATATTTAAAAAAAAATAAAAGCCAAATATAGGCCGATATATCGGTCGACCACTACTTCTAACTTTTGTCTGGATGATAATGAAACAGAAGAAAAAAAATTAAATACTGGGAATATTTCGAACCCTATTCAATTGCTTACAGGTGCTTTAATGCTTCTCTTTTCGGTATTGTGATTTCAGAATTTTTTCGATTGATTATGCAACTCAAATACAAGCTCACTTTAGCCTGGTTGTCAGGATTTAAAATCCTAATATTAGTGCTTTTTAGAGCGTTTAAATATAAATTCATATTGTTTGCACTTGCAGTACAGCATATTTCTTTATGCTCTGCTCACATTTGCTGACTCAGAGCCATGAGCTCACTGCACACTCCCTTTGTTTCCTTTATTTTCCATCAATATCCCTCTTTCCCTTTCTCTGTATGGTTCTGAATCCTTCTTTCTCTCTTTCTTTCACCGCTTCTCTCTATATTTCTTTCTCAGGTTTTGATGATTCTGCTCTCTTTCCGTTGGATCTAGCTGGGCTGGAGCACTATCATGGTGTTTTCAGCGTGGCGCGTCAGCAGCCGTTTTGCTCTAAATGTGAAATATAATCATCAGTGTAGAGCAGCAGACTAGCAGCACTAGCTAGCGCTTGTAGCATCACCGAGTTAGCTTTCTTTTAATTTCCTGTGAACGGTTAGCATGGAGCCAGAAACATGAACAAACTGCTTAACCAGTAGTATGTTGGATGTGGCTTATAGCTTTAGTGGTTTTTGTTTTAAAGGGGACATTTATCCTTTTCTTTTTTTTCTTTTTTTCCTAATTTTTTCTTTATAGTCCACTTTTCACACCAACATTATTCTTACATTTAGTTTTTTTTTTGCTATTACACCTTTACTCCTTTAAGATTAATACATAACATTTCAGGTGTGTCCAAACATTTGACTAGTTTTGTACATCAGTGTCTTTCTATTTTTCATCTTATTTTCCATGATATGACCCCTTTAAAGTCTGATAATGTTGATGTTGGTGACGTTAGATCCTTTTAAAGGTGTTTAAAGACATCACAGATTTCCTATTAGTTTTAATGTGTCTGTCCATTCTGGGACATACAGATGGAAGGCAGATTGTCAGCATTAAGTAGATGAGGGTGCCGTCATACTCTGTAGTCTTTAGTACACGTAGCTAAGCACTTTCCTCAGAACTAACTTAAAAATTAGCATCCATTAAATGCAGGTAAACACAGTAGTAAACATCTCAGTAAAGCCTCTTATGCCCTCTTCCCTTCCCCTTTAGTCCTTTCTTCATTGCATTTGTCTGTATTATGCCTTTAAGTTTTATTAAGTCTGCATCTGATGTTGTATTTTGCGTCTGTGTGTTTGTAGATACTGACAGAAGGTCAGTCTCCACTATGAATCTGTCCAAACCCACAGATCCAGTCATTTCCAAACGCCTGTCATCTTCCTCAGCCGCCTTGCTGAATTCACCAGATAGAGGTAAACACACACGCTATCGGTTTAAATTGTACACAATCAATCACACAGCCAAATGAGTCTCTTTTTAGATGTTTTTTTTGTTTTCACCTCGTTGAATTGATGTTGTTTTTGTGTGTGTGTATTTGTGTGCTGTACCATCCAAGCCTTACAGAAGCAGACATCTCTCTCGTCGTCTTGCTTGATTAAAAAAACACAATCTAAATCCCAAATCTCCAAAGAGAAGATCCCTCAGGACAAACCAGCAGGTGGATTTTAGAAATCCAAGAATCTTTCTTGATGCTCTCCTACTGGATTCAACCCTGTGCTACCCATGGCTCCAGACTGCAAATAAACTAATCATTAATGAAAAAAAGCCTAAATGAACGGTTCACAGAACAGTCAATTACATTTGTCAATATGTGACTTCAATTACATATATGTTAAATTTCTTTAAAATGCATGCCTTTTGCTCCTTCACAGTACACAGTACCTTTTGGATGAGAAATATCGTGATCAAAGAATAATCTTTGCACTCAATGAAGTGCATATTCTGTTTCATTGTAGGCGCTACCATTGCATCCACACAATGTGAGCATGACCAAGCGCTTTTATAAAAAATTTAAAAAATCAAACAAAATTATATATAATCAAACAATTCTGTAATTTTCAGTCTTGAGCTCTGGCTACGCACAACTCTGGAGTCAGGCAATCTCTTCCAGTATTTACAAATATTGCATGCTAGTTTATGCAAGTTAGTTTATGAAAGTTTTAAATGGTTTATGCGTTTGAAAATAATAATTTAGCAATAACGATAATGAGTAAAAAGGTTTACTGTGTGTGTATGCTGCATGCTTCATTTGACTGTAACACATTTTTTGATAGTTCTTGCATGTTTTATCCTACAGCAGTTGGCAACTTTTTTTAAGACAACATGAAATCAAAATAGATTAATGTACTTTTTATTATGCAAAATTCATCAGTGCATGTTTTTTTAAAGAATTTTTTTTACATAATTGTTCATCATAATGTAGTTACTTAAATTATTGCTTTGTGACAGGCTATGTGGTGTGGACAAAATAATATTAATTTCGTAGCTCACTCTTTATGATACAAACAAATCCTGATGATAACATCAGGTCCTGGCCAAAAATATTCTTTCAATTAAAAATATGCCGCTTTACACACATTAAATGGGTTGTGATTGTAGTTTCATGTCTTTCCTCAAGTGGTTATGTTTATGGTAACCAACCTTGTTTTCCTTGATTGACTGGTCTATCTTAAAGGAATAGTTCACCCAAAAATTTGCTGAAAATCTACTCCCCCTCAGGCCATCCAAGATGTAGATGAGTTTGTTTCTTCATGGGAACAGATTTGGAGAAATTTAGCATTACATCACTTGCTCACCACTGGATCCTCTGCAGTGAATGGGTGCCGTCAGAATGAGAGTCCAAACAGCTGATAAAAACATCACAATAATCCACACCATTCCAGACCATCAATTAATGTCTTATGTTGCATGTTTGTAAGAAACAAATCCATCTAGACATTTTTTTACTTCAAGCTGTTGTTTTCGACTAAAATAAGTCTTCTCCTCCAATGAAGAAACAATCCCATCTACATCTTGAATGGCCTGAAGGTGAGTACATTTTAGGCAATTTTTCGTTTTTGGGTGAACTATGCCTTTAAATTGGCTTCATGTTGTCTTTCCACTAGTGGTTATGTTTAGGGTAAAGAATCCTGTTTTACCTTGGTTGGTCTCACTTTACACAGAACTTTACATAAAACATGCATGATTCACCTATGATACCTATTCTAGGCATGCATGATACCTATTCTAGGCATATGATGTTATTAATGGATGTGATGCTTCTTTTTCAGTTGTTCTACTGCATGTTCAAGCAACTTATTTAGCACTTTGTCCCTCAACAACCAAATATTTCCTTTTAATGACAGTGACAGTATATAAGAGAATTTGCATGTGTGTGCTCGTCCAGGTATGCGTCGCATGCCTCTTACCCCGTGGGAGAATACAATGATCAGTCGACTACAGACACCAACACACTCCTACCTGGCCAGGAGTCGCAGCGCCATGTCTTTGTCTGGAGAAGCAGGTAATTGCTTAAATAAAAAAGGTAATTGCAACTTTTTATCTCACAATTCTTACTCTTTTTATCATAATTCTGGGGCAAAAAGACAAAATTATGAGATATAAACTTGCAATTCTTAGAAGAAAAATCTGCATCGTGAGAAACTTGAGATAAAAGTTGCATTTACTTTTAAAAAATGTTTTATTCCAAAGCAAACACAATTGTGAGTTGTAAAATCTGAATTCTAAGAAAAAAACTCCCAGTTGCGAGATATAAACTCAAAATTGTGGGTATAGCTTGTAATTGCAAGATATCTTTTATTTTATTATTTTCAATTCCATAGTGGGAATAAGCTTTCATACAGATAAGATGGGAAATTTGCTTTGCGCCTTTTTTACCAGCCATTTAAAAAAAAAATTCAATTCGGATGTTTAAAATAACTTGTGTTGGTGCTTCAACATGTTAAAAGTTAAGCTGAGACATCTTATTGGTATTCTGCCAGATTGACTGCAGTTTCAAAGTAGTTTTAACTCTGTTTGCGACCGATAATTATACAATAGCTGATCTTCAGGACATTTTATTGTGAACACATGTACAAAAAAAGAGAGCAGCGAAAGAGGGGTTTGAGGGTCTTGTAGAACAGTGAGGGCTGTTTCTGGCAAGGCTCTTGTGCTAAAAAAAACACGCTTTTCAGACAGACTTTTCTCTCAGCGACAGCCTTGCCCAGTTACTGCCAACTTCAGCTTAAACTGACGTGTGTGTGTGTGTGTGAACAAATGGACCTGATGCTAATCTCTCAATGGCTTGTGTCTATTTATGTTTGTCTGTTTCTTGCTAATCGTTTGGTGTGTTTTTTCTGGTTGGGGATGCTGTTATCAACTAATTAAATTCTATCATGGGCAAAAGCATCATCATTGACTCAAGAGGAATTAAACTGTCTGTGTTGTTTAGAATGAAATACTACCTCACTGTTTACTGCATACTGTGCCGTACTATTTACTGCCTGCTGTTTTTATAATCGCGTGAAAGACTTTGCAGTGTGAATACATATTTCAAACAATAAGTGTGCTACGTTGTTGTTAACCTCATTACTTTTTATTTTTAATGTAGTAAATGTTGTCCAGTCTTCATCTCTGAATTAAAAATATTGTTATGCATTTTTATTCCAATTTCAGTCTAATCAAATAATGAGTTAAAGGCATAGTAAAATCAAATTTTTTATTATTTCTAATTCAGTTGTCACCCTAGAAATTTCTAGCGCATCATGGGATATAATATGCCACTTTTGGCAAATTCAGTTCCTTGCATATAGAAAAAATTTACCAAATGAGCACAGTATACATCATACTGCAAAAAATAGTATTGTAGTATGCCATACTGAACACGCTTTCAGTTTGTCCTCACAGTGACGATTGATGTTGTCTCATTTCTATCTAGAGCTATATAGATACTAATACACACTTTCTTTTTCTTCTCTTTCCACTATTTCATCACTCATTCACCCCTTATTAACCCTTTTTTTCTGCACACCTTCCTCCCTCCCTGTCACTCCTCTTGTCTATATTGAATCAATTTATTTATCCCATAATACTCCCTGGTCGGTTGGTTAAACTTGCCTGTGGTACAGTGACCCACGTTTGTCCTCGCTCAGCCTCCTGTCACCCAATGAGCTCCATGTCCTTCAAGTCCATCCAGTCACGCGGAGCTGAGCGACCAATCAAAGCAGGCCTTAATCTTGAGAGACCAGTCAGAGCAGGGTATATCCCTCCGGACAGCAGCACCCGCAGAAAGACCACCCAGAATCTCCCAGTAAGCAACATACACAAGACTCAGTATTGTTGTACAGTAATTATGTGCTTGAATTTGTTTGTGACTGTGCAAGTACCATATGCTTAAGCTTACTTATGAATCTATGTAGGCCAGTTGCAGTGTGTTGATCTTTGTATAATGAAGTATGGAAGTACAGTAGGTGTCTCTCAAAGGATGTGTTTTGTTTCATTGGGCAGATTGACAGGAAGGATAAGGACAATGTGAGAAAGTCGTGGAGTAACCTGTCATATCCCACTACCAGTCTGAGCCTGTTCACACCCAGGAGATCTCCTTCACCTGTCGGTTATCGCAGCAGGGTCACCAATCCTTCCCCCAACAGGTATAAATGGCATTTTTAAGATTAAAACAAGACTGTGAGGAATAAAAGTATATTTCACAATCAACAGGGTTTATATATATATAAAAGCGTTTAGAGGAGGAGAAAGCTCAGAGGGAGAGAGAGGAAGCTGAACGCCTGCAGAGACAGGTACACACAAAAACACACAACAGTCTCATTCATTAACCACACCAGACAGATCATTAAATGCTCAGCAATTACTGTGTGCTTCAGTAAGATAACATGTAAACATTAGGGCTCTAAATAGATTATAAAAATCGTGATTAATCTCATGATATTTTTATACATAATTCAACATTGACTTGAATTTGGCAGAATTTATTAATTTATATACACTACTGTTCAACATTTTTTATTTATAAAAAGTAATTAATACTTTTATTTAGCAAGGATGAAATAAAGTTTTATAGAGAGAGGAAGCTGAACGCCTGCAGAGACAGGTACACACAAAAACACACAACAGTCTCATTCATTAACCACACCAGACAGATCATTAAACGCTCAGCAATCACTGTGTGCTTCAGTAAGATAACATGTAAACATTAGGGCTCTAAATAGATTATAAAAATCGTGATTAATCTCATGATATTTTTATACATAATTCAACATTGACTTGAATTTGGCAGAATTGATTAATTTATATACACTACTGTTCAACATTTTTTATTTATAAAAAGTAATTAATACTTTTATTTAGCAAGGATGAAATAAAGTTTTATAATGCTACAATTTGTAATGGTACAAAAGATTTCGGTTTAAAATAATGCTGTTACATTTTAGCAGACACTTTTATCCAAAGCGACTTAAAGTTCTTTTGTCTGTTCTTTTATACTTTCTGTTCATCAAAGAATCCTGAAGAAAATGTATGACTGTTTCCACGAAAATATAAAGCAGCACAGCTGTTTTCAACAATGATGAGAAATGTTTCTTTAGCAGCAAATCAGCATATATGATTTCTGAAGGATCATGTGACACTGAAGACTGGAGTAATGATGCTGAAAATTAGCTGTGCATCGCAGGAATGTATTACATTTTACAATATATTTAAATAGAAAACAGTTATTTTAATTTGTAATATTATTTTACAATATTACTGTGCTTTTGATTAAATCAGTGCAGCCATGGTGAGAAGAGGATACTTCTAAAAAAAAATTAAACAATCTTACCAACCCCAAACATTTGAACAATAGTGTGTATGTTTATAATTTGCCTCTCATTATAATGTCTCAAAATAAAATACACAAATCATGCATACTATATGCATTAATTGTATACTGTAGGCCAGAGATAGGCTCATGGTTAATGATGTGGAAATACAACAAACAACATGCTGCCACTTTCTAAAGCCACTTTTAGCAATATGTGTGCTAAATAGCATTAAACATGTAATTAATCTCAAAAACATGTTAAGTTTGGCAGCCCTAAAGTAAATGCATGCAGATTTCTTAAATTTTTATATGTAAGATTTATCCAAATGTATTTTTTGTGTTTCTGTATGTTTAGAAAGAGGAAGAGGAGGCCCGCCAGAGAGAAAAGGGAGAGCGTTTGCGTCTAGAGCGAGAGAAACACTTCCAGAAAGAGGAGGCTGAGAGAATGGAGAGGAAGAAGGTAAGCGGAGTTCATTTCATTGAGCGCTGTTTAAGGTAATTACAGGGTTTGAATGTTATCTGAGCTTATTCTTGTCTGTCACAGCGCCTTGAGGAAATTATGAAACGCACACGCCGATCTGATCAGGTGAGGTGTAGTGTCTCTGAGCAGTTGCCATCTTCTTTTCAGCATTGTGGCTGTAATTTGAAGTGCTGAGTTTCACTAACACACACACTCTGTTTCTTTACTTTCTGTTTTGAAGAAAACCACCCCACAGAGTAATGGCGATGTCAGCCAGCAGAGCGGACAGAATTCAGGTGATTTGTGATTTTTTTACATTTACATGTGCAGCAGTTTCCTCACTCTGACATGACATTGTCACGAATGTGATTTATGATGCCTGTCATGAATCTGACATCACTAACCTCCCACTCTCTTGTCTCTCTTAGCGAGTTCAATATCCAGCAGCCCTTCAGTGAGTGTGTCGGCCCCTCAGGCTCCGGAGACCTCCGAGACAGTACGCAGTGACAGTAATGGACACACGGGGCCCAGCTTCATTACACCCATACTGCCCACATCAGATCACAGGTGGGACCAGAGTAATGTTACTGTTAGATCATGTAGTTATTAACATGATCACTTTGGATAATTGTCTACTAAATGGATCCGTATATTGTAATGCAGTAAATGAATCTGTCCTGCCCTCTACTGGTGATAGGATGAACTCCAACAAATGTTTTTCTTTAGATAATTTGTATAAAGACGGTATGAGCACTATTTACATTTAAATGTATTAATTTATTTATTTATCTCAAATGAGAATACAAGCCGAAGTATTTAATCCAACAATATGCTTAATCAGAGAAACTCAAACTTGATGTACAAACAATTTGTAATCTCTGACACCTTTCTTCACTTCAAAGTGTGACTGCCCAGCTCAGAGAAAATGGTGCTGTCACAGAGGCCTTCGAGGAGGTCATAGAGGTTCCCATGGGGACCAAACTGTCCCGTCAAGATGGAGACGGAGAGGAGGTGGAAAATGAAGAGGAGGAGAAGAGAAAGGTTCCCTTATTGGCTTTCGGAGAGAACGGCAGCATGCATAATGTGAGTGGACTGGAGGAAAACCCGGCACAGTAGAGTTCAGGTCAGTCAGTCCGGACACAACATGGATTTGGGGTGACAAGCGATGGCCCCTTTACCTTATTTAGATTTTTTTCCCCCATTATAGATGTATGAACATTTATAATGATGCAAATGCAACCTGCAACACTGGAGTGAAAGAAAACAGAGTCAGAGGGAGACCCCTCACTGTACTTCCCTTCATCTGACGCTTAGACACCTAAAATGGCAAGAGAAATTACGAAATTAAGATCTCTTGGCTTCTACTTTCTGTAATCAGCTCCTGTCTCCTCAAACTGAAGTGGTGCACCTTAGGAACCACATCTTCTGTCTTTTTGGGGGGGACCACCATCGTGGTGACTGAAGTCACGTCTAATACTTGAAGAAAAGTGTCGTCACTGTCGTGAAAGCTCCTGTGAAGTGCTAACCATAAGGAATGTGTGACAAGAGAATGATGTGTGTTGTGTTTGCTTAGATTTATGGCAAAACCTTGTAGTTTTGCTCTCGTTATGCCGGCAATTGAGTGGCTGAACTCTTTGCTTAGTTTTATAATTATTGTTCAAACGAAGAGAACATATTTTCTTTCCTCTTTGCAAAGCTTGAACAGATTTTTGCCTCTTGAATTATACATTTTGCTATGGTTTGCAGAGACCTCATCTCATTCCACCCCAATATATGGCTGTCTGCGCAGTCCAAGCGAAGCAAAACTCCGGGAGTATTTTCTTCCGTATGTTCAAATTAAGCGCAGCCTTCGATTTCTCATTACAGTAATTGTGGGGGAAAAAATGATATATTATGTAAAGTGTGAGGTATTTATACATGATGCAAACAATTGCTCATCTGCCTATAATTAATGCTGATTGAAATGAAACAAGTGTAATACCTTTTTTTCCCATTAGATTTTGGGTTGAAATGTAACTTGGATGTGTTTTTGTGATATTCATAGCGCTGTTGTTTTGAGTAGCATTAATCACAGACATCCAAAAGCAACTTGAGCTATAGGCTTATACGAAATGTAATGTCTGTTTCAATAGTAGAACCCATACAAGCTAATTGTTTAAGATCTTTCGAAAGTAATCATAATGTAATAAAAAATAAGCAGAATCTCCTTCAATTGAAATGCTGCTACCTATGTCTTTCCTTTGCCTTATCAGATGAAGTGAAGTTTTTGAGGATTTGTTAAAGGGCTGATTGTTTTTTTT
>NW_015505307.1:58409-70915 GCF_001515645.1 Sinocyclocheilus grahami | reverse complement strand
GAGTCTTTTCTTCCGTATGTTAAAATTAAGCGCAGCCTTCGATTTCTCATTACAGTAATTGTGGGGGAAAAAATTATATATTATGTAAAGTGTGAGGTATTTATACATGATGCAAACAATTGCTCATCTGCCTATAATTAATGCTGATTGAAATGAAACAAGTGTAATACCTTTTTTTCCCATTAGATTTTGGGTTGAAATGTAACTTGGATGTGTTTTTGTGATATTCATACCGCTGTTGTTTTGAGTAGCATTAATCACAGACATCCAAAAGCAACTTGAGCTATAGGCTTATACGAAATGTAACGTCTGTTTCAATAGTAGAACCCATACAAGCTAATTGTTTAAGATCTTTCGAAAGTAATCATAATGTAATAAAAAATAAGCAGAATCTCCTTCAATTGAAATGCTGCTACCTATGTCTTTCCTTTGCCTTATCAGATGAAGTGAAGTTTTTGAGGATTTGTTAAAGGGCTGATTGTTTTTTTTAAATTTTTAAGTGAAGTTTTTGAGGATTTGTTAAAGGGCTGATTGTTTTTTTTAAATTTTTTTTTTTATTCCTGTTCATCAATAAGCTCGTACCACATGCCCTGTGAGTCCTGCTGCATCATGTAGCCGTTTTCATCCAAGCCCTATGAGAGACATCACCATAATATTTAATAGGGCTTATGGTAAACCAAGTATCCTATGTTGGACATATTATAAAGCAGAATATCTCTAATATAAACAACATAAGACTATCAACATCAGTGAATTCTCAGTGGACACCATGTAAAAAAAGAAGCAGGGATCAATCACAAACCTTGAAACCAAGAAATTGTACATTTTGATATGCAAACACTAAAAAAGTAAACCCAAATGCTGCACAAAATCTGTTCGTAAGAGGGTGGGTGAAGGTTTAAAACAAGCACAACTTGTTTACGGAGATGTCAGGGACAGATTTCTCAGTAAAGACTTATTTAAAGAGCACTTTTGATAAAGCACAAATGTGCCCTTGACCTAACCAACAGCACTGAGTACCACTTTAAAAAACTGAAGCGTTTTCTCCAAACCAAGTCGATCTATATGCATGTACAAATGATAAAAATCAATAAACTTTTTATCTGGAAACGACTAAGGCTGCTTTGTGCATGTGTCTGTGTCAAATGAAGTTGTCACAGTAAATTACTGCTGTGGTTGTGTGATTTTTTGACTGGCCTAGATTAAACTTTTGCATGTCGAATGATTTAATGTTTAGATTCAGAAGTGGTTCATATGGTGTCAGTGTAAGGCTGACATCTTTTATTATTATTATTATTATTATTATTTCCTGATATTTAGATGTTTAAGAAAAACATGCATTCATTTTTTTTTTAAGGGATCTCTAAATTTTCAGTGGTTTTTACCAGCATGCTACAGATGGCGTCAATCAAGCTTTTATTTAATGTGGAATATTTTTTGAGATCATATAGGGAACTAAATTATGTCATGTCTGTATTTTTTTCTGGCAATTATGGAGAAGTGTGTTTGCCTTCTAGTCCATGCTTACCTAAAAATGATTCACAATCTTTTTTTTTTATGTTTAATCAATTATATGATCTATAAATTATTCAAGATGTACGGTTTAATTTAAGCTATACCATTTAAAAATTTGAGGTTGGTATGCTTTTTAACGTTTATGAAAAAAGTCTCACCAAGGCTGAATTTATTTGATCAAAAATTCAATAAAAACAGCAATATTGTGAAATATTATTCCTATTTAAATGAACCGTTTTCTATTTGAACATTACATTTTTTATATTATGTTTTTCTTGCAGACACGAAAACAAACAAACAGACCCTTCTGTATACAATAGTGCAATATGTAAAATGAAGCATGATAATAAGACAAAAAAGGAGAATGGCTATATATAAAAGACCAACATATCCTACAAAGAGTAATTACAATACAAATGATTGCTACAAACCTAAAACAACTGAATACATCATTAGTCCTTGTGGCTCGTCAGAAAAGAAAAAACTGGTTCCCATATTTTGCAGAGTTTCCAGAGATGGTCTATCTAATTCTTTCTAGATGTAAGGTAGATGTGAGTCCAGTTAGCCAGTCAGAAATGAGAGGCCTACAATTTTTCTTCCACAAAAACAGAATAACTTTCTTAGCTACAAACATATACAGTACCATATTGGACACAGGTAACCTTACCTTCGAACTGCGTGACTCCAGCAAATCTGACCAACCAAAAATTGTTATCATTGGGTCGGAGAGTAAAACACAGTTACAGACCTTAGCAAAAAACTGGAATATTTCTAACCATAAACTCTGAATCTGCAGCTTTACATTATCACATATGGGGGAGACGGAAGGATAGAATTTGCTAAGCTTTGTTTTAGAATAGTGACGTCTGTGTAATACCTTGTACTGAATAAGTTGATGTCTTGAATTTAAAAACATGAATAAACAGTTAAAAAAAAACATGAATAAACGGCTAAATATTTTTGTGGGAACTGTGATACATTTCCCCCCCAATGTTTGAAAGAACAGCATTTATTTGAAATAGAAATATTTTGTAACATAATAAATGTCTTTACTGTCACCTTTGATCAATTTAATGCATCCTTGCTACATAAAGTATTTATTTATATATATAAAAAAAAGACTGACCCCAAACTTTGAGCGGTAGTGTATATGTTATGCTTTGTGAGACGTGCTGCATTTAACAAACAAACACACCAAAAACAACCGGAAATTCCTTATTTTCAACACATTTTCTTCAATATTGTCTGTAAATGTTTCTGAAACTTTTCTCCAACTAGAGCATAAAGCACTGGGTTTAAGCAGCAATGTGAAAAAGCCAACAGTCGGCAAGCATAAAATGCATAATCAAGACGAATGGATACATTACAGTCTATGAATGAAGACAAACCATAATCCTGCAGGATTCTCAAGAACATAAGAATGTTGTATGGAGCCCAACCCATGAAGAATACCAGCCCGATGCAGAATATTAGTTTGATAGCCTTGTGTCGCCACTTTGTTCGGGATTGTGCGATTGTCTGGAACATTCTGACTTGACAAAATCCCATGATGCAAAATGCAATCAAGAAGAAAACATTTTGTAAATAAACAGCGGCATGTTTTACTTGAATGCTGTCAAATTCACAGTAAAGAACCCCTTCCTGTTCTAAGACTTGGCTACGAAGGGAGATTAACAGTGCAGCTGTTCCACTCAAGATCCATACGATAAAGGGAGCAACCGAAAAGCATCTGCATCTCTCCCAGTCAGACAGAGGATGAACCACTGCCATGTAACGCTGAACGGTCATTACGGTCAAGAACAACACGCTGCTGTAAAAGCCCACATAGAAGAAGAACTTCACAGCTTTACAACCAACCTCTCCAAATGTCCAACCCCAGATGTAGTACGAGGCCCAAAACGGAAGGCCAAAAGTGAACAGCAGATCTGACACGGCTAAATTGAGGATCAGGATGTTGATCAGCGATCTAAACTTCTCACACAGCACCAGGATGGCCAGAACCAGCAGGTTACCAATGCAACTAAACACAACCAGAAGAGCGAAGAAAACTGGAATAACAATGGATCCAACTTTGACCACCTCTTCTTTGCGACAAAGTTGGTCTTCTGGTTCTGTAGATGTATAGTCTTCAGTCATGATGTTCT
This sequence comes from Sinocyclocheilus grahami, assembly GCF_001515645.1. Lineage (NCBI taxonomy): Eukaryota > Metazoa > Chordata > Actinopteri > Cypriniformes > Cyprinidae > Sinocyclocheilus > Sinocyclocheilus grahami. Next base: position 67,256 of record NW_015505307.1, on the reverse strand, counting down.
CTATATGATCACATTCATTTTGTTATTAGAATGTATTATTATTATATTTTATTATAATTCGATATTTACTTAAAACATGTATTTACTAATAAAATAATAAAGAAAGAAGAATATTCTTACCTTAAGTTTTTCAGTTCTATTAGTACTACTTATTCTGGCAAACTGAAACAAATCGCTAGAAAACTGTGCGGCAAATTGAGGCTAATATTGAGTGACGTGGATGTTTTGGGAGGGATATTTTTTGGGAGTGTTTTTATGATCAATGGGAGGGTTAAAGACACCTACTTGAAAACTCAGCTATTTCTCTTTTCCTTGACAAACGTGAAATGAAAGTATTGTTCTCACAATGAAGGCAGTTGTTCTTTAAAGTGTCGTGGCAAAAACAGTTACATAATAATATTCACATGATTTGTTTCCTTTTCATTATTAACATGAAAAGGAAACAAATCATGTGAGTACTATTAGGTAAACCAGCTATTTTGAAACTCCCATTAACTGGCAACTACCTTAAAATGTTACTAAGGAATTGCCACAACACTTTAAAGAACGACTGCCTTCATTGTGAAAACGATACTTTCATTTCACATTTGTCAAGGAAAAGAGAAATGGCTTAGTTTTGAAGTATAGCTCTTGCCCTCGCTTTTGTTTCAAGTTTAAAATAAACAGCAGGCCAGAGTCATTAAATAGATGAAGAAAATGCTTTTCAAATCATGTATTTATGCCATAATTATAACTGCATTTAAACTAGGCTACAAACTAATAATGTTATTAACCTGCTAAAAAAATAAATGCAGAAAAAATAAGTTTGGCATGATCTCAAATCTTCAATTTTCCTGTGTGTGTAGGTCAATGATGATGCTGTGCTTCCTTCCACAGACCATGATTTACACTGTCACGTGAAAAAAAGAACATTTCCTCTCATAACTACATTTGACGTATTTCACTGCACAAAATTGCATAATCTGCATTTTCACATACAGTTCTCACGGTTTATTTTACAGTAATTTTAGCTGGGAGTATTTAAGAAGTTCATCACTTCATTCACAACATACTGTATGTTCCTTAAAAAACTGACCTGATTTGTTTGTGTATTTGAATTGGAACGTGCTTTTACACAAAGATAGCATTGAAATATTTTGTTGGTTTCAGGTGTTCTTTGTAATTTGTTTGATCATTTGAGCCCACGAGCAGCCAGATTGTTCAATCTTTAAAAATTTGTAGGAAAACAAACATTGAAGGAATAGTTCACCCAAAAATAAGAATTTGCTGAAAATGTATTCACCTTCAGGCCATCCAAGATGTAGATGAGTTTGTTTCTTCAACGGAACAGATTTGGAGAAATGTATCGCATCACTTGCTCACCAGTGGATCCTCTGCAGTGAATGGGTGCCGTCAGAATGAGAGTCCAAACAGCTGATAAAAACATCACAAGTAATCCACACCACTCCAGTCCATCAGTGAACATCCTGAGAAGTGAAAAGCTGCAAGTTTCTAAGAAACAAATCCATCAAGACGTTTTAACTTTAAACCATCATGTCCGTCCATAATCACGCTTCCTCCTATGAAAAAGTCCATCTCCTGTTGTCCTCTCACTTCAAAATCCACAGACATATTAGTTTAAAACTGTTTTGGACTGTTTTTGCTTGTAAACAGTGCTTGATCTGTGCGTATTTCTCTTCTAAATCAGACAAAACGACTTTTTCATTGGATAAAGTAATATTATTGATAGAGGACTTGCATTTTAGCTGAAAGCAGTGGCTTGAAGATAAAAATGTCTTGATGGATTTCTTTCTTACAAACAAGCTTGGAATGGAGACTGGAGTGGTGTGGATGATTATGATGTTTTTTTCAGCTGTTTGGACTCTCATTCTGACGGCACCCATTCACTGCAGAGTGTCCATTGGTGAGCAAGTGATGTAATGCTACATTTCTCCAAATCTGTTCTTGTGAAGAAACAAGCTCTACATCTTGGATGGCCTGAGGGTGAGAAAATGTTCAGCAAATTCTAATTTTCTGATGAACTGTTCCTTTAAATGTGAATAACAAAATTAATACTCCGGAGATTTTTTCTTTTTTCATATATTTGAATCTTTTCACAAAACCTCCTTGAAATTTCTCGTGAAGTATTACAAAACATTGCATCTACAAAAACTAAAATCGCTGGGTTTATGCAGCAGTGTGAGAAAGCTTTCATTCGGCAAGCATAATATGCATTTTCTACACTAGTGCTTACTTTACAATCAGTGAATGGGTGGAAGGTCAAAGATTTTAGGAACATGACAATGTTATATGGAGCCCAACCAATAAAAAACACCAGTGCAATACAGAATATTAGTCTAACAGTCTTGTGTCTCTTATTAGTCCATGATTTTGTGATCGTCCGCAGCATTCTGCCATAGCAATAACCCATGATTAGGAATGCAATGAAGAAAAAAGCATTTTGAAAATAAGCAATGCCAGATCTCCATTCAATACTGTCATATTCACAGTATAGGCTCTCAGATTCTGTCATGACTTTGCTATGAAGTGAACCGAGCAGTGCAACCGTTCCACTCAGGATCCAAACGATAAAAGGAGAGACGGAAAGGCCTCTGCATCTCTCCCAGTCAGACAGAGGATGAACCACTGCCATGTAACGCTGAACGGTCATTAGAGTCAAGAACAGCACGCTGCTGTAAAAGCCCACATAGAAGAAGAACTTCACAGCTTTACAACCAACCTCTCCAAATGTCCAACCCCAGATGTAGTACGAGGCCCAAAACGGAAGGCCAAAGGTGAACCGCAGATCTGACACGGCTAAATAAAGGATTGAGACATTGGTCAGGCATCTGAGGCTTTTGTAGAGCACAAGGAAAAGCAGAATGAGGATATTACAGATGCAGCTCAACACAACCACTGCTGTGAAAATGAGTGGAATAGCACTGGATCCGACTTTCACCTCCTCTTTGCGACACAACTCGTCTGAATAGACTTCAATTAAGTAGTTAGGGTCAACTGTATTCTCATCAGTCATGTTGTTTTTTGCTATTTGTACACTGGAGGAAAACAACAACAAAACATTGAAAATATTTTCACTTAGAAAGTGCTTGTAATTTTCTGAAATAATTACAAAAAACAGCAAGTAACACATTGAATTAAACATGAAAAGACTGAAATAGTATTTTCTTGTAAAACATACTCCAGCAATCTTTGTTCGATTTATGGCGTTGACGGTTTTATTTACGGTGTATACTGTATTAAAAAAAAATAGGTAGAGAAACAATATTTACTCAGAAATTGCTTTTACATTTGACTAATAATTACAAAGAAACATGAAGTTGCAAATTGAGTTAAACGTGACATTTTGAAGTCGTAAAACTGAACGAGTATTTTCTTTATTTGCAACTTTGAAAAATCATTTTTGTCAGTGTATGGAAAGATATTAATACAATCTCTGCCTTTTCATTAAGTAAAAATGTATAGACGTTATATCAGTCAGTTTAGCTTTAATAACTTTGTCAAATGAATATATACAGTACATGACTTACCTGAATTATTGATGATATTGATCTAGGTAGACCTCAGTGATGATCAGAACAGCATATTAACCGACCAATCCAGACGATTACAATCTCTAGTATAAAATGATCTGCAGTTTCATGAACTGTTAATATATCGACCAACTATAATAACTACAAGTTATAAGAACGTGTCAAGTCAGTGTATTAAAACAGCATGCTGATTTCTGAGTGATGTATGGCAAGCAAATGAATAAATCAAATCTCAGATATTTTCTTCCCATATTTCACAGAAGAAGCTGAAGTGGCTTTGTGATCTTTACAATTGAAGCAACTGCTCTACTTAAACTATTTTGCAATGACAGAGGAGGCAACAAATACCACAGGAAAGTCACCTACTTTCTAATGAGCAGAGACCCAAATAATGTCAAATGTGTCTGCTCTTCTCTGCATTAATGACGACACATGGGGTTCTTTCATTACATACTTTCAGTTATATTTTTATATGCAGAAATGAGATTTTCAACAAACACAAAAAGGAAGAAGAACACATGGTTATAATTTAGAACATGATTTTCTCACAACTGAATGCGTTTTACTTTTGAGTCTTCTCTAGCTTCATAAGAGAGTCTCGTGCTCAAAATTTCCAATGAAACAGCAATAAATTTTGCTATCAAAAGTCATTTTCATTTGGTTTGTAACTTCATTTCCTATTATACTGGGGGAGAAATGGAGTAGCATTTACATAAAAAAAGCTAGGGAACAATTAGCAAATTTCACAAATAATTACAAAGAAAATGAAACTGACACATTTAATTCAGTATAAAAAAAATTAAGTAAAATGTGTAGAAAGACTGAAACAGCCTAGCATTTGTAATCGTTTTATTTACAAATTTGTCAAAGCATCACAAAGTCATACATTAGCTAAATGTATTGCTCATTCAGATTTATCCGATGAATTCTTTTACACTAATTTTCCCCACTCATTCCTTTGCTAGAAAACAGAAAGAACACCTTCAATAAACTTGAGGCAGAATTTATGAGGATATAAACCTGATTGGATGTAAAACTTGTTTTACACGTTTTGTGCCTATACTGTGTATGCTAATTCATTTTCTGACTGTCGATTTGCCCTGCTATTAATTGAGAAGTGTATTTATTTCACTGATAAATGCACTCTAAAAAGGGGTTCTTTACACTTAGTAACAGTTCTAGTTTGTCCTGAAGAACCATGTTTTGTGTGTGTATGTGTGTGTGCTAGAATGGTTCTTTTCCCCACCTTTTTGTTTTTGAAATCTGTAGCTGTCAAAAAACATTGCATTTTGAAAATCCTTTCAAAGTGTTACGGTTGGTGCTAATAAAGCTCACGGAGACGAGGATTAACACTAGACAATAGACTTTAATAACAAATACTGGGGACAGGAATGAAATATACATCAACATAAACCGACAAACACTGAGGGAGAACTGAGGACTTATAAGCATGAACCAAACAAAGGAACTAATGAGGTAACTAACAAGACAACAGGTGGACAGAATGAACTAATTAGAACTTTTACTTTTTTTTTTCTTTTTTTTTTTAGAAGCTTTTACGTAAAGGTCCCCTGAAATGCCTTGAAACACGCAGCGTTATTGGGACAGGAATGAAATATACATCAACATAAACCGACAAACACTGAGGGAGAACTGAGGACTTATAAGCATGAACCAAACAAAGGAACTAATGAGGTAACTAACAAGACAACAGGTGGACAGAATGAACTAATTAGAACTTTTACTTTTTTTTTTCTTTTTTTTTTTAGAAGCTTTTACGTAAAGGTCCCCTGAAATGCCTTGAAACACGCAGCGTTATTCTATGTGGTGACCATTTCAACTGAAACAGGAAGACAGGGTGGGACATATCGAGCAGCCACGCCCCCTTTTTAAATTAGCCAATAGCGTTTTGTTTATATATGCACGGGTCAGAGCCGTTGAGCTCGGTAAAGCCGCATTTGACAGCCGCAGTCATGATTACCCCCTAGATTCAATATGAAACTCATATAGTAAAACAAAATAGTGATCATAATTATGCTGAGGCTGTGTAGTTTTAAAAGTGTTTAATATGCCGACTCGCGCATATGATGCTCCGTGTGGTCTCTAGACCGGAGCCAAAGTCCGGATCAGACTGTGCGCGCTGCCACAGATCACGTGACACAATGTGAAACCAGACCTCATTTGCCCCAATCAAAAGCATATTTACACTATCTGAATCGTTCCCTATCGTCTACATTGTACACTACGTGCCATTCACTGTACAGGAAGTACTACACTGTGAACAAGCGACCGATCTCAGCCATAGTTTCAGCGTCTATAGTGTAGGGGCGCATTTGATTGGTCAGAAGATTTGATGAGAAGATGAAGTACGATGTGACGTCAAAAAAATCGTTGAGCCGTTTTGGCGGAAGTGACGAACTAAAAACTTTGAATGCTTATATCTTCTAAACGCGAATTTTGCCACTGTTTTGGAGCACACTGCCTTATAGATAACCTTAAGACTAACATATTGATACTAACTTGTAAAAAAGTAAAAAACTTTCATTTTGATTTCATGGGGACTTTAAATGGAAGAGCGGAATGGATTCTATTTAACACCGAAAAGGGTTCTGCTATTGTTACAAACGGAAGAATTTAGAACCATTTCAGTGTAGAACAAATGTTTATAGTAAAAATGGGCAGTACTTTTTGACCACAAAAACTGACCACATTCTTAAAAATAAATGTTTTATCTTTTTTTGCAGCATTGCCATTGAAGAGCCATTTTTGGCTCTCCAAAGAACTTTTAAGTGAACAGTTCTTACAAGAATTCATTCCTAGTGTGAAGAATATTTCAATAATCTAAAGAACCTTTTTTCTCACTATAAAGAACCTTTTGAGCAATAGAAAGTTTCCATGAATGTTAAAAGGTTCTTCACGGAACCATAATTCATAAACTGGAGTCATATTTTATGATCATGCAGGATTTTACTTTTACTCTGCGTTATCCATTTAATAAACTGTACAAGCAGTGACATAAACATGAAAGTCATAATGTACATTAAATTCATACAGTAACAGACGAAAGAAGGTATATAGATATATTTTAATTTCATATTAGAATATTTTCTTCATTACTAATGACACATATGTTGGTGGGCTTATTACGTACTTTCAGTTATATTTTTACCTACAAAAATTGAGAACTTTTAACCACAAAAAGGAAGAACACTGGTTATAATTCGGAACATGATTTTCTCAGAACTGAAAGCTTTTGCTGCTTGATAGAGAGAGGAATTATCCTCTAAAGTGGCACTTTGTTTATTTCAATTTCAATTATGCCGATGTAACGATTGCAGTTATATTGGCAGAAGCTGTGCAATGGCTCAACAAGGTTTTCAAATAATCAGCTCCAGCATATCAATAATAATAATAAAAAATGGCTGCAACAGTATCTCTGTGTACATCATTCACATTGTATTTGAAAACTCAAAATTGGTTCGCTGCAATCGGTAAAAGTACTTGAGTTTTCTCTTAATACATTGAACCCTGCGATTGATTTTTTGCCAATCTGGTTTGACTGGAATTGAGGTTTTTTTTTTTTTGAAAGATCTTCTGCAGAATCATTTTTAGATGATTCCTGAACTTTACTCCAACAAAAACGTAAAACACAGGGTTCAAGCAGCAGTGTGAGAAAGCTATCATTCGGCAAGCATAATATGCATATTCTAGACTAATACTTACTTTACAATCAGTGAATGGGTGGAAGGTCAAAGATTTTAGGAACATGACAATGTTATATGGAGCCCAACCAATAAAAAACACCAGTGCAATACAGAATATTAGTCTAACAGTCTTGTGTCTCTTATTAGTCCGCGATTTTGTGATCGTCCGCAGCATTCTGCCATAACAATAACCCATGATTAGGAATGCAATGAAGAAAAAAGCATTTTGAAAATAAGCAATGCCAGATCTCCATTCAATACTGTCATATTCACAGTATAGGCTCTCAGATTCTGTCATGACTTTGCTATGAAGTGAACCGAGCAGTGCAACTGTTCCACTCAGGATCCAAACGATAAAAGGAGAGACGGAAAGGCCTCTGCATCTCTCCCAGTCAGACAGAGGATGAACCACTGCCATGTAACGCTGAACGGTCATTAGAGTCAAGAACAGCACGCTGCTGTAAAAGCCCACATAGAAGAAGAACTTCACAGCTTTACAACCAACCTCTCCAAATGTCCAACCCCAGATGTAGTACGAGGCCCAAAACGGAAGGCCAAAAGTGAACAGCAGATCTGACACGGCTAAATTGAGGATGAAGACGTTGGTCAGGGATTTGAGGCTCTCGTAGAGTGCAAGCATGACCAGAACGAGGATGTTACCGATGCAGCTCAACACAACCACTGCTGTGAAAAAGATTGGAATAACAAAGGATCCGATTTTCACCACCTCCTCTTTGCGACACAACTCGTCTTCATAGGCTTGGTTATAATCATATGTTGCATTCTCATCAGTCATGTTGTTCTGCAACAGCAAACTATTTCAGGTTTGCCCAAGTTCAGTTCTTTGTTCCCTACCGACGGTTTCTGTGGAGAATCAACTCAAACATCAACACAATCTGCATTTTCATTAAGACAAAAGAGAAAAAAGTTATATTAATCAATTTATCTAAATTTATCCCAGTGTGAAACATTTAGTTCTTACCTGTTGCTCTTTTCACTGTCAGTTTGCAAGACAATAAACTATCTCTTCTCTAACTAAACAGAATCAAACCAGACTGATATGAAATATATAAAACATTGTCCCCACAGGCTGACCTTCTTGTCCAATAGACAGGTGATCAGAGATGTGGTAGAGGTGTTCGTGTTTTTCACTATTTATACTGAAGAGGAGGTTTTTCTTCCTTTTTTTTTTTTTAAAACACACCATGCATATACAAGCATGCCAATCATGTACACAAAAGACCGTTTGTTTGTTAGACAGAAATATCAAAATTAAGTAATAATTGATGGAATAGAACAGATATCATAGAAGAATAGTGGAAGAAAAATAATTTTGTAATATATTATAATATTTAATGTTATTGCATTACATAACTAAAATAAATAAAATGATATATATATATGTATATGGTTAAATTACATTTTATTAATCAAAAAGCATGTCTAATTAATTAAAATCATGAAACTTAAACAATTTAACATCAATTTATTAAACGTTTAACAAATATTACGTTTAGGGCCCTATGAAATGTTTTATTTGTCCAAACTTATGTTTTATTGTAACCAAATTCTGTTTTATCATGTCTAATTTGAAAGCATAAAACAAGTTTCAT
>NW_015505307.1:57481-58355 GCF_001515645.1 Sinocyclocheilus grahami | reverse complement strand
CAGCCGAAGATCAAACCGTGCCGTCATCAGTTCTTCTGCAGTATCTTGCAGCAGAATAATAGTCCTCTGCTGCTGCACTTGTATGGATTCTTAAGCATTTATTGCAACTACATTTAATCTTTTTTGTCAAACAAACTGGCTTATGAATAGCTGGACACAACTCATACCTGGTCAGAGTCTAGACAGGGCTTTCTTCTGTGTAGATATAAATTATATTCTTTGCATCAGCTGGGCATGGCAGGTGTCATAGCCTACCCTGCTCACCCCGTAAGTCTGTTTGTTTGTTTAATTAAGAAATTCATTAATTAATTTGTTTCAAAATAAATATTTTAAACACTAAGACAAAAAGGAAATAATAATAAATTGGCTTGGGTATATATAAGCCTATGTTCACGCAAGAAGTAGACAACCGGAGAACAACAGATATTAAATAGCCTGCTGTTAGAGTTATATAATGTAGTCTTGTGTTTTATTAAAATTGATTATAATTGATATCTCAAAAGGATATGCACTTGTGCACAGCGTGAGCTGCTGCACACTTGCACTGCAACGCAAGTGTTCATAAAATATAATAACTTGCCATTTCGGTTTGTTTCTCACCAAACCCTCAGTATACCTTCAGAATGCTTGGAATATATGCCACGGGATGCATAGGATTATTTTACGACAGATATGCATCCGCTTCCAAAAAACAAACAAAAAACTGAAGTCACCATTCTCAGCCATTAAATTGGCAAGCGCGAGCAGGACATTTTTGTGTTAAGTAATAAGCCTTTAGAACAACATTAAGGTGAGTAGTGACTCTAGTTCACACAGTTCCAATAAATTGCGATGGGTTAAATAAACTCAATAAGCAGACAGACTACAGTCAAGC
>NW_015505307.1:37362-57214 GCF_001515645.1 Sinocyclocheilus grahami | reverse complement strand
TTAAAAAGAAGAGCATTTATTTAAAATAGAAATCTTTTCTAACAATATACACTACCATTCAAAATTTGGGGTCAGTAAATTTGTATTCTTTCTTTTTTTGAAAGAAATTAAAACTTTCATTCAGCAAGGTTGTGTTAAATTGTTAAGACGTGATACCAAAGATTTATATTGTTAGAAAAGATTAATATTTTGAATAAATGCTGTTCTTTTCAACTTTTTATTCATCAAAGAATCCTGAAAAAAGTATCACAGTCTCCCAAAAAAATATTTGGCAGCACAACTGTTGCCAACGTTGATAAATCTAATAATAATCAGCATTTTAGAATGATTTCTTAAGGATCATGTGACACTTTATACTGGAGTAATGGCTGATGGAAATTCAGCTTTTCATCACAGAAATAAATTATATTTTAAAGGATATTAAAATAGAAACCATTATTTTATATTGTAATAACATTTTGCAAGATTACTGTTTTTTTCTGTATTTTTGATCAAATAAATGCAGCCTTGATGAGCATAAGAGACTTCTTTAAAAAACATTACAAGTCTTACTGATCCCAAACTTTTGAACGGTATAGTGTGTGTGTATGTATATATATATATACTTTTTTATATAAATATAATATAATAAATATAATATAATATAATTTCATGAGATCCAGCGAGTGGGACTTACCCTAAAGTCTACCCGTTATGCTATCAGTACACAAGAGCTGGGTGTCATTTGTCTCTGCAGTGAGCACTGCTTGAAAAGAACTGCTCTTGTTCTCGTAACCAAACTTAAGGCGGGGCTATTTTTCGCGATCCAATAAAAAAAGAGTTCGGCTGTGAAGTCCGCCGTCTATGGCGGAAATTTCTGTCAATCAAAAATAGTAGCCTAGCAAGGTTGTTTCACGATGTAAACTAAAAGTGGGCCTTCTCGGATCCTTACAAAAGCCAAAGTATGTCAGCTTCTTTTTTTCACTTTCAAGACATTTATCACACATTTAACAAACGTCCAGCTGTAATACATACATGCTAACTTCAGTCTAAAACCGCGTTTATCCGGAATAAACATTCTGACATGTCGTCCTGGCTGTTTACCCTGTAACTCTTGACTGTATAGTTGTTTTATATAGTTGAACTTCTGTTCGTTTTTTTAAACCTAGTTTCTATGGCAACAAAAGACGCTGTTCCAGAGAACTCGTTCCTTTTCATTTGAATTCAAACCAGTGAAAGTCAACGGAAAAAGAACGCGGCCACTGATGTTTGTTTACATTTCAAAAACAGCTGTTTCTAGTGATGTTGTGTAATCGAACAGTAAATATGATTGTTTCTCTCAAAGGTCTTTTATCTGTTCCACTCTGAGGGTTCAGATGTCATGTGTTATTATTTTGTAACTTGATATTTAAAATTCTGCGTAGTCATAGATTATCATAAACAAACAGGAGACGCAGTGAATGTCATTTGAGTAATTAAGAAGAACTAGATAAGTTAAAATGTCTTCAGTGGAAAAATCTATCCGTCTGTCTGTCTGTCTGTCTATCTATCTGTCTGTCTGTCTGTCTGTCTGTCTGTCTATCTATCTATCCGTCTGTCTGTCTGTCTGTCTGTCTATCCGTCCGTCTATCCGTCTCTCTGTCTGTCTATCCGTCCGTCTATCCGTCTCTCTGTCTGTCTATCCGTCCGTCTATCCGTCTCTCTGTCTGTCTATCCGTCCGTCTATCCGTCTCTCTGTCTGTCTATCCGTCCGTCTATCCGTCTCTCTGTCTGTCTATCCGTCCGTCTATCCGTCTCTCTGTCTGTCTATCCGTCCGTCTATCCGTCTCTCTGTCTGTCTATCCGTCCGTCTATCCGTCTCTCTGTCTGTCTATCCGTCCGTCTATCCGTCTCTCTGTCTGTCTATCCGTCCGTCTATCCGTCTCTCTGTCTGTCTATCCGTCCGTCTATCCGTCTCTCTGTCTGTCTATCCGTCCGTCTATCCGTCTCTCTGTCTGTCTATCCGTCCGTCTATCCGTCTCTCTGTCTGTCTATCCGTCCGTCTATCCGTCTCTCTGTCTGTCTATCCGTCCGTCTATCCGTCTCTCTGTCTGTCTATCCGTCCGTCTATCCGTCTCTCTGTCTGTCTATCCATCCGTCTATCCGTCTCTCTGTCTGTCTATCTATCCATCTGTCTGTCTTTCTATCTATCTGTCTGTCTATCCATCTGTCTATTAAACCAGCTGTTAAAATAGATTAGAGAAGTAGGTTTGTCTTACCATGCTCTAAATTATCTTTTCATTTGAATTCAAACCATTGAAAGTCAACAGAACGTGTGAAAGAACGCGGACACTGATGTTTGTTTACATTTCAAAAACAGCTGTTTCTAGTGAAATTCGGCATTGCATCACTTGCTCGCCAATGGATCCTCTACAGTGAATGAGTGCTGACAGATTGAGAGTCCAAACAGCTGAAGAAAACATCAATTAAAATCCTGTGAAGAAAAAAGCTGCGCGTTTGTAATAAACGAATCCATTGTTAAGACTTTTTTAACTTCCAACCATCGCTTCTGGCTAAAATACAAGCCCTCTATCCATAACATTCCTTCCTCAAGTGGAAAAGTCGTCTCGTCTGAATCGGGATAGAAATATGCACAGATCAAGCACCGTTTACAAGCGAAAACAGTTCTAAATAAATATGTTGGTGGAATTTGATGTTAGAGGACAACAAAGGGATACCACTTAAAATCACTAATATGACTGATATGTCATGCTTCTCTATAAATAAATATAATGTGCATATAAAATGTGAGTTATCTTTTGTCACTGTGATTCTTTCACTCAGCAGATTACGGATGACCTCTTGACCTCGTTGGCAGGAAGCTAGTCAGACCATGGCTGCTGGTGCTGCAGTCGGAGAGGGTCAGATCCAACGGTTTATCAGAGATCTGCATGGTACGGATGTGCGTTGGCTTTCATGAGAGAGGCAGAGCTATTGTTTAGAGAGTGAAAAGAGACACATGGTCCACGGTGGAGCACGTGCAGTTGCAGTCCTCAGGGTGCTGGCTTTCAACATGGGGGAAAGAGAAATGCAAAACGAGAGAGACCTGCGTGTCAGAGTTTATCCCTCATGTGTGCCGTTTCAGTTCCTGAGGTGGATGAAAGGCGCGTGGAAGACATACAACCAAAAATGGGCTAAAGAAGGAGAAAAAACACTTCTTAAACCTTTGAAAAAAATGACTATAAAATTATTAATTACAGTGTGTTGCTCTGTAATTGTTTTAAAATGTGCATTTACATATCTTTGTCATTTTTATTGTCATACTTGCTTTATTCTGATGGTCTTTTCTTACAGATGCTGTTTCAGAACTGACAAAAGAGTATAAGGAGAACGGCGAGCCCATTACAGATGACAGCTCCAACCTGCACAAGTTCGCCTACAAACTGGAGTACCTGCTACAGGTCAGAGACATAGACACGGAAAAAAGATGTAAACGGGCTCCCAAACTTCTTATTTGATTGATCAAACTAGTTAGAAATGCATATGATTACATCGTATTTGTTGTGTAAATTCTCATGCAGCCTGACCAACAAAACAGTATCGCATACTCACCTGCCAATCAACCATTGTGCTAAAACAAGGATTTTAAACTTTACTGTTATGTGTGGGTTTACAAGAAAAACGTAATCAAGATGCAAATGTAAAATGATGTCTTAAAAATAGGGCTGGGTATCGTTCAAAAATGTTATTATATTGATACCGATACCCTGACTTCGATACCGGTTCCTGAACGATACTTTTTTCTATACCAATTTTATGAAATCAAGTTTAACAAGATTACATTATCTAAAAAAAAAAAAACTTTGGTTTTATTTTCAGCTTGTTGAGACTCATCTCCTGAGCCACTGCACAAAGGAACAAAATGTAACCAACACAATAAATCAGTGCAAATAGTTTTAATAAAGCTCAAATAGTCTTCAGTTTACACATCTGTTAGGCTACATTTACACTAGTGCGTGTTCGTTTTAAAACGCATAGCTCAGACAGAATAATGATTTCTATTTATTTTCCACTGATTTGCTGATGCAGCTTCCAGCGCTGTCTGCCTGTGTTCTCTCTTCCATGATTGCTGCTCTGACTCAGAGTCAGCAGTAATAACATATTTCATTTCAGCAACATTACATGGCCAAAACACACATTAGACGGCAATCGGAAGTAATTACAAACACTCGATGGTGGTTTAAAGTGAGTTTTGAGTAAAAATGGAATATAAATCTTATTTATTGTCTTATGTAGCATGATGCTACAGTTTGCATGAACGGTCATATAACACGCACTTTCGGTCGTGTAACGTTAGTATGAACGGACATCTGCATATGATCGGAATGCCACGCAGCTCCCGCACTACTCTCCATAGGAAATGAATGACTGAATGACTGGTCTGTCGTTTGTCGGAGATAGTGGAAAGCCGGCTTGAAACGCAGTGGAAACGCCAGTATGACGAGTATCGTTTTCATTTTAAAACATAAATGCACCAGTGTAAATGTAGCCTTACATCTAAGGGGGCTGGGACGCATTCGCACTACAGCCTCACGTGTGCGCCACATCTCTGAGTGTAACTGGTGTAAACTAGTAGGTGTATTCAACAGTGTTGGGGGTAACGTGTTACAAGTAACGTGAGTTATGTAATCAGATTACTTTTTTCAAGTAACTAGTAAAGTAACGCATTGCTCTGTAATTTACAAGAGAATATCTGAGTTACTTTTGTAAATAAGTAACGCAAGTTACTTTTTTTTCCAATGTATTGATTGACAGCTCTCCTGTTGAGAGAAATCAGAAGATGTTACTGTAGTTCTAAATTAAATATGAATATGCGTTAATTCATCTCACTCACACACAAAAAACACACAGATTCAGTATTCCTAAAATTTATAAAAAAATGCAACTCAGAATATGACGCAAACCTGCAATAATTAAATGTTAAACAACACAAATATCATTTATGTATTTAATCCCATTCTATTTGCTTCTGACCTTCGATGATCCAGTTCAATCATACTAATAAGCACAAATGACTCTAGACAAACACTTGTGTGTCTTTTTTTATTGCTGAAGTATGTTGAAATGTCTTCTTGTGCATTCTACTGTACGGACGTAAATTTACTTTCCCTTCAGCCTGAGACTTATTCATTTCACTTTTGGTGTGAAAAGGCTTTTATATTTGCCAAAGATAGAACTTTTTTATTTTAAAAACGAACAAGCAAGCCCTGTCCGGATTTAAAAAGTAACGCAAAAGTAACGTAACGCATTACTGTCAGTTTCCATAAAAAGTAACTAAGTAAAGTAATTAGTTACTTTCTTAGGGAGTAACGCAATATTGTAATGCATTACTTTTAAAAGTAACTTTCCCCAACACTGGTGTTGAAATTGACGCGGACCGACTGTGCAGGCCGATCGGCGTATTACAGTACCACGAGAGCTGAAGAGAGCAGACTTCTCCGTGCGCTTTCGAATCGGTCTCGCGGATGTCAAACACTTATTGATCTGCGCCGCACCTCTTCTAGTCGAACACACTGGCTAGTGCTGCAGGCTTATTGGCTCACTGACGCTGATGAGATAAACCCCTTAGGTATCGAAATTTGGTACGGAACGACGAGACGTTTTTCGATACTCGATGGTATCAAGGCATTTCGGTCGGTGCCTAAAAAGTATCAAACTCGATACCCAGCCCTACTTAAAAATGAAACAAAATTAAGTGAGTTTATGCTCAAAGCAAGAACAATAATTGGCTAAAGGGCTATGAAATGTTTTCCCTTTAAATTAATTTGTTTTGTACGGTGACCGAGAGAGCTCAATGCACTGCAACTTAAGAAAACACATGCAAATAGAAAAAGCACCAGCAAATTAAGAAAATATCTTCATCAGTTTGACAACACATGTTCTGCAAATTCTCACAATGCGACCAAATACAGAAATGCGCTGCAAATCCTCACAACACAATTAAATACAGAAATGCACTTCGAATACACACAACACAACCAAATACAGAAAAGCGTTGCATGTAGCACAGACCACAACGGAAATTTTTCTAGGGGACCCCAACAACCCTTACGAAAATTAACTATTTTTATTAAAGTAAAAGTGTATTAATGATGTTTTTGGTGTTTGCAATTTTACCATTACCATTTTTTTTGGAGTGATTACCATTTGTGTATCTACGACACACGTATCATGGTTAAACTATGGTTAGTGTAATTTGTGATTACCATGGTTTAACTATAGTAGCCATGTCTGTGCGTATTTGCGGCGCATTTCTGTATCTGGTTGTGTTGTGAGTCTTTGCAGCGCATTTGTTGTCAAACTGATGAAGATATTTTCTTAATTCACTGGTGTTTTTTTCATTTGCAGCGCGTTGAGCTCTCTCGGCCACCGTAGTTTTGTGTGCTTTATTTGTATTTCTGGTGCTTTATTTTTGTGTATTATCAACATGCAGTGACAGACTGATGTGATTAGTCACATAATGGGAAACCCTCGCTTTGATTAAACCCAACTACAAGTGATCACAGGACATGCATGTTAATATCAGATGTAAATGACAGTTGTCTCTGCCGACTCACTTGAGATCTGATCATCCGTGACGGATGCTAATACCAGGTGTGAAGCAGGCCATATGGATACACTCAAAACCCGTAATCGTGCAAGATGAGATCTCCCGCTGTCCTGAAAGGACTTGAAACTTTTTAATTTAAACTTCTTTGAGCCTGCTTTTAAGATGTTTCTCAGTCATTTATCTGAAGTGTTATGTTATTGTTATATTGCTCAGTTCGGCCAGAAGGAGAAAACAACATTTCTGGGATCCAGAAAAGACTACTGGGATTATTTCAGCGACTGCCTGGCCAAAATCAAAGGAGCAAACGATGGAATCCGCTTTGTTAAATCAATTTCAGAGGTTAGTATCTCTCTCATTCACTTCCTACATGCATCTGAGGAGTGTGTTCCTGTGTGACATGCTAAATATTTTTATTATAACAAAATCATTTATAATAATAATAACAATAATGTAGGTGTATGAAAAATATGAGTAGGTAATATAAATTTTATATTACTATATAATATGGACATTTGATAGATGAATGTAATAATGATAATATTATATTTATTAATATTAATTCATAAATAATAAATACTCATTTATAATATAATAATAATATTGCTAATAATAAACTTTATTTAAAGCACCTTCAAAAGTAGCTTCTCAGAGCACTTTACATAGTAAAAACAACAATGTTAACAATAAAAACATTACAAACTAATGCAAATGCATAAACGTAAGAAATAAAAATATATAAACCCGTGTCATTCACATTCACTTATTCTCAACATTAAAGGGTTAGTTCACCCAAAAATGAAAATTCTGTCATTAATTACTCACCGTCATGTCGTTTCAAACCCGTAAGACCTTCGTTCATCTTCAGAACACAAATTAAGATATTTTTGATGGAATCTGAGAGCTGTCTGACCCTGCATAGACAGCAATGCGACTGAAATGTTCCCAAGTCCAGAAACATAGCAAGGAGATCGGTAAAATAATCCATGTGACATCAGTGGCTCAATTATACGAAGCTACGAGAATACTTTTTGTGCGCAAAAAAAAATTAATAAATAACGACTTTATTCAACATTTAGGTTGTTATGTAAGAAATAAAAATATATAAACCCGTGTCATTCACATTCACTTATTCTCAACATTAAAGGGTTAGTTCACCCAAAAATGAAAATTCTGTCATTAATTACTCACCGTCATGTCGTTTCAAACCCGTAAGACCTTCGTTCATCTTCAGAACACAAATTAAGATATTTTTGATGGAATCTGAGAGCTGTCTGACCCTGCATAGACAGCAATGCGACTGAAATGTTCCCAAGTCCAGAAACATAGCAAGGAGATCGGTAAAATAATCCATGTGACATCAGTGGTTCAATTATACGAAGCTACGAGAATACTTTTTGTGCGCAAAAAAAATTAATAAATAACGACTTTATTCAACAATTAGGTTGTTATTACAGATCTCCTTGCTGGTCAGACAGCTCTCAGATTCTATCAAAAATATCTTAATTTGTGTTCCGAAGATGAAGAGTAATTAATGACAGAATTTTCATTTTTGGGTGAACTATCCCTTTAACAACTAACAATACTACTAATGTGACTAATATTTTATTATTCATTTATAATAATTGCATATGCATGAAAAAGCAGTAAATGTCCATGCTCACTACCCTTTTTTTATTTAGTTGTATTACTGGACATCTCTTAACAAAGCATGTCCGTAGACACACACTTTTTGTTTAAACAAACCTTCCTATCAGATTTGTACAGTTCCGTTTTGTCACTGAAATACAAGAGATTTTTGTGATACCATTGATCAGGTTGTTCCGTGTCTGCCCACATTATATGCTGATCTAAATGCCATGTTCTTTTTAAAAGTGCCACTTCCCCATGAACACTGTTTGATATTGTCCACGGTCAAATTTGTTTTTGTATTGTCTTGACACTGAACTCTGCTAATGTGGTGACCAGCTTCCTTATCTTGTGGTGAGGTCAGTTTCGGTGGCAGATACGCTGAATTTTGGGAATTAAATTTGAGTAACAGTAGGTTAATTATTCAGCTTTGACTGATTACTAGTTGTACTCTGTGTCTGTATGCATGTGTAAATATGGGCATTTCATTATGCCACACAGAAAAAGTCAAACATCCATCAATTTAAAAGAAAAAAATAGTGTCTTTTAACAATATTAAAAGTTATTTGCCTTAAATATTAAGCAACCACCCAAAACATCCTAGCAGTCACTTGCAACACCTTGAAAAATGAAATGTCCGATATGTTTTGGAACACTGCAGATACTTGAGTGGCAGTGAAAGCGTTGTTCTTTTTCTGTCTTAGCTCAAGACGTCTCTGGGTAAAGGCAGAGCATTTATCCGTTACTCACTCGTGCATCAGCGGCTGGCTGACACACTCCAGCAGTGCCTCATGAACCACAGGGTCACCAGGTAACACTTCACTGTCATCTCACCTGTCATGCTACCCATCTTTCTTAATAAATATAGAATTTAGTATTCAGACCCTTAGTCTAAGTCTTTGATTGTTTGAATTCCAAATATTACATTGAAATGTCCTTTTGAAATTATTAAATTGTTTTTTTAATGAAGACAATGAAATGTGTGTCAGTGCAATGTTTCTACATGTATGTGTATTAAAAAAATATTCACATGATTGGATTTTATATTAATGCAGTAATTGTTAAAAGTTTGGAAACATTACGATTTTAACATGTTTTTGATGAAGTCTCTTATGCTCACCAAGTTTTCAAAAATACAATAAAAACAGTAATATTGTGAAATATTATTACCATTTAAAACAAATGTTTTCTATTTCAATATAATTTAAAATATAATTTATTTCTGTGATGCAAAGCTGAATTTTCAGCATCATTACTCCAGTCTTCAGTGTCACATGATCCTTCAGAAATCATTCTAATATGCTGATTTGCTGCTCAAGAAACATTTCTTATTATTATCAATGATGAAAACAGTAGTGCTGCTTAAATATGCGGAAACCTTGATATGCTACCATTCAAATTTTTATTGTGTGTGTTTGAGTGCGTGTGGTTTTTTAAATAGAAATGAATGCTTTTATTTAGCAAACATGCATCCGATTAATAAAAAATGACAGTAAAAACAATAATGTTACAAAAGATTCAATTTCAAATAGACTCTGTTCTTTTGAACTTTCTATTCATCAAAGAATACTGAAAAAAATAGCAAAGTAGAGTGGAAGACTGGAGTAATGATGCTGAAAATTCAGCATTATATCACAGGAATAAATTACATTTTAAAATCTATTCACATAGAAAACAAATTGTAATAATATTTCACAATATTTCTTGCTTTGATACAATAATTGCAGCCTTGCTGAGCATAAGAGACTTCATTAAAAACAATTAAAAATCCTAATGTTTCCAAACTTTTAACAAGTACTGTATACAATATGGACATTTGAATAATAGTTATCATGATAATAATGAACTTTTATGGTGTATGAAACATATGAATATATATTATAGATTTACAAAAATTTTATAAAATACTTTAAATGGACATTTGAAAAATAAATGTCGTCATAATCAACTATTACTGCACCTTTAAAAGCAGCTTCTTAAAGTACAGCCTTAACAACAAAAACATTACAAACTAATGAAAATAATAAAACATGCAATAAAAAAAAAATACATAATGTGTAGATGTGCATTGCATATATGATACAATGTGTGATTGTATTTTAAACATGGCAGTAAATTAAATCTGTTACTTTATAAATTATTTAAAATGGAAATACAACTTGATATTGAATCAAGTTTTTAATCAAGGTTACAATCAAATAACTTTTTGTAATTCAACATCTGTATGCCAAAGTTTAGCAAACACACAAAATGTTTTCATGCAGCATTTCTGCGATTATGGAGAAATTACACCTGAAATAGGTTGTGCCATTAGCGTAGATGCATGATTATTCATGCTAATGTCCGTGTTCACCATCTAAACCAAAAAAGGTGAAAACTTGTGCATAAGCTGCCATTTCCGCATGTTCTATTTACAGTATTTTAACAACACACAACTTAATTCAGTAGAAACAATACTGAGAGTGCTTCCCCCGTAGTTTTACTTCTTTAAATGGGCTTCCCTCTTTAAAGAAAACGCCTTTACATTTTTACTCAAGGTTTATGGGTCTGTGCTATGCATGTGTATACAAGCTTAATATAATAAGGTCTTACTGCAGACCTTTCTGCATGCTGTTTGTATTTGCATGTAGGTACGTAAATTTAGCAAACTAAGTTAATCGAGAACTGTCACAAACTGTTGTGCAAGAGGTTGTTGTAAGTTGCATTAGCTTATACACTACCGTTCAAAAGTTTTGGATCAGTAAGACTTGTAATGCTTTTTAAAGAAGTCTCTTATGCTCATCAAGGCTGCATTTATTTGATCAAAAATACAGAAAAAAACAGTAATCTTGCAAAATGTTATTACAATATAAAATAATGGTTTCCATTTTAATATCCTTTAAAATATAATTTATTTCTGTGATGCAAAGCTGAATTTCCATCAGCCATTACTCCAGTATAAAGTGTCACATGATCCTTAAGAAATCATTCTAAAATGCTGATTATTATTAGATTTATCAATGTTGGCAACAGTTGTGCTGCCAAATATTTTTTTGGAAACCGTTACTTTTTTCAGGATTCTTTGATGAATAAAAAGTTGAAAAGAACAGCATTTATTCAAAATATAAATATTTTCTAACAATATAAATCTTTGGTATCACGTCTTAACAATTTAACACAACCTTGCTGAATGAAAGTTTTAATTTCTTTCAAAAAAAGAAAGAATAAAAATGTACTGACCCCAAACTTTTGAACGGTAGTGTATAATGTTAGAAAATATTTCAATTTTAAATAAATGCTCTTCTTTTTAACTTTTTATTCATCAAAGAATCCTGAAAAAAAGTATCACAGGTTCCAAAAAAATATTAAGCAGCACAACAGTTTCCAGCACTGATAATAAATCAGCATATTACAATGATTTCTGAAGATCATGTGACACTGAAGACTGGAGTAATGATGCTGAAAATTCAGCTTTGCATCACAGGAATACATTAGATTTGAATGTATATTAAAATAGAAAAACTTTATTTTACATCGTAATAATATTTCACAATATCAAATTTTTTCCTGTATTTTTGATCAAATAAATGCAGCCTTGATGAACATAAGAAACTATTTTTTTTCCAGTACAAATATCTAAACATCCTTAAGTCAAGATTCATTTGAAGATATTGAACAAAATGAAGTGAGCTTTGATTTTGCTTTTCAAGTAAATGTATCTTTATTTAAATGCATCTTTATTTATATTTTTGCACTGGGAAACAAGAAACAAATTATGATGAAGAAAACCTTTTTTTTTTTGCAGTGTGATCAGAAGGTAGTCTAAACATTATTTCCATATTATAGTTGTATTCAAGTTTAAGTTTCTTTGTAAAATGAATTAAAAAGTAATGAAGATGTGTTGGAAGCTTTATTTTCAAACTTTGAAGCATTGCTAATATAAGAAAACATATTGATGTGTTGCATTCATTTTATTCTTTAAATTTTCTTTACTTGGTCTTAAAAAGTCTTAAATTTACCTTCATAAAAACCTGCAGAAACCCTGAATGTAATAAGATTTGGAGTGCCATCATTTTTATTTCTTATTGAAGAACTAGACTGTTTTCCAAGGCTTTTTTTTTCTTCTGTAGTGACTGGTATAATTCCCGGAGTCCATTTCTCAAACCCCATCTCAGTGTGGACATCATTAATTACCTCTATGAGCTCAATGATGTTCAATTTGATGTGGCATCCAGGGGTCATGACCTTGACTCAGAGTGGCCCACTTTTGCAAGGTAAGAACACACTATAATTTTTGCAATTTCTATTATAAATAATAAAACATCAACAGTATATTACTACAAAAACAATGGCACACATATAATGCTACTAATTTATGGTCCATTTGCCATTTAGTATTTATGATCCATTTGCCATGACTGGAAATAGTATGTGTGTGGATGTGTTTGAATAAGCTGATTAATGTTCAATTAACTTAATTTAAAGTTAATTTAAAAAATGTCTCACAGTAGGACACTGGGAAGGACTAGCTCCCCCAGTCACATGTGGAAACCACCGAGTCGTAGTTCCAGCATCAACAGTCTGGCCAGTACATACTCACAGGTACCAGCACACCTTTTGAAGGTCCCTGTTGTCATGAATCATTCTAAACTTTACACTACTGTTTTATATCCAGTAGATGGCAGTGTTCAAGCAATCTCTCTTTCTTTCATTCTATGTATATTCCCTCTCTCAAAATTTCTTTCAAACATTGTAGCAGGCCCATGAGTTCCCTGGGAGTCCAGACTTTGGACCTGGGCTTCTATCCGACATGTCTGTCCAAAACTCCAGTGGACTTAATGATTCTTCCATCAGTGCTATAGACGAACTCCGTCTGGAGCTGGACCAGTCTGAATTAAAGCAAAGAGAGCTACTCGACCAGGTTCAGCAGTTTGGCAGAGAGACAGGTGAACTCCACGGGGTTGTGGTAGAACTCCAAAGGCAGCTGGACGTCTCTCTAGCTGCCCAAGGTAACCATCAGGAGCTCCAGCGGAACCTGGAGGTGCTAGCTGAGAGCGAACAAGCACTATTCCATGAGCTGGAGGTCTTAAGGGGACGCGAGACTATCAGGGAGGCCTCCTATAAGGACCTCCAGGACATGTTGGCAGCAGCAGAACGGAAAAATGAGGAACTGATGGCCAGGCTAGATGGAGTATTGAATGAGAAAGGCCAGAGGGCAGCCAGTGACTTCAACTCTGCCCAAAAGATTCACGAGCTGTTAAATGAATTGAAAGAGGCTGAGAAGGGAAGGATAGATGCTCTGGCAGAAGGAGAAGAGAGGAGGAGGCAGGCAGAACAGCTGGCTGAGAAAATCAGAATAAAGGATGAAGCACTCAAAGAGGCTGAAGTGAAAATGGCAGCTTGGATGGAAAAGGGTGAGCAACTGCAAACCAGGGCAGAAGAGCACTGTAATGTCATGGACAAACTTCAAGGGGCACTTGCAGTGCGAGAGAAGGACACCAGCAACCTGCAAATGCAACTGCAAGATCTCCAGCACTCTCAGGAAACAATGGAAAAGCAGGCCAAAGTGGAGTGGAAGGAAATGCAAGAGGATAAAGAAGAGCTTGAGAAGAAGGTGAGTGGCCTGGAAGAGCTGTTGCAAACATTACGGGCACAGCTGAAGGCTAAGGAGTCCAATCTTCTCTCCAGTATCAAGAGAGTCCAGTATTTGGAGAAGGAATCAGAGAAGCTTAACAGTGACAAACAGAATCTGAGAGAAACCATATCTGCACTGGAGAACAGCACCAAAGAGCAGTCCAAGAAGATTGAGGAATACAAAGATAGCTGTGGCAAGCTAATGGAGGAAAACAGCAAGCTCCTCCAGATGGTGAACAAGAATGAAGAGACCAAGAAGGAGTTGCTTAAAAACAAATCTTCTCTGGAGAGTGAGCTGGCTGGATTGAAGGCCTCAGAGAAGCACTTGCGAGCGCAAATTGATGATGCCAAAGTGACTGTGGATGAAAGAGAGCAGCGGCTCAGAGAGGAGAACAGAAGTCTGGATGAAAGGCTACATAAGGCCAACATGCAGTTGGAGGAATCCGAAAGTTCAATTCGCCAATGGAAACTGGAGAACAAGGACCTCATGGAGGTTCAGGTGACTCTTAGGGCATCTCTCGCAGCCATGCAGGAGGAGATACGCAACATCAACAGCCAGATTGCTGAACTTGAGAGGAGTCTTGGAGCAGCGAGATGCAATGAGGCAAACCTGACCACACAACTTAAAGATAAGGATTCCGAACTGGAGGATCGGGAGAAGCTCTGTGAGGAGCTCCAGGGAAGGGTGGAAGAACTTGAAGGTCAGGAGAGGGATTTGGAAATGGAGAAGACAAAGGCAGAAAGAGCCTTTGTTAAACAGACAGAGATGATTAAGACTCTTGAGGCCCAGAGGACAGCTGTGGAGAAGGTCCAACTTGAGCAGAGTGCATGCCATGCTAAAGAGACCCAAGAGATGGCCTCAAAAGTGACTCTCCTGGAAGATCAGCTGGGACTGAGTGTGAAAGAGGTTTCTAGGCTTCAAGAGGAGGTGCTCGATCTCAGGGCTAAACTTTACAGTGCTGTGGAGGAAAAGGACAAGACCCAAGCAAAGCTGGAGGTCACCGAGGCTTCCTGTGCAGAACTACGAACCTTGACTGAGCAGTTGAAGAAGCAGGCAGAGGAGCAGAATCGACTGCATGTGAAAGAGCTGCTGCAGTCTAGCGAACGGGTCGATGCCATAGCTTTGCAACTGAATCAGGAGACATCCACATGCAAGAAAACAACCGCTGAACTCACTTCAGTCCAAGAGGAGCTGGCGGAGCTCAAGTCCCAGAATGAAAGGTTGGTTCTGGAGAATGCTGAGACCAGAGAAGGTGTCCATCGGGTCAACACAGAAATGGCAGAGTTGGGAATGACAATTTGCAAGCTCACCGCAGAGCGGGAAGAGGCCCGGAAACAATGGGCTGCCGAAGCTGCTCGGATCCAGGAACTTCAACAGCAGGGAGTAAAGGAAACGGAGCGACTTAATGCTAGCTTGGTGGCTCTTCACCAAGAAAACTCTAGTCTACAAGAAGAGATCCAGCAGACGGAGAAACTTTCAGAAACTATGCTGGAGCTAAAGGAGCTGCTGGACAAAACCGAGGGTGAACGGGACACTGCTCGTGAAGAGATCGCGGCAGTGAAATTTCAGATGAGCACGGAGAGCATGACTTTCAAAAACCAGATAAAGGTAAAATGAGTTCAGAATCATCAGTCATTATCACTTCAAATCTATTCTGTCAAATACTTATGCTGCGTTCACGTCATGGTAAAATTACCATAATTACAAGTAGACAACTCTACTCTGTACAAGCTTTCTGAAATAATTTGTTTCTATGGTAACACTCATAATGCAAAATGCATTATAGAAGAAATATAAAACAGAAATATGTAATGTATATATATCTATCACAGCCTTTTTGGTTGTTTTTACATATCACACAGTTAAGTGAGAGAAATTGGTCATAATTCAAGTTCATGTGAATGCTATATAAAAGGCAGGAACTCATAATTACAGTATTTCTGTCTTGATATGAATGCAGCATTTTCAGTAGACTTTAGTGAAGTTTTATCTAATTTACTTTGTGATTAACAGAAATCCAAGTACTTTTCTTGTAAAATAGTGACTATTTTAGTATAGTATCTTTTTTTTTTAAATACTTTGTATTATTTCTTGATATAATTAGTATTTGTTTTTTAACATAGAGCATTAATGAAGAGATTAAGGGTTTGAAAACTCAGCTAGACATGGAGTTGAAGAAGACATCTGAGCTGGAGGCCAAATTATCCGAGTTAGAGGTATGCAAATGTTGAGCCAGGTTAGGATAGACTAACAACATCACTTTTAATACTTCTATTTCAATGATCTACATGATCATCAGATACTTTTTGCATACCAGCATGTGAATGATTATTATTCATCTCTGTTGGCTGATAACACTGGTATTAGTAGGAGATGAAGCTCTGATCTCTCGCTGCTCCTTTTGTACTTGTTCAGTGGAGACCCACTGTGCCAGACAGTGGAACAGAAGACAAGAGATTGGGGTTAATTGCCAGACAGTGATGAATAATTTGCTTCTCATTAAGTCTATAATTAGGAACAGTGCAGACTGTTACCTGCAGATATTTGTCAATTAGAGTATAAGTTCCACTGTAATTATTTTGTAAAATAATGCTCCTCCAGTTGTGCAGCTTTTTGCAACAATAAAGCTTGTTTTTTTTTTTGCTTAGTTATTTTTTTTTTTGCATAACTATTGAGTCAAATATACATTTACAATTATTTCTCTTTGAAAAACGTTATAATAGAAGCACAGTGGTACAGTGTATTTGATGGTAAAACCATGGTGCTGAATTATACCATTTTATGCACCATGGTATTTAAAATAATACCGCAAAACATGGTATTCCCTCACAAAAAGTTCTTAGGCAGTACCATGTTATTGCAGTGATTTTAGATGGTAATACTATTGTGCCTTGAAATGGACAATGGTAGGGAAATGCATGTATCTACATGGTGCTTTCAAGAATACCATGATACTACCAAAATACCATGGTACAAACAACCATGATGGAACCATAGACATTTTTGTAAGTGTTATGTTACATGTCCAAAATAGATTAGTTATGGTACATTTCTGTTAATGTTAACACATTGTTAAATGCTGTAATTTCAATAATACAGTAATGCATTTTTTATTATATTCCTTGGATAAGATGAAATAATCAAGATAAAATAAAACAAAACGAGAAAAAATAACTATACAGTGTCAGTGTATACAAATGTTTGATGTTTCTGTGTACAGATTGTGTTCATGCATTTGGCTGTTTGTTTGTGTATTTAGGCAGTAAATATTGAATACTCTCATCTGATTGAGGAGAAAGATTCTCACATCACTGACTGTGAGACTCAGATGCATGAGAGAGAGTGTGAGACACAGCAACTGCAAGAAAGTGTATCAAGGTGAGTGTTCAAAAACACAATAAAAGGGTTAATGCAGTACAGATAATGGATCTGCATGTGTAAAAGCCATCTCTAATGGATTTCCAAATGGATCTTCATAAGGATTTCATAGACCCTGGAAGAGATTCAGTTTTAGTAATCGGTTAGGTTATATTTGTATGCATTATTATGAGCTTCTATTTTCTTTTTCTCTCTCCCTTAGTACCAAAGAGGCTCTTAGTGAGGTACAGAAAGAGAGGGAAGAACTGAAGCAGAAATTGGATCAAGTGTTGACAGAGACTCAGAATCAGCATCTCCAGATGTCTGCTGAGCTGGAGGATCTGGGCCAAACCAAATTAAACCTGGAGGAACGGCTCATTGAACTTATCAGGTCTGTATATAGATCTTGTTTTAAAATTTAAACTTAAAAAAAAAAAAAATCTTAATGATGAAGCAAGCCCCTCAATTTCTTTTACTACTTTAGGCTTGCATGTCATCTTGTGCTACTTGAAATAAAAAGCTCTGGTCAGGCTTCAGAGGAGAGAAACTAAAAATAGACTAAAAACAATTTCACAGATGAAGCTACTTGTATTCTCAATGAGATGTTAAGAAAAGCTGATAATGGCTGTGTTCAGTGTCTGTATATCAAAATACAAGAAGCACAAATAAAAGCAGGTCAAGGGCCCGTACTCATCTGCTAGATTGTCTCAGTCTTTGTACATTCCTGCCACACTCACACACAAGCAGATGTTTGTTATTTGCTCTTTTTAAGTGCATGGCTTGTTGAGTTCTCATGGATTGTAAGGTAATTCACTTTAATTCTCAATGCAAAACAAAACTAAAATGTGAATGTCTAGAGAGCCAGACAGCTGAGATGAGAACACGACCGAACAAAAATAAAGATGCTGCTGCAACAAAAGTGTCTGAGATATTCAGGAACTCACATAAGCATTTCTTTTTTGATGAAATATGCCGTTCGGTGTGAATACAATTATTCACATAATCAAACAGCTGCAGATGTTATAAAACTCTATCCTTGACATGAAAAGGAAATGAACCATGAAAGGTGCTTTAAGTCATTGAGGACCCCAAGAGACAAAAGAGAACCTAAGAGATTCTGAGTCTTTGTTTCTCATCTCCTCCTTTCTCTCTGTGTTTCAGGGATAAGGATGCTCTGTGGAAGAAGTCGGATGCTCTGGAGTTCGAGCAGAAGCTGAGAGCGGAGGAGCAGTGGTGGCTGGTCGATAAAGAGGCCACACATTGTCTGGGCTGCCAGGGCCAGTTCACATGGTGGCTGCGGCGCCATCACTGCAGGTGGGCAATCTCACGAACACCTCACCCACTCTGATCTCAAGTTAGAAGTGAAGTGAAATGCAAAAACCTGCAGAAAATAAATGTGTGAATATTAATGTTAAGGAAAGTAGAAGTATTGTATGGAAGCCCGTTTCTGCCACTGAATAAAAAAATAAAAGAGGTAATTGTGACTTTTTATCTCACAATTCTGACTTTTTTTCTCAGAATTGCATGATACAAACTCGCAATTGCGAGTTAAAAAGTCATAATTGAGAGATATAAACTCGCAATTGCGAGATATAAACTCACAATTCTGACTTTTTTTTCTCAGAATTGAGATATAAACTCGCAATTCTGAGAACATATCAGTATTTTTCCCCCCTCAAAATTAGACTTTAACTCGCATTTGTGAGTTTATATATCACAATTCTGAGAAAAAAAGTCAGAATTGCAAGTTTTTATCTCGCATTTGTGACTTTATATCTCGCAATTCTGACTTTATTGTGAGTTTATATCACGCAATTCTGAGAAAAAAAAGTCAGAATTCTGATTTTATATCTCACAATTTTGTGAAAAAAGTCAGAATTGTGAGATAAAAAGTCGCAATTACCTTTTTTTTTTTTTTATTCAGTGGCGGAAACGGACTTCCATAGTATTGTACACATTTTTTGAAGAAAGATTTAGCAATCACACCACGTTAGTTTAGCGCACAGTGCTAATGTTTTTGTTGTGAAATGTTTTGCTGAAAAAATGGTTATATTTCTTGAAATGAAATTACACTATATTTGAAAGTGTGTATTGTAAAAAGCATTTATTCAACAAAATATTCATGCATTTTTAAGTGAGTTTTGAGTGTCCAAATCTGTCAGTATGTGCAGGTTTAGCACTGGAGGAATTTAAATTAAATCATTGTCTTTTTCTGGGCAAACATAACACATTTTTGTCTGTTTGCTTTGCTACCTGATCTGCATAATGACTTTAGTCAATCTGGCTGAAACAATGCAGGCAAAAATTGCAAATAAACACCATCACTTAGAGCAATTAATTCTTAGTCAATCCTCACCTCAGGTCTTTTAGACACATCCTGAGGTTTTATTGCAATTCTTTGAGTACATTGAAGGAATAGTTCACCCCAGAAAGAAAATTCACCCACAGGCAGTCCAAGATGTAGATGAGTTTGTTTCTTCATCGGAAGAACAGATTTGGAGAAATGTAGCATTCCATCACTTGCTCACCAATGGATCCTCTGCAGTGAATGGGTGCCGTCAGAATGAGAGTCTATAAACAGTTGATAAAAACATCACAATAATCCACACCACTCCAGTCAATCAACTAACCTCTGGTGAAGTGAAAAGCTGCGTGTTTGTAAGAAACAAATACATCAAGATTTTTTT
>NW_015505307.1:15389-36609 GCF_001515645.1 Sinocyclocheilus grahami | reverse complement strand
TTGTGACTTTTTATCTCACAATTCTGACTTTTTTTCTCAGAATTGCATGATACAAACTCGCAATTGCGAGTTAAAAAGTCGAGATATAAAGATATAAACTCGCAATTGCGAGATATAAACTCACAATTCTGACTTTTTTTTCTCAGAATTGAGATATAATTCTGAGAACCTGAGAACATATCAGTATTTTTCCCCCCTCAAAATTAGACTTTAACTCGCATTTGTGAGTTTATATATCACAATTCTGAGAAAAAAAGTCAGAATTGCAAGTTTTTATCTCGCATTTGTGACTTTATATCTCGCAATTCTGACTTTATTGTGAGTTTATATCACGCAATTCTGAGAAAAAAAAGTCAGAATTCTGATTTTATATCTCACAATTTTGTGAAAAAAGTCAGAATTGTGAGATAAAAAGTCGCAATTACCTTTTTTTTTTTTTTATTCAGTGGCGGAAACGGACTTCCATAGTATTGTACACATTTTTTGAAGAAAGATTTAGCAATCACACCACGTTAGTTTAGCGCACAGTGCTAATGTTTTTGTTGTGAAATGTTTTGCTGAAAAAATGGTTATATTTCTTGAAATGAAATTACACTATATTTGAAAGTGTGTATTGTAAAAAGCATTTATTCAACAAAATATTCATGCATTTTTAAGTGAGTTTTGAGTGTCCAAATCTGTCAGTATGTGCAGGTTTAGCACTGGAGGAATTTAAATTAAATCATTGTCTTTTTCTGGGCAAACATAACACATTTTTGTCTGTTTGCTTTGCTACCTGATCTGCATAATGACTTTAGTCAATCTGGCTGAAACAATGCAGACAAAAATTGCAAATAAACACCATCACTTAGAGCAATTAATTCTAAGTCAATCCTCACCTCAGGTCTTTTAGACACATCCTGAGGTTTTATTGCAATTCTTTGAGTACATTGAAGGAATAGTTCACCCCAGAAAGAAAATTCACCCACAGGCAGTCCAAGATGTAGATGAGTTTGTTTCTTCATCGGAAGAACAGATTTGGAGAAATGTAGCATTCCATCACTTGCTCACCAATGGATCCTCTGCAGTGAATGGGTGCCGTCAGAATGAGAGTCTATAAACAGTTGATAAAAACATCACAATAATCCACACCACTCCAGTCAATCAACTAACCTCTGGTGAAGTGAAAAGCTGCGTGTTTGTAAGAAACAAATACATCAAGATTTTTTTAAAGTATTAATCCTCTATCATAATATTGCTTTGTCCAGTGAAAAAGTAGAGTCTATAAACAGTTGATAAAAACATCACAATAATCCACACCACTCCAGTCAATCAACTAACCTCTGGTGAAGTGAAAAGCTGCGTGTTTGTAAGAAACAAATACATCAAGATTTTTTTTAAGTATTAATCCTCTATCATAATATTGCTTTGTCCAGTGAAAAAGTCATCTCGTCTGACTGAATCAGGAGAGAAATGACCAAAACAACAATCCAAAACAGTTCTAAAGAAATATGTCAGTGGATTTTGATGTGAAAGGACCTCAGGGCATTGGACTTTTTCACTGAAGGAAGCATTATTATTTTTATTATTATGGGCTTTATTTTGTCCAGAAGCGATGGTTCAATGTTAAAACGCTTTAACGATGGATTTGTTTCTTACATACACACAGCTTTTCACTTCACAAGACATTAATTGATGGACTCATGTCATATGGATTACTTGTGAATTATTGTGATGTTTTTATCAGCTGTTTGGACTCTCATTCTGACGGCACCCATTCACTGCAGAGGATCCATTGGTGAGCAAGTGATGCTACATTTCTCCAAATCTTGGCCTGAGTTCATTTTCAGCAAATTTTCATTTTGGGCAAACTGTTTTCAGTACTTATGGATTAGATTACATTTTTGCATTATGTAAAAATGTAATATAATTCATATTTTAAGACCTGATAAGTAATTTGCCAACTATTTTCTGCTACAGAGCGATTTACACTGAGTCTGAAATTTTCATCAAGCTCAACAAAAAATATTTGGACACCTAAATTGACTTAAAAAAAAGTTCATCATAGTACAATATTTCAGACTGTATATAAAGAACTTTAGTGATGCATTTGTGCCAAATATGCTGACTTTTGTTATACTGTGTTCTTGGCAGGTTGTGTGGCCGTATCTTCTGTTACTACTGCAGCAATAATTTTGTGATGACAAAAAACTCAAAGAAGGAGCGCTGCTGCCGAGACTGCTACATGCAGCACAACGCTGTGGTGGAAAGATTCACGAAAGCTGAACTCAGCAGCTCGTCAGAGAATCAACCACAGCTTCATGCAAATGCTTCCGGTCTACCACCACCACCCTATATACCCACACCAAGAGTTACAGGTACAGATGCAGCCAAAAACAGACCATAAAAATACTTAAGAGTTGATTGCACATGAATGCCACCTTAAAAGTTGTAATTATGTACATGTTAACTGTGTAGTTTCATCTGTATGCATTTTGTTTATGAAGAGTTGGCAGAAAACGTCTCATTTAACTGATTCATGAAGACACACTTGTGCAATTAACTTGCATTTCTCATGATGGAAAAAACTTAAATTGCACACCAAATGTGCATCATTTACTCTTCATTGTGTTGCATTAGTGCTAAAAAGCTTTCTGCCTCCTGACAATGAAAAAAGAGACTTGTCCATTTTATTCTTTATTATGTCATAGTTTCTGTCTTGCATGTAGGAACTTCCCAGGAGGTCTTGAATGTAAAATTACTTGAGTAGTTATGCTTTACGTTTTAAATTCAGGAAACTTTTTCCATTTAAGGGCACCTCAAAACTCCCCTAGCAAGCATAAAAGTTACTGTTCTTTCCTGTAAACTCTCTACATAATTACTGATAAAAAAGGTGCTGTCAACGTTGAGTGGGTTTTTCATTCTGAGTGTGTGAATACAGCAGCACATATTGAGAGAACCTTCAAGTGCTTAAATATATTGTTCTGCTTGGCATTCATCTTTAGTGTCTGAAGATTGTCTTTATGAATGGATTGAATGTCCAGGAAGTCCATTCCTGAATGCTAAAAGACCAGAATTTTGCTACAGAGAGCTTTGTCATCGTAATTGACAGGTGCAATGTCACAAATTTGTCTTGACTGTAACAAGCAGTCCTGTCATTGATGTATTGGACAGCAAATAGTGCTTGTTAATAAATATATCTGTATGTTTTTCTCAAGGAGCTGTCTGTTGGTTCAAGAAGCCATATACAATAAAAATTCTGACATTTGTCCTAAAGAAAGGATAACTTTTCAAATGCTATTGATTTCAAGGTTCGATACCTGACATGCATATAGAAATCAGCCCCAGCAATCTTTAGATATTTTCAATAATTAATATACAGTCATTGCAGTCTGTGACTGCTCCATCCTGACCAGCATTGAGAAAAGTAAAGTTCCATGTGACAGCGCCATCTATGTATCAGCAGTAATTCAAACCTGGATAATGATACTTAAAAACGAGCTTTTAGAGATATTTTCAGATTAAATTTTTATTTTTTTTAAAGATTTCGATTTAGCTTGAATTTATTTTTATTTCAGTTTTGGTTGTAGTAATTTTAGTACTTCAGCTCATTTAAAGGCAGCATTCTTAATTTTACATTTCTCATGGGTCGATGTCATATTGAGGCTGATAACGTCCTGTGTCCTCACTTGCAGTTACAGATCCTGGTGAGAAACCGGATGATGGGGCATTTGACATCATAACAGAGGAGGAAGTGAATGAGACCTATGACAGCGACTCGCGCACCACCACCGAGTCACAGGAGGAAGAAGGAGATGGAAGGCAAACTGGAGAACTGTAAGGATTTAAACATGCACACACACACACATGTCTGGTTTGCTATCCTTGTGGGGACTCTCCATAGGCGTAATGCTTTTTCTACTGTACAGACCGTATATTCTATTGCCCTACACCAACCCTACACCTAAACCTACCCCTTACAGGAGACTTTCTGCATTTTTAGATTTTCAAAAAACTTGACTTATTAGCTTGTTTACCCATGGGGACCTCAATTTAGGTCCCCACCGTGACACGAGTCCCCATGAGTCTGTGTGTATTCAGGTTTAAGTCCCCACCAGAATAGAAAAACAGGTACACACACACAAATAATCCCAGACAACACCACCTGTAAATACACTAATGTTCAGAAATTTGGGTTCAGTAAGATTTTTGTAAGAAATCAATACTTTTATTCAGCAAGGATGCATTAAAAGTGACTTCAAAGACATCTGTAATGTTACAAAAGATTTCTATTTCAAATACATTCTGTTCTTTTGAAATTTCTATTCATTAAAGAATCCTGAAAAAAGGTGTCACTTCAAAAGAGCAGAACAACTGGTTTCAACATTGAGAAAAGTGTTTCTTGAGCAGCAAATCAGCATATTAGAATGATTTCTGAAGATCATGTGACACTGAAGACTGGAGTAATGATGCTGAAAATTCTATTTTAAAAATGTAAAAATAAAACATTTAAAATTATACTTTTTTTTTTTTTACCATATTTTTGATCAATCAAATATAACACGCATAAGAAACAGAGAAAAAAAATCTTCCAGACACCAAACTTTTAAACAGTAGTGTACCTGGTGAACTAATCTACCTTAAACTTTAAACCTGGTTTTCAGATATGCTTCTGCCATTTGAATTTAGGCAAAAGTAAACAAAAATAAAAGCTCAGTTTTATGGTATATGCTGCTTAAGGTGTGTAGTTTTTTGCAAATAATGATGCTTTTAGACTTATTATTGCAATAAGACTATGTGAAAGGCATCGTTTTATTGCAAGACATTTTCCATTCTTTTAACTTTAAAAGAATCATAAAGGGACTAAATAAGGAACCGCATGTATTAAATGAAATCATAT
Source organism: Sinocyclocheilus grahami (assembly GCF_001515645.1). Taxonomy (NCBI): domain Eukaryota; kingdom Metazoa; phylum Chordata; class Actinopteri; order Cypriniformes; family Cyprinidae; genus Sinocyclocheilus; species Sinocyclocheilus grahami. The sequence continues at coordinate 31,730 of NW_015505307.1, read as the reverse complement.
AAAGAATTGTGCACTTCTGTATGAAGTGTGCACAATCTGCACACACAAAAAAGAAAAGACCAGGGATAATGGACGCACTAAAACGTTCCCATGTCCTCACAATCACACTTAGAATGGTCCAATTTGTAGCAGTGTTATCAAGATTCCCCAGGCTGCATCACTAGGCCTCTGTTTAGAAAATTGTGCTGTGATGCTTCCATAAATAAGTGTTACAGACAGACAGGAAGTCCTGCCGGGAGACTGATTGCAGAGGGGATGATGACTGTCAATTTATGCGTTTCATGCCATCTTGCGTGCATTTCCTAACATTTGTCACTCTGAGATGAGCACCTGCCTGGCATATAATTCTACAGCAACCTCAAAAGATCATTTTCCTGTGGGTGAACAAGGTTTCTGTAATTATATGCACTCCCCGGGAAAGGAGAGAGTTTTGATGGAAAGATTTTTATTTTTTATTTTTTGAGTCATTGTGTTTTTTTTTCTTTTATTGTTTGCATCAAACACATCATAATATGTGCATGTTAATTACCATTTTTTTGCCTCTGTGCCTTTAAGAGTTCGATGCATACACCATTTTTGCGTTTGAAATTAAAAATGGTTCTTGCTTGCAGATTTGCTGTTGGGCCCAATTGAGATTTTGGCTGCTTCATCCTTCAATAAGAGGCTCTCTGTATAGCTGCTTTACATTGTGACACAAACTGATAAGTTCACACTGAAATGAGCAGGAGTTACAGAAACACCACACACACTTCTGTTAAAAAGTTTAGGGTGATTAAGATTTTTTTTTATGAAAGTAATTTTATTCAGCAAGGATGGATTTTATTGATCAAAAGTGACAGTTAATATGTGCATGTTAATTACCATTTTTTTGCCTCTGTGCCTTTAAGAGTTCGATGCATACACCATTTTTGCGTTTTAAATTAAAAATGGTTCTTGCTTGCAGATTTGCTGTTGGGCCCAATTGAGATTTTGGCTGCTTCATCCTTCAATAAGAGGCTCTCTGTAAAGCTGCTTTACATTGTGACACAAACTGATAAGTTCACACTGAAATGAGCAGGAGTTCCAGAAACACCACACACACTTCTGTTAAAAAGTTTAGGGTGATTAAGATTTTTTTTTATGAAAGTAATTTTATTCAGCAAGGATGGATTTTATTGATCAAAAGTGACAGTGAAGACATTTATAATGTTACTAAAAATTTCTATTTCAAATAAATGCTGTTCTTTTGAACCTTCTATTCATCACAAAATGCTGAAAACATGTTTTCACAAAAATGTTCAGCAGTACAACCGCTGAAAATTCAGCTTTTCATCACAGGAATAAATTAGATTTTAAAATATATTCAAATAGAAATTTTAATATTATTACACAATTACTGTTTTTACTGTATTTTTGATTAAATAAATGCAGCCTTGGTGAGCATAAGAGACTTTCAGAAATCCTACCGACCCCAAATTTTTTGAAAGGTGGTGTGTTTGGGAATTCATGCGTTCAATTTCAAATGTATTCTTCTGTATTCATTAAAATAATACAGCTGCACAAATTCAGAAGGACTAATTTTTGCAGCTTAGTTTTTGTATTGGGACGTTTTGAGGTCTGAAAGATACAGAATGGTTTCATAGTTAAATGAACTGTTCTTTAAAAAAAAAAAATTTAATTTGTCTTTTTAGACAGTTTAGACATAAGGGCAGATTTTTCTTTATGACTTTGTCCATCAAGCAAACACATAGCAACCCGTTAACAAGCGTTCAAACCGCTTGTCATAGCAACATCCAGGTAACCATTCCAAACATTCTAGCTTCAAAAAATGTTCCATCTATTTATGGTAGGTTGTGATTATTGTCTTTTACAGTACCATATCGAGTGACGTGACTCCTGATGAACAGGAAGAGATGGTCCCTACTATACAGGATACAGAAATCACCCTCCTCAAGTCAGGAGAACTCACGTTAGTATATGCCTATAGAATACACACACACACAAAATCATCCGGCTACACAATTATTATTTCTGTTGATTGGGTGCGTGTCTTTCTGTAGTGCCTCTGTGCCTCTGGATATAGATGAGATTCTTCATTTCGGTGATGGTTCCCGTGAACTGTTTGTCAAGTCCAGTTGCTATAGTGCCATTCCCATCACTGTGGGCGACCGAGGGCCCATCATCAGCTGGGTTTTCTCTTCCGAGCCCAAGAGCATCTCCTTCACTGTGGTGTACAGAGAGACACTTGACACACCTGTTGAGCATGCCAAGGTAACAAACACACACATACATGGCCTTCAACACCTGTTTGGTATGCAAAGGTTGCCACGGACCACTCATTCGCACATGCACGAGTTGACCATCACTGAAGTTGCTCACTGTAAAATAATGGCCTTGTTAGTGTGATGCTCAGTAGATAGTTTTTTAAAAACTGCAATGCATTTCTGCAGAGTCTCATATAATTTGGTAATAGGTATCTCTTTGCGTCTTAAAAACTGATTTCTCAGAGCTCAGATCACAACTCTAAATATTGCCCCACTTTTAGTGTTGGGGAGTAATAAATAAATTAGAATAAATATTATAATATTATAATTGTCATTATTTACTTTGACTTCCTTCTGTGAAAAAGGAGGACATTTTAATTATGTGGAGAATATCTGAAGACGTTTTTTCCATACAATGGAATGGAAAATGAGGCTTTTAAGCTTCAAAAAGGAAGCAAAGTGACCTAAAACCTTTTGCATTGTCTTGTTTATATCGAAATAATATTTAGTCAAATACCATTGTTTCCTGCTAATTTGTAAAATAATTTATTGAAAATTCTGGGTTATTCTTTTTTTATTATTTTAGTTAAATTGAGTGCTATTTTATGTGTGCACTTTAGATGCTTTCAATCTAATTAAGATCTCTTTTTTTATGTAAGTTAAATACTAATAAATATTACATTATAAAATCTGCCAGAGCAAAACTGCCTGACTAAGTAGCTCTAATGTAGTTTGTGTTTGGTAACTTGTAGTCAGTGTTGTTTTAATATTTTTTATATGCGGTTTAGTATTTATTCATATTTTAAATGAGCTTTTATTTATATATTTTCAGTTTGCACTAAAATCTTAGTTTGAGTTTTGGTTAATTTTATGTTCTTTTGTCATTTATATTAGTTTTTGTTTATTAATGTAATTGTTTTCATGTTTATATTTCAGTTTTAATATTTCAACGTATTATTATTTTTTTTATTTTAGTTTTGGCATTTCAACTTATTTATTTTTAAATGGAAGATTTTGAAGTTTTCATCAAATACTTATATTACTTTATTTAAGCTTTATCCCAATTTGGTAAGTTTGACCCAACATTGACCGCTTTGTTATTTACAGTAAATTAGACTTTGTATGATAACTGTATGTTGAATAATAATCAGTTAGGATAGTGCAAACTGCTGCATGTCTTCACAAACATCACAGACGTTGCATCAGCTTGCATTGTTAGGTCCCTTCTGTGTGGCAGTGTCTCAAATGCATCCTTCTTTTCATCTTCTGGGAGCTGTTCTCACTCCTTAAAATGATAACCATAAAGCAGCCTTTTTTCCTCTTAGAGTGCTAAATCTATTTTATGTCCCTGTGGTTCAGGTTCTGATTCCTCTCACACGCTGTAACTCACATAAAGAGACCATACAGGGCCAACTGAAAGTCCGCAATCCTGGAGTCTATACACTCGTCTTTGATAACTCATTTTCCAGGTACAGTAACACACAGCTGACATTTATACACTCCGGAGAACCTTTCAGAGCTTTTGTGCTTCACAGAAAATATCTACTCTTTTGACTGATAGCATTTTGCTGATATTTAGTATAGTGTCAAATTATACAGGCTGTGCAGTGCATTTTACAGGCTTTCTGTGGGTCTTAAAAGTATTCATTCACCCATCCACAAATGAAGGCCTTAAAAAGGCAGAAAGTCTTGAACTCGTGGCACTATATTACATGCACATTGTGACAAGCTTGTTGAGAGAAATATACAAATTGCATTCAGTACTGAGAAGTATAAAACTTGATTTTAAATTATTTTACAGTATCATACATGCTATGAGTTCTTTATGCATACCATTATCTTAGCAACATCAAACTATTGGAAACAATGTCAGCGCTATTAGCTGCTTATGCACTAAAATTAGAATGACTTTTTAAGATATCAGCACACTGAAAAAAAGATTGGTATAGAAGCAATATTCACTCAGATATTTCTAGTAAATTCTGCTAACACTTACAAAGAAACGGCAAGTAACATATAAATACAATATAGTGAAGTAGAAAAACTGAAATAGTATTTTCTTTTCAAACATTCTGCAATAATCTTTGTTTTATTTACAACTTTAAAATATATATATATTTGACAGTGTAGTTATTAATTGGAAGGATGGACTGAAACAATCTCTGTTTCTCCTGTGTTTTCTTTTCTACAGATTTCTCTCCAAGAAGGTCAACTACCACCTGACCATCGAGAAGCCCATCGTCTATGATGGAAGTGACTTCCCTTAAATGTGGCTTTGTGGTGTGTGGGAACTTTGTTTTATTTTTATCCTTATTCAGATCTGTTCCTGTGTGTCAAGGGTTTCTGCTTAAGAGTTTTATGGGTTAGAATAGTATTAGTTATGGTTTATCGCTGATAGCATTCAGGTTATTCACTGTGACCTGTGTTATGAAGCAGTTTCTACAGCATATGTACTTGCTTTTGACACTTTTTTTGTGGCTTCAGTATTTTAAAATGATTTTACAAACACTACAGATGAATTCAAAGCATCAGTGATACAGGACAATTGATGCTCACACAGGTAAATATGCAAAGAATATGAGGCAATCACAATTTAAGCCTTAAAAAATTGTTAAAAAAATTTGCTGAAAATGTACTCATCCTCAGGCCATCCAATATGTAGATGAGTTTGTTTCTTCTTCAGAACATATTTGGAAAAATGTAGCATTGCATCACTTGCACACCAATGGACACTCTGCAGTGAATGGGTGCCGTCAGAATGAGAGTCCAAACAGCTGATGAAAACATCACAATAATCCACACCACTCCAGTCCATCAGTTAACATCTTGTGAATCGAAAAGCTGCGTGTTTGTAAGAAACAAATCATTAAGACATTGACCGCAGAGGATCCACTGGTGAGCAAGTGATGTAATGCTAAGTTTCTCCAAATCTGTTCTGATGAAGAAACAAACTCATCTACATCTTGGATGACCTGCGGGCAAGTAGATTTTAAGCAAGTTTTTGAGTGATTTAATTCAATTCAGAGAAGTCATTTTAATTTCTATCTGCATATGACAGAAAATACAATTTAAGACATTTTTTTTCTGCAAACAAGACTTGGAGATATCCAAAAATGGCTGCAGTTTGCAAAGATATCACACTACACTTCCACTACAGTTATCCAACACGATAGTATGTGCTCTGAGTTTACCAAGTACACAGGAAAAACAACTTTTTCCCCTTGTTAACTGTATTTTGGCATATTTTTTTTAAAGAAATGCTGCATTAGGTCTTTTTATAGGAACACGAGGAGAATTTCATACCAGTTCAAACTGTATGATTCACAAAAGCAATAAGCTGCGTTTACAACACTCTCCTGTGTTTTTTTTTTTTTTAACTCAAAGCGGAATGCTAAGATGTTGTGTCATGACAAAGTCCTGTAAAAGTATAGTCTTTTTGTAGACCCCACCAACTAGGTCAAATTGTCTCTGGTAAGACAGCAAAATTGATCTACTCACTATTCTTGTGTCATCTAAAGCATTATATATTCACAATATATACAGGTAAATATGGCACTTTTTATTTAATCCACTCCATGCACTATTTTGTATACAATATATTGAATTAAATGGCAGATACTGTGTTGTCATTTAGCACTTGCACAGAGTCTATTTTTGCAAAATATAAGGCTCAGTTTTTTTTTTATCTTTGAATGCCTCCTTTCTGTATATGCATCACTGAATCTTCATCCTGGTAGATCACCAAACATTAGTAATATGAACACTAAGGCTGTTAAATGTGCATTTAATGAACCGTCTTGTTTTTTTGTTTGTTTTTAACAACTTTGAAAAGCAAATATGCAAGACACATGTTTATTCAGGTGTAAGTTTCGCATATAAATTTCCAGGTGACAAAGCTGATCTAGACTGCTGCTCTTAAGAAGATCTGTTTATATATTTATATTGTATCTCAAGCTCCTTTTTGAACTATGTGCAATTTTAAATATTTTCCTAATAGGACTTGCTGTTTTACAGGAGTTTTCAAATGGTATTTTAAATAAATTGATGCATTTTAAATAACTTTTAGAAGGGGTTGTTCAGGAAATTGTGACTATTTCATGAATGTAACTGAATTCGATGATATTTGTGAATCTATGCAATCACAGCGCAATGTTTACAAATTGCAGAACCCTTTAAATGTAATAAAGTTGAATCAGTTCAACATTAAGTGCAACTGCTTCGCTTGTTCATAAGCATATTCTTGTCTGTCTGCACATGATGATAAACAGGCTTTTTACATTTTTCTGAATAGGCCTAATTGAGTCTGTACTGGAAACAGTATGTGGTGTGTTGCTCACTAGATCATTATAGACCTTCTGCTGGTAACTTGGTGGTTTGCGGGACATTGTTGGTCATGTGATGTCAACATGAGGGGGGCGACCTTCTCCATGTAGAATCAAACTGCTTCAGGGAGTGTGAAATTCATTGAAGTTTTCATCTCAAGTAAGTGTACATCATTTAATATTATTCAAAAATGCTATTAATTGTGCAAAAAAAACAAAAATTAGCAAAAAATACAGAGTACACAATTTAAGTGTATTTAAAAAGTACATTTACATTTAAAACAATGATGGACGCCAGTTTCAGCTATAGGGAATAAAAAAATTAAAAAGGTAGTTGCGACTTGCACACCAATGGACACTCTGCAGTGAATGGGTGCCGTCAGAATGAGAGTCCAAACAGCTGATAAAAACATCACAATAATCCACAAGCAATCCACACCACAGCTATAGGGAATAAAAAAATGTAAAAGGTAGTTGCGACTTTTTATTTCACAGTTCATAATTGTACTCGCAATTCTGAGTTCTTACTAACTGTAAGATATAAAGTCGCAATTCTGAGAAGTCAGAATTGTGAAATATAGTCGCAACTAACTTTATTTATTCCATGTGGGGAAAAAGTAACAATTTACTTCAGAATTAAGAGTGTTTATCTCCCAATTCTATGTTTGTATCATGCACACTCAAGAAAAAGGTTTTATATACTGTAGAACCTTTTTTAAGGGTTCAATCAAAACTCTTCTTTGTAGCCAGGAAAACAGTTCTGTATAGAACCTTTTAGGGGTTCCCATCATGGGATCATATTATGGATTTAATTTTTGTTTTATTTTAATTAAATTTGAAGACTTAAGCTGCTCATATACTTTATCACTAGCGATGTATCACTTTGCAACAGTGCAACAGTTACAGGAATGAACACAAATCCATGTTTATTTATTCACACTTTTATTTATAATATTCTGAAATTGACAAAATAGCACACTCAGACCTGGACAACACGGTAAACCACCTTTCTTCACTTCATTTCTATACCTGATAGTTTTGTTGCTATAAATGAATGTATTTAGGTTGATTCAGTCATACTAAGTATTTTAGACTTCAGTGAAACCAGTTCATTTGGATGTTGCCATTTTTTCAGTGTACAGGATCATGTGGCAATTATTTTAAAACTTAAACTTAAAAAAGTGCAGACATACACTTTAAATGTATTTTCTGCAGAATGAAAAGTGTCAGTAAAATTGAACAAATATAATCCAACAAACAAATATAATGTAGTTTTGTGCCAAAAAGGGTTCTTTCTGCTTATATAGAACCTTTTTGTCATTAAGGGTTCTTTGGAGTTGAGTAAAGAACCCTAGGGTTCTATACAGAACCTCAATTAACCTTTTTTTCTAGAGTGCAGTTCTGAAATTTTTCCACAGAATTCTGAGTTGACATCTCAAAGTTGCGAGATAAAAAGTAGCTTCCATAAAAATAAATACTGTAGTACGCCTAAATATGAAATGATCTGCACATGAACTTTAAATTGAATCTACACATTAATCAATTTTAACCCAAAGCTTTACAGTTCTAGAACAAATAGTCAATATCAAAGCAGCAACTAAAAAACAGGTTCTTGTCTGGTTTGAGGAAAGTAAAGCGAGCTGTAAAAAGTGCAATGCGCTGCCTGCAGCAGAGATGCAGAGGTTTTGAAGACAGCACTATGAATGATGTGCGCTCTCTCCTCTCTCTCTCCTCTGATTGGCCAGATTCAGTCTATAAAGCGTTTGATCCAACTACAGCTGTCAGCGCGCGCTGTGGGCACGGCTGGAGACATGCGCTCGTGTCGCGGGATCCTGTGGTTGACATCTCTTACAACTGTGAGTATGCACAACCTCGTTTATTTACTCACCACTGAAAATAATAGCGTGCACTTTTTGCAGTGCACATTTTGTGTAAGAAGCATCTTTATAACTGCAGACTTTTGATCGGTTTTTGTGGTCTGGCAAGCTGATTAATTTATTCCACGCGCTTAGAATGAAGACTGAGCGTTGTGTTCCGTATCTCTTGTATTATTTTAACTTTGTATTGTTTTACTAAACATTATTTTGGCTCCGTGAGAATATGATCGTAATCAATGTGCACTTAACTAATTATTGCATGGAATATATATCCCGCGTGCATGTTTGTTCACCCGATGCGCTGCTTTAATAAAGGTGGAGTAGGCGATTCCCCCCCCCCCACACCTGTTTATCACTAGACTCTGTAAATAGCGAGAGAGAGAGCGGCCCGCGCTAATTGAGCCAATTAGAATACCTGGACAATCAAAAGGCTCTTTGTCTGTCAATCATTTTACGAGTAGAGTTTTCTGTCAGCAGGTTGTCTATAATGTCCTTGGAGGGCGGAGTTTTCAGCTGACTTTCCTAATAATAATTCATTATTGTGTGAATTAACGGGATCTCTGCAATGAAGCTCATTTGGTAAATTGGTGTCCCGTTATTACTGTACATACTGCATATCATACTTTCTACTGCTTACTATTTATTGTAGGCGAAACCGTGTGCAACGAAAATCATTTCCAGTACAGTACACTTTATATACGGCACATTTTGGGTAACACAGTAGTCGGGATTACAGGCATAAAAAATAGCGGTCTAACATTGTCAATGTCAATGACCAATCAAATCAAAGAAGGCGGGGCTTAACTGTTTCTAAAAACTGAACATATTTCAGCACAGTGCTTCATTTCTAATGGTAAAAGAGTGCGAGGTAAACTAAAATCAATTTGATTACATTACCAAATCAAATCTTATGCTTGAGGGGGTCAAAACAGGACAGAAAATAACATATTACTTCTAAATGATAATGTTTTTTTATGTAAAAATCTTGATAACATTATAAGTTGACCTCAGAGAACAGTACGAAGTCATTTTAAAAAAGGCAGTTCATGACCCCTTTTAAAAAAGTAAATTCTAGACTATATATTATGAATATACACTCTAAAAAATGCTGGGTTGTTTCAACCCGACCTTGGGTCAAAACTGGACTAACCCAACTTTTGGGTTAAAAATTTAATACAAAAATTTAACCCAACGGTTGGGTTAGTCCATATTTGACCCCAAGTTGGGTTGAAACAACCCAGCATTTTTTAGAGTGTAGGTATTTATATGAAATTCGGACATACTTCATAAGCCATGTTGTTACTGTCACATGACCTACCTGCATCAGTTGTCGCTTCACTGGCATTCATAAATCCTCTCCGGTGGCCTCATGGGATAGTAAAGTGTCCATCGAATGCACACTTCAGAACCCGAGTGTAAGAATAGGTCGTCTGGGTACTTTCGTCTACTGTTTTTCGAATACTATGAATTCAGACATACTGCTCAACTCACAAACTGTTTTTCGCATACAGTATAGTAGGGAAGTATGCGATTTCAGACGCGATGGTTACCGAGTGTTCCAGGACTAAAAATGCCATTCATTTTCTCTATAGGGAAATTGATTTTTAGTGATAACATGTAAACCTTTAAAGATGACCTGTGAGCTCGGAGGTAGTTAATCGCTGCTATATGCTTCTGTTGAAGGCATCACTTTGCATTTTTCAACTTGTTTTAAATAGTTATGTTTAACAGTGGAATCCCCCGTGAAAAATCACTTTACGCCTGATGCTGTAAAGAAAATTCCACCAATCAGAATTGTAGTGAGGAAATCGTGCCAAACGAGCGCTGAGCTCCGCCCACTCCCATTAAGTACCACATATGACATTATATCGTTATATATTTCTCCATTGTTTTTCATTTGATTATGTCATTTGCAATGGTCCATGGGATTAGTTCTTTCCCCCATTAAAGCCGTTAAGTGCACAGTTTTGTACCTTTGTCTTTTTGTCCGATTTACACATACTCTTTAAATAAAAGTTTGAAACATTGTGATTCACCTTATAGCTGGCTGGTTTGGTTCATAGATTATAGTGCCTTAATGAAGACTTTTTAAAATACCTATTGGGAAAATGAATGGAAAAAATACTTTCTGGAACCAGCACCACTGAGAAAGCAGGCAGGCACTCTTACATTCCATACAAACTGTTTGTAAAGTTTCATTGTTAAGTGTGTTTTGGAGTTATTTATAATAGCCAGAGCATGCATCCTTGTTTTCCCACCTGTGGCAGCTTATGATCTTCCTCTATCACCCACATCTCTGTGTTTTAGCCACTCTAAACCTCAGCATTGATGGAAAACAGAAACCGCAACACTTCTGAGGTCAAGGTTAGAGTATGCCGTTTGCAGTTTCTTAGAAAAGAGAAAACGCTCTTTTGTGGAGTGTTGAATTTTCCTTTGTCGTTGTGGATTGGAGAGCGAGTCAGATAGTTATTTTTGGACACATGTCTAATTTAACCTTCTTGCAATAAAGGTTGTCATCTCATCTCTGTTTCACGATGACTTTTCGTTTTGAATTATCCATTACGTCTCCTGTAGGAGCTGGGAAATACAGGTGTATGTGAATGCCGTCACCAGGAGAAGGCTTTGAAATGATCTCAGGCTTTCTGGCTGTCAAAAATAAGAGCGCTCTCAACTTTCCTCTGGTGCATTTGGTTGTGCACTTGTGTGCCCATTTCCTTGGCAAATGCACTGCAAAACCTCAATATGAAGTAAATGTGGAGGCACAAGCGCCATCTGCGAACTGAACTGGGGGACCCTTCTTGGAAACGGGGCAGTTAATGGATCTGTGCGCTGTCCTGTAGAATGGAGATTAATGTTCTCCAGGGAGGATGCACAGTATAATAGAGCTCTCTGTAAGCAAGACAGGTGGTTTGATATGGGGCAGGTGTTTTTTACTAAGTGCCTGTACAAATAAGCATTTTCTTTTTTCTTTTCTTCGCTGAAGCATATTAACATTTCAGGCCTTTGGAATTCATCAATGGAGTCAGTGGTTCCGTCTGTGTGACATTTTCAGATTAATTGTTGCATTCATAATTTAAAGATTCAAGATATATTTCTAAATATATCCAGGTCATTTCTAGCCTTTCATCAGTACTGGGGCACAAAAAAGTGTGCCCATATTTTGATTCAAATGGATATAAATCATTCACAAGCTGCATGTGCAATAAAGAGCTGCTTCATTATTGACAAGTGATAGACGTCAAGTTTTGTTTTCTACAATGAATTGTAGGTGAATATCCTCGCTCTTTTTGGTCCAGTGCATGAGTGATCTGTCCAAATGAATCAAACTGAACAATTTCAGACCTTTTCGCAAATCGGTCTAAATCCGATCGCAAGAGTGCTTCATTTGTGAATCGTGAATCGCTAGGTTTTTTTATTATAAACAGCTGATCGAAGAAACACATGACTTGATTGCAGAAATATTATCAAGAAAAATTATTTTCAGATCAGAATGTGCTAAACCTCCTTGACATCAAAGGATATACTGTATGTTTTTTTTTAAATAAATAAATTAATACTTTTATTCTGCAGGCTTATTATAGTTAACAAATGGATATAAATCATTCACAAGCTGCATGTGCAATAAAGAGCTGCTTCATTATTGACAAATGATAGACGTCAAGTTTTGTTTTCTACAATGAATTGTAGGTGAATATCCTCGCTCTTTTTGGTCCAGTGCATGAGTGATCTGTCCAAATGAATTAAACTGAACAATTTCAGACCTTTTCGCAAATCGGTCTAAATCCGATCGCAAGAGTGCTTCATTTGTGAATCGTGAATCGCTAGGTTTTTTTATTATAAACAGCTGATCGAAGAAACACATGACTTGATTGCAGAAATATTATCAAGAAAAATTATTTTCAGATCAGAATGTGCTAAACCTCCTTGACATCAAAGGATAAACTGTATGTTTTTTTTAAAATAAATAAATTAATACTTTTATTTTGCAGGCTTATTTTAGTTAACATTTTTTTTTTTTTTAATAAAAATCGTTTCTTGAAATAAAATAAACTGAAATAAAATATTATATGAATAAAACATTGCCAATTTTAATTTGGTTTAACTTGATTTGCTAAAATAACTCAAATAAAAACTGAAAAAAGAAAATAATAAAAATGGACAAACTATAATAGTTTATATAAACTACTAAAAATGCCAAAAACACAACAAAATTACTAAAACTTGAATTACATTAAATTGAGAATATTAAAATAAAACATTCAAAAATAATAATAAAAGCTATAATTGTATCTCAATGATACATTAATAATAAGAAATGTTTCTTGAGCAGCAAATCAGTGCATGTGATGCTGAAAATTTAACTTTACATCACAGAAAAAAAAAATCAAATAGAAATATTTTGAATTGTAATAATATTTCACAATATTACTGTTTTTACTGTATTTTTTTAAATTAAAAATAGGTGTTTAATTAGGTGTAAACATTGTGGTATTATGGCTGAATACTATGAAGTGCTGTTGTTAGGCAGCTCAGGATCAAAACCATAAAGTAAAAGCCCATAATTGTATTTAATTGCGTTGATGAATTGCATTCATTAATAGCAGAAAGAGAGAAATAAAACCACAGACAGAAGAGCATGTGGGGTAAAATATCCAAAGCGTGCAGCTCTGAAATCCACGGAATTCAATTGTGAGTGATGGCATAGTAAAAGCATGAATGCATTAATGGACTCTCTTTTTATTTCATGTCCAGAGAATCAAAAGCATTAGTGACAAAACACCCGCTCTCTTCTATCCTTTTTACAATAATCAATCTGATTGCAACTCTGAACACAGCGGAGTGTGCAGGTCAATTTTAGCAACTGCCAGTAATAGATGTAAATGAGCGTGGAGCATGGAGGTAGGCGTAAATATTTCTTTTGTGTAATAAAGTGGGTGTGAGACTTTATGAATGGAGAGAGACCTTAAATAATGCTGCTTGTTTACAAATCAACTCTGACTAATATATTAGAAATAGTTTACAGACCCAGAGTCAGTAGTGATTCAATTAGGTGGAAGATCTCAGAGGTTTGATTGATTTCATGCTCATGCTTATATCCGGTCAATAGATTACATTTACATTTAGTCATTTAGCAGACGCTTTTATCCAAAGCGACTTACAAATGAGGACAATAAAAGCAGTCAAAGCTAACAAAAGAGCAACAATATATAAGTGCAAATGACAAGCCTCGGTTAGCCTAACGCAGTACACGTAGCAAGGTGTGTATATATATATACAGTGGGTACGGAAAGTATTCAGACCCCCTTACATTTTTCACTCTTTGTTATATTGCAGCCATTTGCTAAAATCATTTAAGTTAATTTTTTTTCCTCATTAATGTACACACAGCACACCATATTGACAGAAAAACACAGAATTGTTGACATTTTTGTAGATTTATTAAAAAAGAAAAACTGAAATATCACATGTTCCTAAGTATTCAGACCCTTTGCTGTGACACTCATATATTGGGGTGCCCAACCCTGCTCCTGGCGATCGACTGTCCTGCAAAGTTTAGCTCCAACTCTAATCAAAGACACCTGCCTTTAATTTTGAAGTGATCCTGAAGACCCTAATTAGTTGCTTCAGGTGTGTTTGATAAGGGTTGGAGCTGAACATTGCAGGACAGTGATCGCCAGGAGCAGGGTTGGGCACCCCTGCAGTATATTATACACACACATACTGTATACACACACACACACACACACACACACACACACAAAGAAAAACAAGTAGATGGAATAGAAAAAATAGAAAGCTAGTGTTTTTTTTATTTTTTTTTTTTATAAAAAAACAAAAAGAAGATAAATATAGATAAAGTAGAATTAAAATAGAATAGAAAGTGCTAGAGTTAGAGGGTCAAATAAAGGTGGAACAGATGTGTTTTTAGCTTATTCTTGAAGATGGTTATCCCTTTAATGCGCTTGCCGCTTTACGTGTAATGTATTGCTTTTCAAATAATGGTTTTCTATGGGAGGAAAACTCTTAACATGAGATTTTGCATGTTGCGTTCATATTCCGGTCACATCTGCTTCCCATACGCTGCCGGTTCAGAAATGATGCCTATTATGATGACAGTAATGATATGGATGTGTTGCATATTTTCTTTTGGATAACGGATGCTAGGAGAAGGCGACAGCAATGTTCTTCAGAAATCCTGACAAGTGAAAACTGACCAAACGAAAGGCTGATTTTTTAAAAAGCGTTTACTTGTCTTGAGAAAGGCAGTTGTTAACATGTGGCTATATGGGACTATACAGAGGTTGTCAGGGATAAACTCATTTACTTTTACATTTAGCATTACATATGTATTTAGCAGACGCTTTTATCCAAAGACACTTACAAAAGTGGAACAAAGCAATTCATCATAGAGCCAACAATCGTCGTTACAATGCCAGATTGTCTACAACTCATTATATTATCGTTTTAAATATTTATTTATTAGTAATTTTGCTGCTTCAAGTTAAACATATTTCAGTTAGTTGCCAAGGCAACTTTTCTCATTTTTATTTAGTCTATAATATTTCCAATATGTATACAAAATAATACATTGCATTATAGCATTTTCTCTAATATTTATATTTTCATTTATTTCAGCTTTGTCAGATCAAAATGTTTTAGTTATCTAAAAACCCTGGTTGTAATGTGCAGGAGCCGAATTTTTCTAAAAACACACCACTTTCTCATTATTTAATATTGTTTGATTGAATAGTTTTTCTAGTTTTCCCTCCACTTCTGTTTTCCAACTGTGCTTTTATTTTTTTCCTGAAGAGACTGAACATGGCAAGTGATAATATCAGTCTTACTGCGTCTCTAAGGCTTGAGGATTAAAAGGAAGCAGATGAAGAGATGAACGTAGAGAAAAACCAGTACACATGAGATGATTAGAATGAGATAGAGCTACAGACAGAACCTCACGCAGAGTGAACACACACACAACTGCCTTCTCTGTAGACTTGTTATGGTGTGAACGGCTCAGTGTTTTTGAAGAAATCTTTTAATGAACAATACCCTGCCACTGACCTGTATTTTTCATTTAATGAAAACTCCCCCTATTGCAGAGAGACGTGACCACTTTAGAGATGATTTACCTCTAAAGACAGACTATAGCACCTACAACCAACCTTATCGAGCGGCCTGTGAAGAGCATAGTGTTGAACTTTTACCTTCTCTTGTGTAAAATAATATTATTTGAACTTTTCAGAGTGTTATTGGCAAAAACTTGTATCAAAGTAAATGTTATATGGGAGTAATTCTCGGGAAATGGTGCCATTTTCGTGCTGTGTGTGTCATTGGCTTACTATTGATGTGAATACACTGCTGTTCAAGTTTGGGGTCGGTTTTTGAAAGATTTAATAAAGAATTTTGAAAAAATTTATACTTTTGTTCAACAAAATTTATTAAATTGATCAAATGTGACAAGAAAGACATTTATAATGTTACAAAAAAGTTTTGTTTAAAATAAATGCTGTTCTTTTGATCTTTCTATTCATCAAAGTATCCTAAAAAAATATATATATATATATATATATATATATATATATATATCATGGTTTTCACAAAAATATGAAACAGCACAACTGTTCTAAACATTGATAATAATATAATATTAATAAAATTCAGCTTTACATCACAGATATAAATTACATTTTAAAATACTTTCAAATAGAAAACACTTATTTTAAATTGTAATAATATTTCACAATATTACGTTTTTTAAATCCAATAAATGTAGCATCGGTGAGCATCAGACTTATTTAAAAAAAATCACTAATAGTAGTCTATGTCTATATATATATATATATATATATATATATATATATATATATATATATATATACAAACTCACTTCACTCACTC
>NW_015505307.1:3507-15175 GCF_001515645.1 Sinocyclocheilus grahami | reverse complement strand
AGAAGTCTATATCTATATATATATATATATATATATATATATATATATATATATATATATATATTCCAAGTCACTTCACTCACCATTTCTATATTAATGTGCTGCATTAATTGATGCGCGCACACACACACACACACACACACAGAGAGAGCGAGAGAGAGAGAGAGATAATTCCCTTGAGCAGCAGCAGCAACAAGATGAGCTCATAATTATGATTATTTTACTTTTAATATTGTTTTTAAAATAAGACAGACATTCAGTTCTGACAAATTTAAAACAAGAAGACTTCCTACAGCCTATATTACTTGCAAGAAGAGTTTAAATAAATCAAGAAAAAAAACAGCAGAAAAGAAGACAACTAGCTGAGAGCAACCCAAAGGGCCACACAACAGAACTCTCAAACTGAGACCCTTCCAGACCATGCCTGTATGAAGTTAATCACAGACTAAAACCTCAGAGAAACAAAGGAGGATATCAAACATCAAGCAACGGATAAGGAAGAGTCACAGAAAGTAAGGAAGGAACTTTTGAAACAATCCGCAATATTTACTTTTTTTTTTTTTTTTTACAGGCAGTGTCAATGAGGGTGGTCATTTTTGTCTTGTTTTACAATCTATGCACTACTGATTTTGATCAGTGTCTTAATATTGTGGATATTTTGATCAATATTTGTATTTAGTTCACAGAGGAACTATCAAAAACAAACAAAGAGACAGTTATTTGTTTACATTCTAAAACCCCTGCAGCATGCTGGCCCCGCCCCTTTGTTTACCCTCAGAAGAGCTCTGAACATTCTAAACAGCTCCACAGACATAAACAAATGACAGATTAAGGATAACCCTGAAGCACTGTTTGCTGACTATGACCACAGCGCAATGACAAACCTGCTCTTCTACACTGAAAACAGCTCTTTATGGCATACAGTTTTCTGACAACACTTCACCTTCACCACAAAAAGAGGCATCTGCAAAGCCAGACAGATCCTGGTATTTGAAGATGCTGAAGGAAATGAGGAATCAAGAATTTTATCTCTGAACTTTATTTTATCTCTGAATTTTATCTATACCAAAGTGGCACTGCCATGATCCAATGCTCGGAGCCAGCCTTCCAAGCATTTATAGTGGACTTTATACAAATTAAAAAGCAGACACAGCTTAATACAAGTTTCATACAGGATCATAAAGATAGAAGTAAAAATGATTCTCCCGTAAAAGACATCCAAAAGAAGACAACAACTGTAACAGCCTTAATTCAATCCCCCATGTCATAAAAGGAAAGATAAATTTTCACTCCTGGAGATAGATATGGTGGAACAAAAAGAATTAATAATGTCCCATTTGAAAGACAACAGCGTCTTGGAGCATCTTACAAAGACATGATGACTTTAAAACAAGAGACTATTTATACAAGAGATTAATAAATTAGCACATCATGTGCTGATTAAAGTCATGATTAAAGATCATTTAAAGTCATTATTGTGTTAAATTAGAAAAGCACTGAATAGAGAAAGAAATATTTTGATTCAACATACAAAAACACAAATATACTGTATTATCAGAGCCAATCCTCCACATAACCAAAATACGTAAGCTGCGTAGGGCCCCCGAAACACCAGGGGGCCCCCTTGCTCTCAAATATGATTTAATTTTAGTTTAGTTTTTTTAATTTGGCCAGCGGTTATGAAAACATGAATGATCATTTATTTTAATGCGGTGCCCTGTGGCCCTTTCTGCGTAAAAATCAGTCAAATCTTGTAATGTGAATGTCGTACAGTCTTGCTCGAGACTAAAAAAACAAGTTGAAAGCGTACCGAGACACGGAAGAGACACAGTTTCTCAAGTGCTTTCCGCAAGTGCGATTCGAGACGGAGTGAAACACGGACAAATGCGTTTCATTCATTCGTTCATAACCACTCATACCCCTTTATTATTATTATAGTTTAAAATCAGTCAGAGCTGTGCATCTTTATATTTGCAAGTAAATCTCCATATTATGCAACGGCTACTTTCTATCCAACCCCCCCTACATTTAGTTTTGACATCCATCAGGGGGGATCAAGCCTTCTTTAGGGGGGTCAGACCCGCTCAAACCCCCCGTAATTCGCACCCTGCTTACAAGCACATCATAATCCACACATGACTTACGAGCAATGAAGGGCAACGTGGCTCCTCAGAGATGTGGCCGTCAGAGCCTTAGAACGCTTCCCAGAAGCTAAAAGAACTCTGTCCACATTACTGCCAAGGAATGATGTGCCTTTTCATGTGATCCATGCAAACAATGTAGAACTTTCCAGAACCTGTGCACTTATTCCAAATGTTCACCTTGCTTACCATAAAGACATATGGTCCAACAGCCACAAAACCCTGCAGCCACCGAACTTAATCAGATAAGACACCTACTCAACATCATCTACTCCAAACTTGTGAAATATATGGCACAAAGATCATCTAAAACACCTGTACAATACAATACAAAACCCGCCCAATTACTACTCAGAACTAGCCTGAAAATAGCCCAATTGCTTTCGAGGGGCCCCCCAGTAAAAATCTTGTTCGGGGGGTAAAATACAAATTTTTTTTGCCGGGTTCTCCTGGTACAATTCACATTCCAGGGCCTAAATATCACGTTATTGGGGTCGCTTCAACCTGCTGACATAAAAAACAACCGGTGGCAATCGCAACACTGGTCCGTAAACTACGTTTCATATAACTCCTCCCCGAACTTCCCGCTGCCCTGTATCTTGGTCTCTCATTGGCTGTAGATCATCGCCGATGTGTTTTTCAGTCAGAACTCATTGCACACAGCGTGATTGTGAATCGCCGACAGCTCCAGATATTTAGCATGCCAAATATTTCACGGGCGTCTTTGATAATTCACACTGCGTGATTGTCACTCGCGTGAACGAGCACCGATTTGCCCTCCGATTTCAGGCATTTGTCTGCGATTTTGCAAAACCTGTCGGCGAGTGAAAAATCGGGCTAAAATCGTGCAGTGTGAACTCGGCATAAATGCTAGAATTCACTAAAATAAATGTGGTCTTACCGCACTACTTCATCTCTCTGTCTGATTTGAAGCGGACAGAATGCTAGAGCTAATGAGCCATAACTGACGAAAATATTTTTACCCTTCCGGTCAAATATTGCGCTTCAAGCATCATTAACAGCTTTAGCTTGTCACTGCTGGCAAATGACCATGGTATAAGTGGGATAATGCATGGCATTAAAAATGATTTTAATGCACTCTGCAGAGGCAACCAGGGTTCTTGGCCTCCACGTCTTGCATTAAAATCGTTTAATGCACAGCTAGCCGTGCATTATCCCTTACATATATATGGCTGTAAAACGATTAATACATTTCCTAAGAAATATTTTCTTAGATTTTTGTGTGTGAATTTTGAATAAATGTTCTCTTTTCATTTCAGCAACTTTACTATAAATGATTTATGGAATATTATGAACTATTGGTACCACATGTTTACCGTGCATTGGGGGGTTTAATAGTTTATGAAAGGCCGTTGAAAATCTATATTTGTTATATTTGCTGCTTCTGTAATATCTGGACCTGTTACTTAGAGCCGCTGAAATACTGGTTTCTGGTTTTTTGAACAATAACATTTCCCTGAATATTTCCAGCACAAAGGCAGCGTTTCCTGAGAATAACCCATGAGACTTTGATTGCGAGTGCTTTGAAATGCTGCTAGATCATAGTAACATTTTAACCTGCATAAACTCACACTGAAGTGTTTGATTGGAAACACTCTGAATCAGCACTGTGATTACATGTAATTATATATATATAAAATACATAATTAATGCATGCATATGAGCATGTGTTTGTGCATACAGTACGTATGTTTTTGACGAAATGGTTTTTGACGAGGGCTGCTTCATTAACAGCCATTACAGAGGCTACAATCATTTGAAATCACGGATCGAGTATCCATTGAAAAGAAGAAATTTCACCTTTCTGCTAATGCAGTCAGAAGTAATGTGTATCTGTGCTGTTAATACCATTACAATTTCAATCTTTTTTACCATGCACATAAGCACATGCTCTCTCTGTGTTTGGAAAGTGGGTCAGGATTGCATTTGCAAATGATTGTAATTTTTTTTTTTGAGCGTGAGTGTCTGAAGGTGGATCTTTAAGTGTTGTGTAATAAGGCATTTTTATGCACCACTCACTCATTTAATTTTCTCTCTTGGCAGGTGTTGTCTAGTTTGCATCCTGAGTGTGAGTATATCTTTCAGTTGGCAAGAGATGAACAGCGGTGTCTCAGAGAGATCACAGATCTTGGGAACCTCAGCAGCTCCTCAGGTAGAAATAAACACGCTCCTGATTAGATGTTGAAGGGGTTTTTACCCTTAGGATGTGAGAAGCATGCTAAAGAGCGCTGAGTTTCAATTGAGAGCAAATGGAGACTTTTGTTTAGGCATCCTGCTTCTCAGATTTTTCTCCTCAGAAACTGTGTTCTGCAATCAGAAGTCAGAGATCTCGATATAAACTCAAACATTTCTCAGATTTATCCAGGACTATTATATGACTATTCAAAAGTTTGGGGTCGGTAAGATTTTTTTATGTTTTTAAATGTGCTCTGCATTTATTTGATCAAAAATGTACTAAAATATTATTACATTTTAAATTAACTTTTCTATTTGAATATATTTTAAAATGCAATTTATTTCTGTGAATTTTCAGCATCATTACTCCAGTCTTCAGTATCACATGATCTTCAGAAATCATTCTAATATGCTGATTTGCTGCTCAAGAAACATTTCTGATTATTATCAATGTTGAAAACAGTTGTGCTGATGAATGTTTTTGTGCAAACCATGATACATTTTTTTCAGGATTCTTTGATGAAGAGAAAGTTCAAAAGAACAGCATTTATTTGAACATTATAAATGTTACAATACGTTAAATTCTTTCAAAATACTTTATTAAATCTTGCAAAAACTGACCCCAAACTGGAAATTCTGCAACTGTAAAAGAATTTACTATATTTTTTATCAGTAACATCATCAGTAATTTCTCCTGTCAAGCGTTGTAACTTTTTGACTTTTAAACTCTACATTTTTTTATTTTAAATGACACGAAAACAGGTCACAAACCCATGAGATGTCATTTAAAATAAATCACATCTGCATAGCATTTAACACTGCCATAAGCTGTCAGTGGTGACATTCAGAGACAGAGTTTAGTACAAGATCAGACTCATTGTAATGCAGCGCCTTACGTTTGTGTTTCCCAGTGGATCCCAGAAGTGAAGTCGTGTTTGGCAGCGGCTTTGCAGGGGATTCGCATGCACAGATGTACTTGTGCCAATCCAATGTGGAAAACTGGACGTTTATATAGCAAATTCTAGCTGTTACATGCCACAGATAGCCTGTCAGATGGTTCTTGAGTGCATAGGTATTTACTGTATAAACACATGCTCTTCATGTGTGTGTGTGTGTGTGTGTGTTGTGAAGATTGTCTGCCAGTATGGGATTCAGTAGTGTGTTGGCCCAGGGCTGCAGTGGGTGAGACGATCCACTTGCCCTGTCCTGCTGTTTTCTCTGTCATCAAGAACAACACGGGTACGACACACAACCACACCGTCAACATCAGACTTGTGCATGATTTGAAACTGAATTTAAAAGTTCAGTACATGAATGTGAATTAGGTAAGTGGCAAACAGGATGCATAATTGTAATCTGAATTTAAATTGAAATTCATGTATAAATAGGATTGAAATAAAAAGAAATTGACGGACCAGGATTATATGATAAATGCTTTTAATATAAAGTATTCATGCACATTATTATTTTATTAATAACCAACATTTGAGATATAATAATTCATATAACATTGTTTGGTAAATAAAAAAAAATTTCATTTCATTTTGTGTGTGTGTGTGTGTGTGTGTGTGTGTGTGTGTATCTTGTATAGATTTCATTATGAATAAATTAAAATATTGGATTGTATTAATAACAATCTAAGAGCAAAGAAGTTGATGTACCAATATTATTTGATTCATTAAAATGATTTTTTTTTAACATGGAGTATCCATATATAATGTTATTATATTAATAACCAACATTTCAGATAACAATTCACACAACAATATTTGTTCAATTAAAATATTTAATTCTGAATTATAACATTGGATTATATTAATAACCAATTTAAGAATTTTTTTCAATGTGAATTATCCATGCACATTATTATATAGAATTACATTAAAACATTGAATTGTAACACTTGAGATGTAACAATTCATATAACCGTATTATTTGATAAATAAAAATATTAAATTTTTCATTATGCCTTATCCATGCTTGTTTTTAATTATACAGCATTCAATTAAAACATTGCATTTTTTTAATAAACAACATTTGGGATGCTACAGTATCTAGAGAAATTAGTATCAATTTCCCCATATTTAATTGTAGTTAATAAACTAACTTTAATTTAACGGACCATTTTTATTAGTTGAAAATGATTAAAAAGAATGTTGTGGTCATTATGTGATGCTGTTTGGCAAAATTAAAACATATT
The DNA here is from genome assembly GCF_001515645.1 of Sinocyclocheilus grahami. Classification (NCBI taxonomy): domain Eukaryota; kingdom Metazoa; phylum Chordata; class Actinopteri; order Cypriniformes; family Cyprinidae; genus Sinocyclocheilus; species Sinocyclocheilus grahami. The sequence continues at coordinate 8,638 of NW_015505307.1, read as the reverse complement.
CGACTGGCGGTGAAAGCACTTAATGAAATACCCATAACAGAAACGTAAATTGGCTACATTGGTTATATAAAAATACCTTGAAATGTCTGGAACAGAATATGCTCCATACATGCATTTCCACATTAACAGCTTCTGTGAGCAAACCAGTTGGTTTTAGTCTGTGGGCTTTAACAATACACATTTACCTTGAGAATATGAATAGAAACCTCAAATGGTAAAATGCACAGCCTCGATTTCAAGGCTTTTTAAGTTTGAGCAAAAAAGGCTTTCATATTTGCAGTACACTCTTAAAAATAAAGGTGCTTCACGATGCCATAGAAGAACCTTTTTGTCTAAATGGTTCCATAAAGAACCTTTAACATCTGAGGAACCTTTCTGTTTCACAAAAGGTTCTTTGTGGCGAAAGAAGGTTCTTCAGATTATAAAAAGGTAAGAAAGAGATGGTTCTTTAAAGAACCTTTGACTGAATGGTTCTTTGTGGAACCAAAAATGGTTCTTCTATGGCATCGCTTGAAGAACCTTTTGAAGCACCTTTATTTTTAAGAGTGTACCTTTTCAAAGTCTCCACAGATCCAGCAGTATAACAAACTAAACCTGGTCTAAGCCCGACCAACCAACACTGCATTCAAATCCTTACATCCTTGTATCGCTGTCTTGTGCAGAAAAGGAAACAGACTTCATTTCACATTTAGCTAATTTTATGCATTGCATCTCATTCTCTAGAGAAAAAGTCAATACAAACCACATGAAATGCCAACTTGCATTTATGCATTTATTTTGAAGGTGCCGGTGGGTGACTGTATTAGCATATTTAAACAATTTTTTGAAAAGCTTGCAGAGAATGCCTTGCATTATTGTCATTGACCTTATGACCTTTAATGGATTACTCTAGGGATAGTGAGTCGTAACTGCACGGCCGGCGGCTGGTCACATCCGTTCCCTGCTTACCATGAGGCCTGCAGTGTTGAGGACGAGATCCCAGAGGTCAGACATACTCTGAAATCCATACACATTTGCTTAAATGTCTTGCTTTTCAGGTTGTTCTTCCTAGAAAAAGACCCCAGTAATCTGCGCCTCCTCTAGTTTCAGAAGAATGCCTCAGATCTGTAAAGACACAGTCAAGAATCTCAATATGAACTCAAACCAACTTTGGGTTTTTTAATTTTATGTTGAAATAAAATACATTTAGTTAATTTATAAATAGATTAATACATTAATTGTAATTACTAAATTAATAAATATTTCATAATAGTAATAATAATGACTAACTAATTTTACTGACTGAATTTAAATCTAGTAACATTTAACTCAATATTACTTATACTATACTTTATATTTAATGCAATCATAATATTATTTTATTTTACTTTTCACTGAAGATTAAACTGTCAAATTTGACTAGATTTGAATTTGAATGTTATTTTTTACTTAATAAACAGGTTATAGGCTTTCACAATTATGTCTGTCTACCATAATTCTCACTTACAGTTTATAGTTGGCTTATAGTTTTTAAGTTTATGATGAAATAAGTGCATGTAGATAATATAGAAATACATTTTATTAAGTTAATATAAAAAATTTTTTTATTTAATTGACTTAATTTTAATCTAGTAACATTTATTCAGTTACTTTTTATATTTAATGTTTTAAAAATTAATTTTTTTTTAGTCGTGTCAATTCAAGTCTCCTTTATTTATACAGCGCTTTCTACAATACAGATTGTTGCAAAGCAACTTTACAGTTATGAACAAGAAAATAGTGTTTCGGTGATGCTCTAAAAAGGCAAGAGTAAACTTTTACTTACATTTAAAAATATATATATATATATTAAAAAATTATTTTAAGTTTAATTTAAAAAAATCAGTATAAACAGGCTTTAGGCTTTTATAATTCCGTCTGTCTGATTCAAATTATTATTCATTCATTCATCATTGGATCAAATAATGATGCATCTTTTGGTTGATTGATGTGCACATTCATTGATTTACCCCTTTATCCAGAAAATTATGTTTATTGTTGTAGTGAATTTAGCTCATGGGGAAATATGAATAATTAACCATAACTAATTATGATTAATTATTAATATTTTAGATCCACTGTAGATATTTAGCTGACCACTGGGCCTTTAAGGTCGGAGAAGATCTCCGCCTTTCAAGATGGGCTTGTCCAATGAGCACAATGGAATTCCCGAGCGGGAGGTGGCAATTGCTGGAGGGTTTACGACCCTTTGTTCTCGAAGCATGGTAATTTGCAAATGGACTTAAATCGAAATTATTAACGATTCTCAGGGCCCTAATATATATTGCCTATGTACCACCATATAATATCCACGCTTGTTTCGATCATAAGAAGGCGAATTCATAGATACTAGACATGAAATAGTTACTTATATGAATGTGTGGTTTATCGTAAGCACGGATAAAAATAGTCTATAATACAACAGATTAAATACAACACAGCAATAATATACACACTGGCCTGAAGAAAATGGGTGTTCATTCAAAGAAGGTTTTCCTATGAATTAATTAGTAGAAAAGTCCATTTCTCCTGTGCATTTGTGTCCCTTTGTTTCTGGAGAAAGCAGAATGAGAGCCGGCTCGCATTCCACAAGGTTGTAAATGTATCGGGTTACCATGAAACCAGGGTCTTGTTCGGCGTCCTGGGGTGTTACAAAGTATTTGTGAAATCTAGCTAACAAAATATATATTGTGTGTTGGAGTGTTCCAGACGCTACATTGTATTCAAACAGACTCTGTGTCCTGAACATGGTCATTCAGATGTAATTGATTTCTGCTTGTTTGTCCCTCAGGAGTCGTATTTTGCCACTGTGAAACTGATCTACACTGTTGGTTATGGAGCATCACTGCTCTCGCTCTCTGTTGCCGTGGCAATACTGCTGCTCTTCAGGTACTGTGCCTTTACAATGCGTTCTTATTGATGAACAAAAAAAAAATCCAAACCTAAACCTAAACACAGAATCCACTCACATAACCGGAAAGTTATTGTAAAAAAAAAAAGGACTGCTTTAATATATTTAGTCTATTTTGTGAGTAATTTTAGCATATCTAGCTACTTTTTTTTTTTTTTTACATAAACCTTACACTGGCTATACATCTTTAAATAATTTTCAAACATTGTTAAAAAACTGTGTTCTTTAAAATGAAAGAACTGACCTGTTGTTTATGTTCTGTAGGCGATTACACTGTGCTCGAAACTACATCCACATGCAGCTGTTTTTCACCTTCATCCTGAAATCGGTGGCTGTGTTTATCAAAGATGCCACGCTGTTCTCCAGTGACGACACAGATCACTGCACACTCTCTACAGTGAGTCCATCAACACCACAGTCCTGACAGCCTTTCCTGTGAAAAGTACTGTACAAACTTGACTTCACACTCTCCACTTGTGACTCAAATGACTCAACGGATGTGTGACAGGTTTTTTTTTTTAAGTCGTCATAACTGTATTTCTGTCAGGACAGTCTAATATGCTGATTTGCTGCTTAAGAAACATTTCTGATTATTATCAATGTTGAAAACAGTTGTGCTGCTTCATATTTTTGTGGAAACCATGATACATTTTTTTCAGGATTCTTTTATTTATAGCAAGCAAAAGAACAGCTTTTATTGGAAATATAAATCTTCTGTAACAATATGTCTTTACTGTCAGTTTACTGTAAATTTTGATTAATGCGTGTTTGCTGAATAAAATTTTTAATTGATTGATTAAAAAAAAATCTTACTGAGCTAAAACTTTTGAACAGAAGTGTATTTATTTTAATTATTGGAGCTTAACTTAAGGTCTGAAAAAGCACCTTTTTATTGAAAAAAAAATAAAAAAGTAATTAAAAATGAATTAAGAGTTTATTAGACTCTATTTTGTGCCCTGTTTATGGAAAGTTCCTTGATAACTTCTAGCTGCATTTATTTTTGACCTTCCTTTATTTTCCGCTGAGTTTCTGCTTTCTCCATCTGTTTATCTCTTCCTCTCTTGTTTTTTTGCCGTCATGCCCTGTTTATCATTCTCAGCATCTCTCTCTATCTCTTCCTCTCTCTCTCTCCGCAGGCGGCCTGTAAGGCGTCAGTGGTACTTTGTCATTATTGCGTCATGACTAATTTCTTCTGGTTGCTGGTTGAAGCCGTGTATCTGAACTTTCTGCTGGTCTCGGCCTTCCCGCGCAGCCGCCGCTGTCTCTGGAGTTTCGCTCTGCTGGGCTGGGGTGAGACGCTCATATCTGTCCCTACAGCCATCTGGCCCTGTCCTCTCTCACACTCTTTCCTCTGGCCATCACAAATGAGGTTCATCTACTAGTGTAGACTATGTGAGTTATTAAAGGAACAAAAAGGGAATAATGAAATTTAGTTTGTTGTCCTGATATTATTTTTGTAACTGTTCACACCAAGAATGATAGCTATAAAGATAACTATAACGATGACTATATTACGGTCCACACCAACGTACGATAATATTGTGTTTATTATAAGTGCGTTGCAGTTTTGTCGTCTGTCACTTTAAATGCTCAAGCTCTTTTAAAGGGGTCCTATTATGCTTTTTCACTTTTTGAACTTTAGTTAGTCTGTAATGTTGCTGTTTGAGCATAAAAAAAGATCTGAAATGTTACAAAGCTCAAAGTCCACTTCAAAAGGAACAGAATTATTATTATTATTGAACAGAAATCACTTTTCAAAAACTACAACGAACGACTCGTTTGAACTACAACGCATATTTTCCGGGATTTGTGATATCACAAATATCGACGAATGGGATGAGACCTGGTTGAGCTGTACTAGAGAAAGCAACGAGTGTTATCACTATGTCAGAGACATGCTAGCTTTCCCAAGGCAGACGAACTTAGAGTGGTTACAATCATCCCGGTTTAAATCACGATCAGATTGATTTGATATTGAGTAAGGGGCGTGACATTTCCCGACCAGGCTCAGAGTGCTGCCAATCACAACACACACTGGTCCAGCTAACCAATCACAGCACATTTCGTATTTCAGAAGGCGGGCCTTCATTTGACACAGGAACTGGGGAGAGAGGTGTTGTAATAATGTAAAATATGTGAAAAATAATGTTTTTCGAACAACCTAGTATGAGAGCCTGTTCTAGTACACCCCCAAAACAAAAT
>NW_015505307.1:0-1510 GCF_001515645.1 Sinocyclocheilus grahami | reverse complement strand
CAAATCTTCCCAGATAGTGAGGTAGGTATGTGGGGGCGTGTTAGAACGAGCCGTTTTAGGTAGGCGTGGCTGACTCTTAACTTTTATAAAGAATATCTCTTTGGATTTGAGACATTAGTCTTTGCAACTTTACAGATGTTCTTTATGCACCAAGAGCTTGTAACACTCCAAAGAGAAAGGAAGAATTGAAATCGCATCATATGACCCCTTTAATCTTTTTGTCTGTCTCTTGTCTTTTCTTGCAGGTTTTCCCCTGGTCTGCATCATCCTCTGGATCTGCTCTAGACTGTATTTTGAGGACACAGAGTAATTGCACATTTTTCTTTACCTTACTTAGTGGTGCTTGTTCATACTAGGTTTAGGGATTTGAACAAGTTCTTAAAGGAATTGAAATCGCATCATATGACCCCTTTAATCTTTTTGTCTGTCTCTTGTCTTTTCTTGCAGGTTTTCCCCTGGTCTGCATCATCCTCTGGATCTGCTCTAGACTGTATTTTGAGGACACAGAGTAATTGCACATTTTTCTTTACCTTACTTAGTGGTGCTTGTTCATACTAGGTTTAGGGATTTGAACAAGTTCTTAAAGCCAAGAGCGCACTACAAGACTCAATCTCATCGCCTTTGATATTTTCAGTCGGCAGCTAGTCTGCTACAAGACTTGGGGCTAAGTAAGCAATGACCCAGAACACCCTGGAAAATGCAGAGCAACACACTAAAACCATTCAGAACACCTCAGCAGCCGCATAGCAACCACCCAGAACACACTAGCTAGAATTACTCACACTTTCAAATCTATAGTTTAAATTCAAAAAGATCTACAGTTTAAGTACAAAAACAGTTCACGGATTTGAATCAGCTCTGTCTTATCCAGGCCTTTGTTGTTGATGTTTTTTTTCAGGTGTTGGGACATAAATGAAGATTCTCCTTATTGGTGGATCATCAAGGGTCCTATTGTAGTGTCTATAGGGGTGAGATAAAGCATGAGGACACGGATTAATGAATTTGGCTCACACACAGATATTTTCAGCTCATATTTTCCTGTTTTCCTTCCCAACCAGGTGAACTTCTTTCTGTTCATGAACATTATCAGGATTCTGGTGCAGAAACTGAACCCTCGCTTGATCCAGTTCAACAATTCGTCTCAGTACAGGTACAGAAATCAAAGCAACACCACAAACCCATGCGCAGGGATATCAAAAACGGGACAGTAAATGCATGAGTGGAGTGTTTTCAACTTTTCTCCCATTCATTCTCTATGGGAGCTGAGCGGCAGGTCTGCGTGGAGGATTGTGGGATAGCGTTTCTCAAGTGATGGGAGCTTGACAATAAGCCTAACAAATTCATAGGTTCAATACATCAACTTTACTATTAAATGCATTAGGTATTATGAACTTAAAGGCAATGTTAGTTTTTAAATATACTATTGTTCATTGTTAGTTCATTCCAGTTTAGAATGCATTAACTATTGTTAACATATTCCTCAAATATTATACTGTAGCAGTGTTATTTT
>NW_015505306.1:2474654-2479474 GCF_001515645.1 Sinocyclocheilus grahami | reverse complement strand
CAGTCCAACACTCCAGCATGATCCTACGCAGACGCTACAGTGTTAAAGGCCGAGCTGAAGTCCACGAACAGGATACAGCAAGCTCTATGGTAGGATCACCTGAGGAAGAAAATAGTGTCAAATGTTCAGAGAAGAAAACATAATACATCATGAATAAAATTCAATACATCACATCAATTACTGTCCACAGTATAGTTAATGTGGTACTGATGAAATGTTCATTCCTCACCAAAAATGTTTCCAGTAGGTTTGGATGTCCATTTTTTCGAGAGTCTATGAACTGTACAAGTAAATGTTTTTCCAATCTTCTGGTGCTCACTAGGTATTGTAAAATGTGTTGTCAAGGACCAAAGGTTTTCAGATGGGGCCCAATCCACACAACTTAAATCTGAGATATCAATATTATCGGCCTGGATGTTGATGCAGGCCTCACCAGAGGAGAGATCATTTACAACACACTCCAGCACAGCACTGCCTGCCTACGTTGGTTTCACGAAAGGCCTCCTGATTACCACTACAGGATCTTTCTTTATATCATCTGAGGAGCAAAAATACACTTTATCACATGATATGTGGGTTTTAGAAGCTAAATTGTCATCAAACACTTTGAAAAATGCTGATCAGTGCAAAAGAAACCACTTACCAGCTTTAATTTCCACCTTCTCTTCTGGGAAACATGGATGTTTAGCGGTACAAACAACGGTCTTAAGGGTCAACCAATAATTTCTGGACAAAGTCAAGTTGCTCACAATATTATTGGACTGGTCTTTGACTTCTTTGGTGGCTTTTTTACTTACATTGTCTGTCAACCATGACACTTTAGTGTTGTCTGGTGCTTCAACAACACAGGAAATTGTGACCTTACTCTCCTGTATAATGTCTCTGAGATGGGCTTTCTTTATTTGGATTGAAGGTTTGAACAAAGACTGTGCTGTACAGGGTGAAATGAATAAACTTAGCTTTACATTCAGCTGAAAATCACATGATGATGCTAATACAAAAATTATACTTTCAAGCATATCTATGAGCTACATATTATGTTTTGACATTTGTTCATTATTTTCTTTATTATACTCAACTTACCCATGCACGTGTTATATTCTTCCTTGAATTCTTCAGAGTTGTGGGTGGCTTTACAAGTGTACTTTTTGTATTCATATCGGGCACTGATAGATAGCTGACTTCTGTAAGTGTATTTTTTCTCGCCTTTATCAATGTTCTGAAACTTTTTATTAATTTGAGCATTGACAAGCTTATCACCCTCAAGACATTGTACAGTAAGTTTGTCTGGGAAATAATCATTCAACTGGCACTCCAACACAATCCTGTCACCGTCCTCTCTACTCAGCAGAGCAATAGTAGGCTTATTAACACGTATTGCTATTAAAATAGATATGGAAAATCTGTTAACTTAGGCAGTGTGGTTTAAACAAAGGTACAAAATGTATGAAAATATAGATTGACCCTATGCTTATTCAATAAATTCCAATAGACATAGAAATTAATGCTGTCAATGTTTCAGTGGGGTTGTTATTTACATAATGAGAGTTTTTTTATGGTACAGATACTGAAACAAAAGATGGACAGAACAGGAAATCAGAAACATGCTTCAGAGAACATAGCAAATAGCAGATGGAAGCGTTAGGTAACAGACAAGCCGAAATAGCCACCAAAAGCAGAACTGAAAACCATCTGCATCTCTGAGACATGGCTGAACACATCTGCACAGGAAAGACACCTTGTCATTGACATAAAATGTTTTTTTATATATATACTTCACAGCATGAAATATTTACACTCACAAATATTCACAGCTAGAAGAGACTGTGCTTCAGTCACACAATGAACAAATTCTTGCAGATTCTGAGAAAAATAAGTATAGGATTTAAGAAAATATGCGTAATTTATTACTTTCAGAAATGAGGGAAATTTTTCAAAAGCCTTCAGACACTCCTGTGTGTTAATAAATGTTACTTGTTATGTAGCTTATATAAACATATTTAGAGTTTATAACACCATTAGAGCTTATCATGCAAATCTCCTTAAAATTTTGTAAACTTGAGAGAAACAAAATACAACAGCAATCAAATGGTTTCTTTCTTTTATTAAAGTAAAATTTAAAAACAAACAAACATCACAATCACATATTTACAATAAAGAAAAAAAGAATAGAGCTGTTTTTCTGAGAAGTCTTGCATGTCCTTAAAGGGATCTTTAATTTCACCAGAAAGCATAATTTGATACCAATTAGAGCCAGAAAAACAACTTCTGTTTAACTTGCATATATTCAATATTTTTCAAAGTTAAATATATGTTCAAAAGCAAGGACAACTTTTTTTTTTGCATCATCTCTCACCAAATGATAATTGCCACAAAATAAAATGCTCCTATAAAATCTAGTCTCATGTTTATGCTAAACTAAAAATTAACTAGAAAAAAAGGTAATGCTTTAGATTACAACCCGCAATGCACTGCGTAAGTAAACAGAATTTACAGCATAACTTTTTTGTAATTACAGTGTACCTATTCTGTACCTCCGTGTAGGTATAAGGTAACAATATGCGAAGTTTGGAGAATAAAGGAGTAATAATCTGTAAAATTACAAATTATTTCTACGGTAAGTATTTTGAAACTAAAGGGTACCTATTCTAATATTACGGGGTATGTATGACCTCTTATATTTGCAAGCGATTAAGCAAAAACATACACTGTGTACTTTTATAGCCTACACATATAAAACACGCTGGTAATTGTTTCAATCCAAACGCTCGGTTGAGACTGTGGGTTAGGAAGCTATCTTGATGTGTATGGGCTTACATTTCTGCCACAATTCTGCGTGCGAAAGATCATATTTTGAGCGCACAAAAGTGCATTTTGCACGCGCGCGATCTGTGTTTTGTGGAGAAAATTTTCGTTTTGCAAAGAAAAAAGTATTTCGAGCGCACGGAAATCAATTTTGCACTTAAAATACTTTTTGGATGTGTGCAGCCCTCTGTGCTCTCTAAATGCCAACAGCTCCCGTGCTCAACACAACCCAGTGTTACAATGTGCCATAATTCCAGCCAATCAGAGACCGAGGCTGCTAAATTCTGATTGGCTGCCTTGACAACCAATCACAACATTTCTTGCATTACCTCGACAGCAGAAGAGGACAAATACAGTGCATGCATAATTATTATGCAAGTTGATATTCTGGTCATATTTTTTTCCAAGCACATTTTACCAATAATTATAACTACTATTAATCTTGTATTTAATCACTTATAATCTATATATTATTGTTCATGAAGGCTGGAAGTGAAAAACGCCTTATATTCAGGTGTGCATAATTATTAAGCAGGTTATCTTCTACAGATAAAATCTCCAGATGGACTAAAAATGAACTCCCAAAACTTACTACCAGATTCTGGAAGATCAATTCTTCAAACAGTGGTACAAGAGGATGTGGTGCTGGTCCTTCTCAACTTATCTGTCTATAAAGCATATATATATACTGTATATATATAAATCAGTCTTCAAGTATTTTACTACACTTCAGTATGTTATTCTTATTAAGTAGGGGTAATTTTTTAGGCTTCTATACTTCTAAGTCTCTGAGAACCTGACAACTTGTACTTCTGGAGACTCCAGGAAGGTTGCCGTTCTGGAAAATGGTGGCGCTGGAGACTAAATGGTTCCTGTTGATTTCACACCAAATTCTTCATCTTAATTCCTAATTCTTTTGCAGTTAACATGCATCTTTTCTTCTCCACATGTTTTTGACTGACCCTGCTGACCCACTGAGCATTTTGCTGTCCAATGGTTATGCATTCACTTTGCAATTTCTAGTATTGTATTAGTTTTTAATATTTCTCATGGGCATTTAATATTTTTTGACTTTCAGTCCGAGTTAAATCTCTTTTTTGGTTTATTTTATCTGTAAATAAAATCTGCTTAATAATTATGCACACCTGCATATAAGACATTTTTCACTTCAGCCTTCATGAATAATTATATATCAATTATAAATGATTAAATACAAGATTAATAGTAGTTATTAAGATTGATGTAGTTTGGAATTGGTAAAATGTGCTTGGAAAAAAATATGACCAGAATATCAACTTGCATAATAATTATGCATGCACTGTATTTGTCCTCTTCTGCTGTCGAGGTAATGCAAGAAATGTTGTGACTGATTGTCAAGGCAGCCAATCAGAATTTAGCAGCCTCTGTCTCTGATTGGCTGGAATTATGGCACATCTGTTGGTGTTTGGAGCACAGAGGGCATCAGGTGAGCAAGCTAGTGAAACCTTGCACGCGCAAAAGAGAAGGTCTGCACACATCCAAAAACTTATTTTAAATGCAAAATTGATTTCCGTGCGCTGGAAAGACTTTTTTCTTTGCGAAACGAACATTTTCTCCACAAAACACAGATCGCGCGCGTGCAAAATGCACTTTTGTGCGCTCAAAATATGATCTTTCGCATGCAGAATTGTGGCAGAAATGTAAGCCCATAGATGTGACCCAATTTGGGTTGCCATGCAGAATTGTGGCAGAAATGTAAGCCCATAGATGTGACCCCATTTGGGTTGCTATCAGTAATAAGTAACCCGACGTTGCTGGGTTATGAATGTGGAGGACGTGAATCAGAGCATGCAGCAAGTGAGTTCAAAAGTGAACGGCTCTGTGTGCGACGAAATCCGTGACTGCGGTGCTTAAGACGGGAACGTGTGGAAAATAGGAGAAAACGAATCGAAGCGCAGACGAGGGACAACTTTGGAACTGTCTGGAGTGTGTTCCTTTAAAACTGTAGCAGTGAATGTGGTGAGCGCGAACTGGAA
>NW_015505306.1:2472598-2473794 GCF_001515645.1 Sinocyclocheilus grahami | reverse complement strand
CAGAATATCAACTTGCATAATAATTATGCATGCACTGTATTTGTCCTCTTCTGCTGTCGAGGTAATGCAAGAAATGTTGTGACTGATTGTCAAGGCAGCCAATCAGAATTTAGCAGCCTCTGTCTCTGATTGGCTGGAATTATGGCACATCTGTTGGTGTTTGGAGCACAGAGGGCATCAGGTGAGCAAGCTAGTGAAACCTTGCACGCGCAAAAGAGAAGGTCTGCACACATCCAAAAACTTATTTTAAATGCAAAATTGATTTCCGTGCGCTGGAAAGACTTTTTTCTTTGCGAAACGAACATTTTCTCCACAAAACACAGATCGCGCGCGTGCAAAATGCACTTTTGTGCGCTCAAAATATGATCTTTCGCATGCAGAATTGTGGCAGAAATGTAAGCCCATAGATGTGACCCAATTTGGGTTGCTATCAGTAATAAGTAACCCGACGTTGCTGGGTTATGAATGTGGAGGACGTGAATGAGAGCATGCAGCAAGTGAGTTCAAAAGTGAACGGCTCTGTGTGCGACGAAATCCGTGACTGCGGTGCTTAAGACGGGAACGTGTGGAAAATAGGAGAAAACGAATCGAAGCGCAGACGAGGGACAACTTTGGAACTGTCTGGAGTGTGTTCCTTTAAAACTGTAGCAGTGAATGTGGTGAGCGCGAACTGGAAACTGCTGGAATGGCGCACGAGACGAGTCTATCTGTGTTTGCGGCGCTCATGACAGGAATATGTGGAAAATACAAGAAAACTAATCGACACGAAGAGGAGAGAGATTTTTGAAACTGACTGGAATGTGTTCTTTTAAAACGGGAGGGTATGTTCTCACAACATTGAGCAGCGACTGAACTGAACTAAGTTAGTCAAAATGGTCCTTAAGGACGTGGATCAAAATGGTAAATCAAAGACAGTCCACCATGTTTATTGATACATTACCTGATATATAATATAATGTATGTACTATGACCTACTGTATAAACAATCGTTTCAGAGCAATTTTTTGTAGCCACTTACCCTGTAACTACATGGAACAAAGGGGGAACAAAGCACCACTTTAATTTACAGCCCGCAAATGTTGTATTTACCCTGTAACTACGTGGAACAAGGGGGGAACAAGCACCACTTTAATTTACAGCCCGCAAATGTTGTATTTACCCTGTAACTACGTGGAACAAGGGGGGAACAAGCACCA
>NW_015505306.1:2469561-2471092 GCF_001515645.1 Sinocyclocheilus grahami | reverse complement strand
AAACTCATTAACTCATTTCACTAGATGTCCAGTTTTGTTGTTCAGTAATCTCCATCATGTCTGTCCTTTTATAATAGAATGTGTACCCCATGGTTAAAAAATACCTATACACCTATAATAAAATACCAATATAAAATTATAAAAAGTATATATCGTCTTTCTAAATCATTCCCAAACATAAGATTGTTGTTTAGGCCATACATACCACGTAATATTAGAATAAGCACCTCTTAGTTTCAAAATACTTACAGTATAAATGATTTGTAATTTTACTGGTTGTTACCCCTTTATTCCCCAAACTTCGCATATTATTCCCTTATACCTACACAAAGGTACTGAATAGGTACAGTATAATTACAAAAAAGTTACACTGTAACTTCAGTTTACTTACGCAGTTCTTTGCAGGTTGCATATCTGGTTGTTACCTCCTTATTACCCAAATGTAACACATTGTTCCCTTATACCTACACGTATGTTCTTTATAGGTACACTATAATTACAGAAACGTACACCGTAAATTCAGTATACTTAGTTCTTTGCGGGTTGTAATCTAAAGCGTTAACAAAAAAAAAACTCTAAAAATTGTATACCTTCACAAAAGTAGCCCCTATGCTGTAGAGCAAGGTGATGAGGAACAGGAAAACAAAGGTTACAGCAGTGTTTGCAATGCCACTATCATCTGTTTCAATGGTGTCATACTGGGGATGCTCTATCCACACAATACATGCTGTGGGAATAGACAAGAACACATTAGCATGACCTACAGGACAAGATCGCCACTCTCCAGCACAAACATTAGTAAAACAGTCTAGCACGTTCTCTTATAACTATAATGTTTTAATCACTTCACCTGCCCATCCTCATATACAACTAGACAGGTGGACTGAGGGCAGGAATATCCAGTAAAAGGAAACCAATTAGAATAGTGTGACAGAGAAACAACCTTGATTGAATTATATTGCATTTGAAATTTGAGGGTTTTCATCTGCCATTTTTCAGTTTATTATCTTGTTAATTATGTAGCATGTTTACTAAATAATTCAACCACAATGGAAATCTGATTAAAGAAAGATGACCCCGACAACCTCAAATAAATCAGTTGAATGTGTCTTGGCATGCTGTAGAAGAACTGATGTGGCTACGAATTATCAATCTCTAATAACAAATGGAGAGCATTATGTGTTTGGGTGATTATAATATCAAACAGTACATGACATACAATATGCACATACACACATTACGCATTTTATGTGCCAGCTAATGTTATAGCTTTAATGGCATTTTGTCTTTTTTTAACTGCAAAGTTAAATATTAAATTGTATATATTTTTAAATATTTTGTATTTATTTATAGGTATTTCTTAATTACTTTCAAAATTGCTTTGATGTATTATTATTCTTCCATTTTTCGTATTTTAACTGAAGTTTCATGTTTTAATTTTGATACATTTTGTGTCATTCAAGATGTGTATATATATATATATATATATATATATATATATATATATATATATATATATATATATATATAT
>NW_015505306.1:2462106-2468233 GCF_001515645.1 Sinocyclocheilus grahami | reverse complement strand
GACCATCACCTCATGTTGCAGCATGATAATGCATGGCCCCATGATGCAAGTATCTGTACACAATTCCTGGAAGCTGAAAACATCCCAGTTCTTGCATGGCCAGCATACTCACCGGACATGTCACCCATTGAGCATGTTTGGGATGCTCTGGATCGGAGTATACGACAGCATGTTCCAGTTCCTGCCAATATCCAGCAACGTCGCACAGCCATTGAAGAGGAGTGGACCAACATTCCACAGGCCACAATCAACAACCTGATAAACTCTATGCGAAGGAGATGTGTTGCACTGCGTGAGGCAAATGGTGGTCACACCAGATACTGACTGGTTTTCGGACCCCCTCGGACCCCCCAATACAGTAAAACTGCACATTTTAGAATGGCCTTTTATTGTGGCCTGCCTAAGGCACACCTGTGCAATAATCATGCTGTCTAATCAGCATCTTGATATGCCACACCTGTGAGGTGGATGGATTATCTCGGCAAAGGAGAAGTGCTCACTAACACAGATTTAGACGGATTTGTGAACAATATTTGAGAGAAATAGGCCTTTTGTGTTCATAGAAAAAGTCTTTAGATCTTTGAGTTCAGCTCATGAAAAATGGGGGCAAAAACAAAAGTGTTGTGTTTATAATTTTGTTCAGTGTATATATATATAATTTTTTCCTCAATTTCTGTGGAGTGATGTTATTTTATGATGTTTGTGATATTTAATGCTCACATATGCTGTGACAAAGAAATATGAAACTGGTATAATAACAAATTAAATGCACAGGAATTATGCTGTTTCTTTTTTATTAGTCTTTCCTAAATGTAATACGCATGAAAGCAAGAAGCCACAAACATTAAAGACCAACACAATTACAAATATGGACATGCAACTCAAGAACAGGAAGAAAACAAAAAAAGAAAACAAAATGAACACTTAACAGGCATAACAGGAAGACACCACATACACAATGCTCTAGTCCTTGCTAGATGCAGGGGTATTCATACTTAGATTAATGACACCTGCCTTATCAATATTATCGGCAATAGATCTCGTCAGTATGCGCATTTTTTCATCAATGCTTTCATGGTACACGACACAACTGAACAGTGTACCGCTCTTCCACTCTGAATAATCAACTGTTAGCTGACTGTACACTGAGAAGTATTTATCATTCTGAATCGGCAGGCTAGTGTTGTAACTGTACCCAAGAGTCACAGGTTCATCATCAGCAAGCCAAGACACAAACACCTCTTTGGGGTAGAAGTCCTTCACATAACATGTCAGGGTCATCTTTTCACCCTTTTTGTGCTCTGGGGGTGCTAATATGTAAACAGAGGGTCTCTTGGGTTCTTTACCTAGTAACACAAGGTCACAATTAAGACCAAAATGAGTCATGAGTCATTCTCTTATTATTATTTAATTTTTTTTGTCAAACTCTATATTAACGTCAGTTGTAATGAAAGATGGTGTAAATCAAGAGACCTTGTAATAGCATGAACTGCATGATGTTTTACAAAAAGAAAAGCCATACCATTTTCTCTGATGAACTTAGTTGCCTTGGGCTCTGCTAGCTCGTTGTGTTCAACGGTGCATGTAAATTCGGTGCCATTGCTCCATTCTTCATAGCCAATCTGGGCGACAAGTTCCACATATTTTCGGTTTTCCCCTACTGCTGCCTCAGCGATGGCATTATTATTCGCTTTTATTGTTATTTTGGTGAAACCTGAATTTTCTGCTGAAGCTTTGCACTTCAGCTCTCCTTGTTTATTTTTCAGCATGTCTTCAAGGGAGGGAGGCACTATATCAACAGCAATATCGGTGTAATCTTGAATAAGAGCTGGGTACAAAAAGCAGACAGATTTGGGGAGACGCAAACATAATATTCATTAAAAAAAATAAAAATAAAAGAAACCATTTTCAAAACATTCATAGTTCTCAAGAGAAAACATACCTGCATATTCGGCCTCAATATCTTCATTTCCCGCCATGTGCACAAACTCACACTTAACTTTGCTGTTTGGCTGCTTCCATTTGTCGGCACTGATTTGCAAAATGCTTGTTGCGCTATATTTGGTTACTGATCCTTTCTTCTCACTTTTGTCATATTTGTCTATCACATCTGTCACCTCCTTACCATCCTGAAACCACTTAAACACGTATGTTTTAGGTGAAAACCGCTGGGCTAAACACATGAAGGTTGCTGTTCCATTGTCTAACTCCATTTTTGTAGGTACTGTTAAGTACACATCTGCACGCTGATCTGGCGGTGGGACTGGCAACATACAGGAGAAAGCAGAGAGGACATGAAAAGCAAAAGAAAAGTGCAACATGACTTTTTAAGCAAGCAAATAAAATGCTCTTGTAGAGTTTGAACGTCAATGTTAAATGCTGTATATTTATTTAAAAAAAATGTTCCCCTATATTTTGGTTCATAAGGTGGGGGGGAAATTTCATATGTCATTGCATTCCCTGACATAGGCTTTCAGAAATACTTCATTTCTGACTCTAAGGGTATTTCATTGATTTAAAAAATAATGTAGCCTATTATGTGCTTTTCTGTTCTAGCGTTTTTAGACTCACTATACTTGTAGTCTTGCTGTTCTCAGCTGGTGTAAACACTGACTGACATCAGACTTTGATCAAAATATAACAGGAGGTTCACTGGTTAAATAAACCAAAGAGTGTGCTAAAATTCCAATTCAAACATGAGTCTCCACAAAGAAACCACAACAAAATATCAATCCAACAGCAAGATACAATAGAGAGACACATGAAGTAGCTAATATAAAATGGTAGACATTTTAGAAATGTAACTCACGTGATGGAACAGGAATGTTTTTACTGCCTTGAGAATTTGAAGCTTCGCATGTGTAAGGCTTTTGAGGATCCCAATCACTTTTCCTCACACGCAGATGGCTGATTTTGGTATAGTCTCCATTCCGTCCAAACGCCGGATACTGCACAAAATCACTCAACTCATTTGTAGCAAAATCCTTCCATTTAAAAGTAAGCGAGTCCGCAGGTGAGAAACCTCTTGCCAAGCAGCCGATGATGAGGAACCCATCAGAATCAGAAGTACACTGAGACATGGCAAAGACTGACTTTGGTGCAGATGGTTGAGCTGTAGAGACATTGCATCTTTCTCAGACAAAATATACAACCTATAACGTAGCCAACATATGCAACACTATTAGGCCTATTAGATAGCTAGGCTACATCTCGAATGACTGAATGGATGGATGAATTAATTAATAAAATAAAATATGAAAAAAAATCAAATGGATTACAAAATAACATAAAACAAATTGATTGAGTTTAACTGGTTTTACACGAGATGAAAGACACCGCGGAGTCTCTTCATTTTGCGTTGAAGTCCGATCATCCTAACTTTGCAGTAATGATCAATGCTGCACACAATGCCTACTATATTACATATTGATTTGAAATTGTGGAGACCGGAAAGACAGAACACGAGCACAGCTATTTTGAAACAGGTTTCCCGAATGAGCAGTTGTCCTGCCGGCTGTTTTTAGTTTTAGACGTTGATTGACCCATTAGAATAAACTATTTATACACAATTTAAACAAAATCTCGTGAATCGGGTGAAATATTTCTTTCTCTTGGATGCTGTAATAAACAAAGTGTTATATATCTAAACTAATTTATTACTGGAATTTTTGACTGCAGAATTACTTTTCAGTTTGTTTCAAATGGGATCAGTCACAAATGAATCAGTTCATAACCTATGAAATGTGTAAGTTAAAACAAACAAATAGAATAAAAACAGTCCAAACCTTTTGAAAATTAAATAAGAGCACTATATAGCAGTTTGTGACCATGGAATCATGCGAAAACGTGATCAGTAAATACTGGTTGGTTATCGTCCAAAGATATACGGCGATGCTTTATTCATTCATTTATATAAAACATCTTAATTATTTCAGAACAAGGTATGTAATCTGTAATTTAAAAATATAACACGTAATGGCTGTAGGTCTTATATTTATACTCTGGCTTTTCAGCGTCTATTTGCGCAGATTAAGCCAACACATGCAAGAAAATGAACATTGAAAGGAGTCGTTTAACAATAACTACTGTTATTGATTTTTTTTTTAGCAGCTACAACGAAACAATTTTATAAAATTATGTAGGTCTGTACAATTTCTAATGAAATAACCATTCATCTGACAACAATTCATAGAAAACTCTCAATATATAATAAAAACTGTAAACAATAACACATACATTGACAGTTTGTCTTATTTTACGATTCAACTGATCTTGCAATTAATAATAAAATCTTACCGTTTGTTACGGTGACTTTAGTGCCGCTTCCCAAGTAGTCGAAAGCCCAGTTACACAATATTATTTAATGTTACAGCGCAGTATAAAACTTACATCAAATTATTAAAAAATTAATTCATAATTAATGTGAATCTTTGCGTTTCTAGAAACTCTAAAGACATGTCCCGACTTTAATTGTCCTATATCGTAGAATAAGTGAATCGCCATTGAAATGTTGCTTAAATGTAAAAACAACTTTGACAAATTACCGGTCACCTTTTTTTCGTACTTAAATTAGATTTTGTTTTAGGTTTTTCTTACCTGACGAGACGGTGACCATGGTTCCTTTCCTCTAATGAAAAGAATTGTCACACTGACAGTTTTACCCATGGATATTTTACAAAAAGCTATGATCCCATGACAAGTCACTTATATTTATTATCCTAACCCACAAATTCGACTATTTATCCTTTTGATGAGGTTTATTCTTGCAAAACGTGCAAGCGGTCTGTGCGTTTAGTTTTACTTTTATGATTAAAACATATGCCAACGTTTATGAAAAACTTAAATTTTACTTCTTACCAGATGTCACTGTGACCGACGTGCCTTTTCCCCAGTAGTCAAAGGCAGCAGAGTCACAGTGATACTTTAAATTTCTTCAATGCACAAAAACACAAATTATTTTTTATATCAGCAAACCCAGCAACAATCCTATTTATTTCATAAATAAATGCAGCACTGTCCATGATCTTTTTTCTTCTTCTAGTGGGCTAAAAAGACTGTTCATAAACATGCATTTTGTTGTTTGTATAACTAAACAAAAATCTGCTTCTTACCTGATGTTACAGTCACTGTTGTTCCCTTTCCCCAGTAGTCAAAGGCACCGCCACAACGGGAAGGTTCACGATAAGAGCCATACCATAACCCTAGTACAGGGGTGGCGAACTCCGGGCCTGGAGAGCCGCACCCCTGCAGAGTTCAGCTCCAACCCTAATTAAAACTCACCTGACTGTAGCTTTCTAGTAACCCTTCAGACCTTGATTAGCTTGTTCAGGTGTGTTTGATTAGGGTTGAAGCAAAACTCTGCAGGGCTGCGGCTCTCCAGGACCGACGTTCGCCACCCCTGCCCTAGTACTTGCATAGCCTAGCTCAGAGATCCTCAAATCTGGCCCACTTCCTGCAGAGTTTAGCTCCAACCCTAATCAAACACACCTGAGCATGCTAATCAATGTCTTCAGGATCATTCGAAAATTACAGGTAGGTGAGTTTGATCAGGGTTGGAGCTAAACTGTGCAGCGCATTCAGGGGTGGATTTAGTGATTTGGGGGCCCCAGGCAAAATACAGGAATGGGGCCCTATACAATTTCACACATTTACAACCTTGAGGTTTCTTTCACTGTTGCTCGCTGCTGGACAGTGTCCCATAGTTGTGTCCAATCTTTTAGATTTTTCATGTACATGTTATAAATTAAGGATTTCTCCTGTTCGGCTTCCTGGGGTGTTACGCATTTCGGGGGAAGGGTCCATAGGTCCTCATATGGCTTGTTAACTGAGGGGTGTTACAGAGTATTTGTTAAATCTAGCTAACAAAATATATATTGTGTGTTTGATTGGTCCAGACGCTACACTGTGTTTCTTAATGTCCTCTCACTACATCTAAAACAGTGTGTCCACAGAGAAGGGTTCAATCATTCATGTGCAATAAAATGGATTTAAAAAAAAATGTAATGATGTAAAAGAGCTTGTTTTATCAAAAGCAACACTTAATAATATCTCCTATCAAAGCAAGGTTGTTTTTTTAATGACACATGCATGTTTCATACGATTTTAAAGTTGCGTCCCCACTTTTTGT
>NW_015505306.1:2446169-2461955 GCF_001515645.1 Sinocyclocheilus grahami | reverse complement strand
GCCAGATTGTCATAGCAAAGTCGGAATTGACCCTTTTTTTTTTAGAAATAGCCTTTGTGCAGAGCCAGCCTTGTACTCTTCTAGGTTTAAAAAAACTCATCCATAAAATGCGTTGCACAAATTCGAACATCTGGGTTGTGCTGTTCTGTTGTAAGTAAATCTTAAGCAATGATTCCTAATTGCATCTACTTCCGGAAGGCGAAATAAAGTGCTTTTGCTTTCTCACTGAAACACATGCCATTTCCAACAGTAGTCTTAATATGTAAATTGCATGCACATTTGAACGCTTTATAAGTTGCAAAATGAAAATGAAAATCTAGAACACAAATTGATTTGATATGTGTAACATGTTCAAGCAGAAATGGTAGCAAAATTATCATTTAAATGCTATTTGTCCTAAATGCATTTAGACTAACAGTTAGAACACTTATGATTGCATTTTCATAATGACGCCGTGGGATATTTGTAGCAAAATTCTATTTGAAAATGCATTCCGAGCTGACCACGCCCACCCTCCGTCAATCATTGCTTCAAGGCGGGGATTGGTGGAAGCGTGGTACGTCTGGATCGTTTGAAACGTGGCGGCTGGAGATCTGATAAGATCGTTGAATTCACTGCAGATGAAGTGGAGCGTGAACAGACAAATATATGAAGCGTATTCCATGCTAAAATCAAACGTTCGAACGACCAAACGTCTTGAGCTTTGAGCGTCTTACACTGCGGGTGACCCACGTGACGCCAGCGTCTTGAAATGAGATATATCCAGCTGAAAATGTATCATCATTTACTCAGAACATCAGTTTGTTCTATCTCAAACTCATATGACTTCTTTAGAACACAAAGATATTTTCATAGACTGATATGTTTACATCCATAAAATGAAAAGTAAAAGGGTTTCAAAACTTTTAAGATATATATGAGTTTCAGACATAAGGGAATAAATGAGGGAATTATCACTTTTGGGTGAACTATCCATTTAAGCAAGACTGTAACCATGTCTTGAACATTTGGGGGGGATAGGCCTAGGTCAAATTTGATTTTTATTTTGCTTTGATTGGCCATCTCAGAGAGCGCTGGTTATTCACTCCCCCACCTACAATCCCTGCCATTACCCAGGCTCGAAACTCTGACCTTTGGGTTATAAGTCCAACTCTCTAACCATTAGGCCATTAATTTTTTGGCAGGTTAGACTTATCCTCCTCAATGTCTATGGTGGTTACAGTTCTGACTTTAAGAGAAATTTATTGTAATTATGGGTATACTTGCCTGTTTAATTGCCTTAAACAGGCAAATGTTTGAAAACATTGTCTTAAAAAATTGCTCTTTTGAATAAATGTTTTATTAATATTGTGTCAGTGTTTTCAGTTTTTGACTTGAACACTGTTATTGCAGTTTTCAGTTCTAACATATTATTTCTTAGTACCAATTTCCAGTAGCATTTTTTTTTTGTTCAGTCAACTTCAGGTATTTGAGTTCTACAGACAAAAAATGTTGAGTTGGCACAACTTAAAAAGATTTATTATAGAATTGTTGCACATCTCTAAAAAACTAATAATCTTGAGTTAACTCAACTAACAAAGTTTTGTATGACTGACAGCTTCTTTTCAGTCTGTATAACTGCTTTTTTACAAAAGTTGAGTGAACAAGAAAAAGCTAGGGGAAATTAGTACTAAGATTTTTTTTGTTGTGCTGGCTTAAATTTTTTTTACAGTGTGCCCCTCTTTCCTCGTTAGTCTGAGTGTTGTCACCTGTTCCTCCTGTTATCTGCCCCTTTATATTGTGCTCCCTTCCTCTCTTGTGTTGCCAGTTCATTGTTTAAACTTGCATGTTTGCTAGCAGTCCTATTCATCATGTTCCTGAAATCTCCCAGCCAGATTGTTCGCTGTGTTTGTATTAAGTCCAGTCTAGTCTAGACCTGTCCTGTTCTGCCCTGTTCTGAATTGCAGGCTGAGCTATTGGTCATCTCTCCGGGTCTGCCACGCTGCTAGGCCTGTGCAGTGCCTGATACATCCCGAGTGTGGAGTGGTGAGGAGTGTCAGGCCACCACTGCTTACCTCCGGCCTCCTACTTCGCTGCCTCCATTGCTCTCTGGCGGTCTGCCATCCTGGACTGGACTCTGTGGCCAATCACCCAGGCCTGCGTGTCTTCCAAGTCTTTCCCTGCCTAGTGTTTGGACTGTGCTCACCATCTCTCATCTTGTCTGCAAGTCTGTTTCTATAAACCTGTTAACACTCACTCTGCATTTGAGTCCTCCCTTCAGATTCGTGACAGAGTCCTGGCCTTAACCCCATTGAAAGTCTTTGGGATGTGCTGGAGTCGACATTACAGAGTGGTTCAACTCTCCCTATGTCAATACAAGATCTTGGCCAAAAATGTTTGCAACTCTTATTGCGATTACTTAAACAGAACATGTAATGTTTAAAATACATCTGATTAAACTAGTGAATGGATACTGTGAACCCAAACAAATTATGTGGAAACGGTGTCCATAATTCAACTGAGCAAAAATCCATCAACAACAAAAAGTTTTATGGGCGTTTATGAGGTGAAATGTCTCACTGTGGCCATTCCATGCACATTGATGCATGCCTCCACAAATACTCGTGCTTTACACAGAGCAGCAGTCATTTAAAATGTTTAATGACATATTTTAGCTGTGTAATGTCATCAATTTATTGAAACTAGAAATGTAGCCAATGCCATGCAGTGGATTATTACAGATGAAAAGGTTAACCAATTTTAGACTGGGATTGAGGTTTTTGTCATAGCTTTTATCACCGTGGCCGCTGTATTGCACAATGATCCTAACAATAGCAAATACATGACACCTTATTTTTCGTACTTCATATTCATTCAACTTTATTTCCAGACTCATGGTTCATACGATACACACAATCAACTATGATATTCTATACTCTATAAACCATATTAGGAATAAACATCATAGAATGACTGAATTCTAAATTTTGACCCATGACTTGAAAAACACTTTAGGCCTATATTTTATAATAGGCCAAAAAATGCCCCCTAAATGTCAGACTGCTAAAAAAAAAACTATTAGCTATTTAGAGTCAGAAATATATTGGATGAACTTACTTGTTCTAAAAATAAATACATAAATTAATAAATAAAAAAACTTTCAATCGACTTGCTCAATGAATGTTTCAACCAGCTTTGTTGAAGTTACATCCCACTTTTGATTAATATTTAATTTAATCTCGTGTCTCATGTTTATGTAGAGGTGTAAATCAGGGTGGTTGTAGTTATCACAGTAGTGTACTGCCAGACAATAACCGATGATCTATTAGTGTTTATAAAGCAGAGTAAGAGAGAAATTTCAAACGTTTCAAGAACTTATTGCAATGCAAAACTGATTCAAACAACAAACAATCCAACACGCAGAAAGCATGTATGGAGCTTTAATTATGGAGCATCCAAAATGATCAAGGAAAAAAAACACGCTGAAGATTGTACTTACGAAGATCAGTTTCTATTTGCACGAATCTTTCATACTTTATTAAATTAGATTAATATTCCAGAAACTCCTGAATTTCATTTGTAAAATTGTCTGATATTTCCAGTCCATGACGGAAACCTTGGCTTTTCACAAGAAAAGGTGCATGTTTTAAGATAAACGTTTTCTTTCGCAATTCTCAACAACCATTGCTGAGAAGAGAACTGCTTTTCAGAACGTTCCATTGCTCGAAATATCGAAATAGCATCAAAAGTGCATTAGTTATTGCGGAAGACGGAGCAGTTCGCTTCGGGGTGACCCTGGTGATTCCACTGCCTTTTAGCTCCTTCTACTGGCGAGTCACGGTGCTGGACTATTTAGCATTGAAATTACTTTAATATGTGTTGTCTCCTGTCAGTGGGAACTGTCATTTTGTCTGTGTACATACATTTATAAGTAATTGATTTCTTAATGTCATAGTTTGCTTATAATTTAATCCAGTTTATTTAATGCATTTAATGCCGTTTAGCTTTGAATATCTATCCATTCACTATATGGAGCCTACAGCATCTCGTGCCTAATGTCTATTATAGATCAGTGGACAGCATCCATATTTCAACCCCAGTGGCATGACAACACCGCGGCCCTTGCGGCCAAAAAAACAGACCGGCCCACCGGGAATTCTCCCGGTGCTCCCGATTAGCCAATCCGGGCCTATGCCTGTAGATTTGTATTGGATTAATCTTAAACTCTATTCAGTATTTAACATGTTTGGTAATTTTAGTATTATTTAATAAGGAGTGTAAGGGCCGCCATGAAGAGTTTTAAGGGGGGTAGCCTATGCAAGACAGAAATTTGGGCCACTTCTTGAATGTGCTTTTTATTTTAACGTTTAGTAATTGAAAGAAACTTAATAAGAAGAAATTGAAATAATTTATTAATTAACATTTATATTATTTCAAGTAACATTAAAATATTTAAGTAACTTTGTCGTACTCTAAACATTTAACAATATTACTCTCTTTCTTGTCCTCCTTATCTCCTGCTCTTGAATTCGCTGGCTTTACATCAGCTTATAAATGAACGAGTAAATGCTTAATTCAGTGGCCTCCATGTTTACTTCCTATGAAAGCGCGCTTCATGCCAACTTGTTGTTGTACTTTTGCGCATGCGGGGCAGTTGAAGAATGTTATTCATTCACATTGAAATCTGATATTGGCCTAATTTAAAAATAATAATGTGAACCGCCATACAAAAATCGCCTGCATTAATATTAAAATAGCCTGCATTTATCCTAAACCAATTCATTAGTCGAGCCAGTAGATCTCAAAACTTTTATATATAAGATAAGATCATTTCTGAAAGAAAAAAAATAGATAAAAGTTGTAAATCTATGCAATGTTAATAGTTTAGTACTGCCTGTGAATATTAACTTTTAGTTTGTTTGTTTGGCTGGCTGTTGATTTTGTTTTGTTTATAGTAAGAATTTACACACTTTCAGAAAAGGAGATGCAAAAGCTGTCACTGGGGCGGTACCTTTTGAAAACCTGCACCTTAACATATTTACCTATAAAACGTGCATATTAGTAACTTAAAGGTGCATAACAATACCTCATGTGTACATGTTAATATCTTAAATTGTGCATATTAGTACCTTTTTTTGACAGTTTTTGTACTTTTTTATTTTTTTTACCATTTTTATAAATGGGTATATAATATGACCTTTATGAGAAGGTTGCTTCTTCTATTTTAGGGACATACTGTTGACTCACTAATTTCTATAAGTTTGTATGAATTGTAGATTGAAGGGTCCTTGACAATGGTAAAACAATCAAATCTACACACACACACACACACACAAATGCATTTCAAAACTCAAAAACTCAGATGGGTGATAGCCTACAACAGGGGGCGGCAAGTCAGTTTGGCATGGGCCAAAAAAAAAAAACCTTCTCCGCAAGATGATGGGCCAGAACATAGTCAAAGGATAAGACATTAATTGATGAAAAATTGCCTGTGACAGACTGTTACAGTGTCTTTTGTAACTGATAGTGAGCTGTTACTCTGTGTTAAATCCTGTAGGAGGACAGTCATTAACAAAAAGCCACATTTGTGTGGTGGTGTCCGGCAGAGTATCTATACACTGTGAAATGAATCTCTTACTTACATTGTATGTACATCTGCGCTTTGTTGTTTATTATGAGAGAATCCATAAGAGTCCGGTATTCAGTCAGCGAACGCGCGCACACTCAACAAAACTGATGAGTTTCAACGATGACTCATCTGAACTCCTCTGATTGGCCATTGCATTCCTAAGATCAACAGAATTGTGTGTGATTGGTTAAAAAGCACAACACCGTAAAACGCCTAAAATGAAATATGGTGCAACATGAGCTAATCTTAATTTAATGCCGCAATGGACACTGTCTATTCATATTCATTTTGTTAGCAACAGACGTAATAGGTTTAATTTGTTTGTGCAGGGGCATTTTTGTCTAATTCAGTGGCATTTTTGCCCCAAGTTCCCAGACCAGCCTTACACACGCTCCGCCTATGCGCATAATTCATCAATCTAAAACACGGCGCTCAAGTTTAAAGAAATCCAGCTTCTAAAAACAAGTCTCTAGACGTTGCGGTTTAAAAAATAAAAAATAAATAAAATAAAACACTTCCACTGACCTGTCTCACGATCAAAACACTATCTGTGTGAACCCAGTATTCTAATAGTAGCCGGCAGGTTTGGTTAGGCTACGGTCCGACAAAAACGTGAATGGGCCACATATGTTTTGTTGTTGTTGTTGTTGTTGTTGTTTTTACTTTGTGCTACGTCATTGCCCCCTTTCGTTACCTCAGCCAGCCCCCTCATCAGTGCTGCGCTGGTGCCGGCTCTGAGGACGCGAATATTGATGAAACAATGGATGGTTTTCACACTAAAGTTAAGTAAAAGACCGCTTCTTAATCCAGAGAAGGTGAACATGTTGGTATTCTTTTTATGGGGGCTTTTTATTTTTTATTTAGCCTATTTTTTATTTTTATTTTTATTTGATTCCTCAGTGTTTGCTAAACGTTCTGTAATTTATTAGTCATTATGTAATACAGCATGTGGTGTAGCCTATGCCATGCCTCATCTTATTAATTTTTGTTAATAGACGTTTTGTAAATTAGTTTGTCATTGTATTTTACTGTTTTATTGTTGTTGTGCTTTTTAATTAAAAATAACAATGAATCCATCTTTTGTTTTAGTCTTAAAAAGTGAAAGGTGCATAGATGTATGCAAAACGGACAATTATATTTTATTGTAAAAGGTGACAAGATCGCGCAATCGGAAGTGAAATCATCCGAAGCCCGGTGTTCTGTCATTTGTGCTACCCTGTCAGATTTTGCTACCTCCTATTAAACAGTGGGCAGTACAATTCGACAACGAAAAATGATACCTGTAACATAATGGAGTATTAACTAAACCTACCCTTACAGTAATGCAAATACAGTAATTATGTTATATTCCCTGTTGTGGCTAGAAGGGATACAGCTATAGGAAACCAACAATAAATATTTTTTTCTACATATTAGATTGTGTTTTATTAAAGTCTACACCTACCCCAACCCTAAACCTAGCCTTACAGTAATGCAGATACATTAAATATTGTTTGTTCAGCGTAAGGAAAAGGACGCAATATTGATGTGCGCATGCGCAGTAAACCCTGGTAGGACAATCTGACAGGTAGGATAAAATGTCAGGACACCTGTTTATAACATAGCAAAAGAGGAAAAAGAACGGGTTGAATGTTAACCACTTTCGCTTTCATATAACTATAAACTATTATAAAAGTTCATCAGCATGCACTGATTAATCCCATGTTGTAGCAAAAAAAAACAAAAAAGTGCTGGTGCGACCAACTGAGAAAGTTAGTCGCAAAAGAGCGACCAGTGGGAATAATGAGTCTGGAGCCCTGAATTGCCCAGCTCCCCCTGTCAATGATCGAGCACCCCCTCAGCACCTGCATTCAAAATTAACATGCACTGCCCCTTCCCAACAAAGGGCCGCAAAACGTAACTAAATTTATTTAAAATAGAAATCTTTTCTAACAATATACACTACAGTTCAAAAGTTTGGGGTCAGTACATTTGTATTCTTTCTTTTTTTGAAAGAAATTAAAACTTTTATTCAGCAAGGATGTGCTAAATTGTTAAGAAGTGATAGCAAAGATTTATATTGTTAGAAAAGATTTATATTTTGAATAAATACTGTTCTTTTTAACTTTTCATTCATCAAAGAATCCTGAACAACTGCACAACTGATAATTCTAATAATAAATCAGCATGTTAGAATGATTTCTGAAGGATCATATGACACTTCATACTAGAGTAATGGCTGCTGGAAATTCAGCTTTGCATCACATAAATAAATTATATTTTAAAGGATATTAAAATATAAACCATTATTTTGTATTGTAAGAACATTTTAAGCTCTTGTCTTTTTCTCCTTTTCCATCTCTCCAATCCTATTTTGCTCACATGTTGATTGGAGATGAGTAGATAGTGCATACCTTTTCGCTTTGTTGCAGTTTGCTGATTTTTGTAAAATAACTTCTGTTTTTGCTTTTCAAATAAAAGAGTGGTATGTTACAGGCTCATTAATTGGTAATAAACAATTAATTATAAATAATGATGATAATAATAAATAATCAAACAATTGTGATACAAATGCGGTTGCTTATTTGTCTCGTTCCTAGACCTTCTCAATAGAGTCTCAAAATAGAATAGTGCATATGCAATTTGGGACACACCTTCAGTCTGATGGTCTGGCTACGCAAGACCAGAGACGGACAAAGTACTCAACTCCATTACTTGAGTGAAAGTAGGCTACAGATACTGCTTGTCAAATATTACTCCATTACAAGTAAAAGTTGTAAAGACAGATTTTTACTTGTGTAAAAGTACAGAAGTACTTGCTTTTAAAAGTACTTAAGTACCAAAAGTTTTATTGTTGTACGTAATACTTGCAATACTTCTGAAGCAACTTAGAATACATTACACCTACTGAATACACTGACTAGCTTGTAGTATCTTTAGAATAAAGAGCTTTTAGAATGTTAAAAACCTATAGGGAAAAAAAAATTAACACCCCTACCCACCTGCAGTATGGTAGTGATCTCACACATCTATGTGTAGCCGTTCATCCACATTTGAACAGAGTGGACAGTGAAATCCTGTAAATACAAAGTGATAAGTCAAACGAAAAAAAATCAAACCTGCTTTAAAACCCAACAACACAACTGTAGATGTATAACTTTACAACAGCAACACTGCTTCAAAAAAAAAAAGCAAAATAGCAAGACTTATTAGACATCAAAACAAAAATGTTAAATGCTGTCTAATCGCTCTCACAGTACTTTGATGTCACACACAGAACGGTCTCCAGTGCTGCTTCAAGTCCAACACCTATTGTGTTTTATTAGGAGATGCACAACAGTTCTTCTGTTGCTTTATAGGTAATATATTAACGTAGGCTACACAATTTAGCAAAATCAGACAAGATTGTGTCTAATATATACCACAATATAAACTTTTTGAATTGTTGCAAATAAATATCACATTTGGAACTGGTCAGTGTTCAAAAAATGCTGAGAAATCACTTCATGTAGCCCTACAAGAGTGATTACTGATAAAACTGTCTGAAAAAAAAAAGAAAGTCACGTTTCAGAGAAGAAAAAAAGTCACCCACTGACTTTCAAAGCTGCTACATACAGTAGTAATGACTTTCTACTTCAAGGACCTTGATAGAAATGTAGTGGAGTGAAAAGTACGATATTTGTCTTTCAAATGTAGTGAAGTTAAAGTCATAAGTTCCCAGAAAAAATAATACTCAAGTAAAGTACAGATACTCAAAAAGTGTACTTAGTTACTGTCCGCCTCTGCGCAAGACTACTGGGATATAAACATTACTAACGTCTCTGTTTAAAACACCCTGAGAGGCAGAAACACTAATCAGTTTTGCATAGAGTAAAAGATCAAGTAGCTATAAAACGCTCGTCAGTCACTCAATGTAGGTTACTGAGCAAATTTTTTTGACAGCCTGATTTATTTTTGTACTGTTCAGCAAGAAATAAAACATTGAACACAAAAAATATATAAACCGGTTTGGTCTCTATTTTGAATATGTTGCAAACACATACAAGCATAATGTTATTACCAAACAGGTTATAATGAAACAATCTGATGCATTTCAGTGATATAATGTTTAGTGTCTATTGTGTTTAGTGTTCTTATGTAAACATGCTCCTGTTCCTGCATTTTTTAAACACTTTTACAATACTCACTATAAAGACGGCATTTGGTCATGAATAGGTATAAATGTTCGGTTTATTGATCGTCCATTACAATTATTGTAATGTAATATGTAAGAGGATATTTGTGATCAGTGAAATAATGTAAAAAAATAAAATAAAATTATGAAGTTGTAGAGCTTCAGTAGCTTGTAGTTCAGTAAATACAGGCAAATGAAAATGCTTTCTGATTATTGCATTCAGACTTTGTAGTTGAATTTGTCATTGTGGTTTTCTTGCACAATAATATACAGCAGTGTCTTCATTCTTCATATTATTCATCTACAGATACATCGGTTTCTTGCTGTTGTCTCTGGAGATGGTGAAGCGTCCCTGAACAGACTGAGAGTAGTATATATAACCACCAGCATGTGAGATGTGAGAGTATGCCATGCAGCCACTCCAGACCTCCTCCTGCAGCCTGTCTGATCCAAGCCAAGTGCTGGTCACCACTAAATCCAGTGACTGTACAGGTAAGTCTGTGAGATCCTCCAGGTTTAATGACCACTGACTCAGACTCAGTCAGTGTCTGACACCAACAGACTGAAAAACAAACAGTTTAACACTAACATCTACAACAATACACATGAATAAGTCTAATTATCAACACGTTTTCAAGACCGTCTTACATTCTGTGAGACCAAACATGAAGATAAAACCCAGTTTAGACACAATATCCATTGTCATGTTATGAAACAAGATACTTAATGCAGCTAAGTCACAAACAAGTGTTGTGAGATGAACTGAGTAGAGTTTTTTTTTCTTCTTTTAATCAGGGCAAGGAGAAGTAGGTTTGCATAGGGTTCCCTCTAAAGATACATTTACATTTTCTGTGATCTTATTAACCTCTGGAACCATGCTGCCTTTCAAAATGTTTGTAAAAATTTTCCTAGAGCTTATTTAGTACTATAATCATTGATTCTGCACTGTTTAAACTGAAAGCCACTGGAGGGCAAGCCTGCAACCTTCAGCCAAAAAAGCATAATGGCTAATCCTAACGCTGCAGCTTTGGCAGTATGCAGGGAAGCAGACCAGAGGCCATTTTGTTTGAATGGATGTCAAAGGAGGAGAGGCATCACTACGCTGAATAAACAGCTTTTATGCGTGTAATGTCAGATTACTTTTCTTAGGGAATTAATTATTATTAATTAATTCAAGTTTTGAACTGAATCGAATCTGAAAATTTGAAGCCAACTGATTAGGACTGATTTCAAATTTGATAGTTTACACCTTATCAACGGTCGTCCAGCGAGATGTTAACCTCAGTATATTTTAACAATTTGAATATTTGTATTTTCCCTGGCCACGGGTAATACGTGCTTAGCCCAAAGTTTTAGCAAGATATTCGCTACAGTTCTTTTACTTGCAACCTGAGAAAATTCATAAAGCAGAGACTTGGCTTATGTTTACTGCTTAAAATTAGCTCGGCACCAGTTCAGCAGATAGAAGATTTTGTTCGTTACTTGTGTTCAGTTGACAGTTGATGTTTCAACTGTTTCCTGTTGCTGACAACAGGCTTCCTGGATGGCTGCTTGAGGGAATCCCGGCTTTTGATTGGTTGCTGGTCAGGCGTCTGGATGACGTGGTTTCTGGGAATTCCCTTCGGAGATTGGTTGGTTTCTTGATGACGCAGAGGCTTGAGCAGTTCTTCTGAAAAGTCTGAGTTTGCAAGACTTTAGGCTTTTGAAGATCTCTATCAATCGCAAAGTTTCAACTGAAGTGTTTGAGTTTTGGAGTCTCGCTCGTGATGTTATGGCATGGGAGCGCTTCGTAGCGCAACCACCAAGGCGAAAAGCCAAAGGTCTAGAGAGGGAGAGAGCGAGCGAGCGACTAGGGCTTTGTGTCCATTTTTAAGCAGGCTGACTTTGGTCCGCCCCACGACGCGATCTTCCAATCGGACGCTGTTGCAAGGCGGAGCGTGCATACATTAACCTGATGCTTCAATTTATCATGTGGGGAAATATCTCTGCGACGAGTTTGTTAATACTTCTATAACGTTTCTTAATGCAAGTATCGTACATATTTCCCACTTCTCATTCATACCAAAGTTTCTCACATAAAATAAGCTTTCATTCAAGCTCAAGTAACAGGTATTTTGCATACACATTAATAATCTTAATTACAAAAAGGAAAAGTTATAAGGCAAAGATTAAGATATCATGGTTTCAATAACACATCAAACAGAAAGCATATTATTTGGGAGTATATTGCTCCGATACTTTAAATGATTTTAAATGATTGTCTTTTACAATCGTCATGCAAGATTCTGTTTCTTTTGTTGTAAGAAAAGGACGCGGGTCCGTAGGGTTTCAGAAAGGGGCAGGAAGCAGATGTTCAATGGGTCATGTGATGGTCACGTATAGATCCCGTGTTTGCAAGCCTGAGGGCATCAGTTAATTTACTCATCCCTTTCCCGTTGGATGTAATAGTTCCATTCATTGGTGGTCACAAGACATCACAAGGTATCTATAAGTTGTAGGCTAGATACAAAAGATCTCTGTGTTATCTCTTGATTGGATCAGTTTTTCATCACTCCTCTGAGTAGATGAGACAAGACTGACAGGAAGTCAACCCAGAGCATTGGAGTCATGTGCTGGGGTGATTAGTTTAGACCTCATGCTGGTTGATTCCATGAGGAACCAGCTTATCATTTAATGAATCGGCAGCCTATTGGCTAATCTTCAACATGTTTTACACTAAACAATACTTTTGGACTGCACTATTTTTAGAGGTTACACAGAAAAAAATGTCTATTTATAAGAGAAGTACCAATGATGGTGGTGTTGGAATTGGGTGAAGAGTGAAGACATGACTGTAGGTGAGGACTGCCAGGCACGGCTGCGCTGGTCCTGGGACTTAGCAACCAGAAGACAAAGCAGAAGACGGGAAGGTGATGAGAGAAGAGACCGAGAGCTAGGAGGGTCACTGATGTGAGGTCTTTTAACTTCTATGGAGGTGACGCCTCCGGGGGTTCAGAGAGCCAATGGTGACTTTAACTTTTGGAGGGAAAGTTTATGACCCTTTGTCTTCAAACATGGTATTTTTCATATGTAACTGGATTGGGTGTTGATGTAAAACTATTAAAGATTCCTAGGACACTAATATGTTGCATAGGTATCAACATATATTAATATACTCTCATTTAGATCATCAAAATACGAATTTGTAGATACCAGACAGAACCTTTGACTGAATGGTTCTTTGTGGATCCAAAAATGGTTCTTCTATGGCATCACTTGAAGAACCTTTTGAAGCACCTTTATTTTTAAGAGTGAACCAGCCGATCCATTCCATCGGTTTTCCACTTGAATGTCTGATCCAGTTTGTGTAGCCTCCACCTGAGGCTGGATATCCAGTGATCTTACAGGTGATGGTAAATGTTTCCCCTGGTTTAACTACCAGGATAGGAGGTTGAAAAATCAATACAGTTCAATCAATAAAACATTTCAGTAATACAAATTGAGCTCCACATTTGAACTAATGTTCATTAGTATTTTTTTGTTGTTGTTGTTGGGCTGATGATACTCACAGTGTGCAGTGGCCAAAATCAACAGTACAGATATGCAGTACATGATGCCGGTTGTATTTTCACTCTGCTCCGTAAAACACAAAGAGCCTTTATTATGTCTGTGTGCTTCTGTTTACATGAGCGAAGGGAGGAGATTTGCATTGATGTAAAAATCTATCTGACGATAGTAGCAAGATACAGATGTGTTTGTAAATGTTTATTGGATTCAGCAAGAGGAATTTTGGATAAACAGGAACATTTAATAAGGCTTTATGATTCATGTGAAAAAGGGGGTCTATTTAAGAGTTGCTAATTTAGTTACCAACAGGACAGTAAGCCGTGAACATGCACTTATCTACCAAACATTTATTATGTATATATAGTGAGATGAAGGATTGCATCGAAAATGAATGCAATGTCTAATATTATGTTAATATTATAAATAAATGTTCATATGTGCTCAGTGCAGATATTTTTATACAGGTTCTAAATCAGTTTGTGGCACAGTGTATAGCGAGCACAGTAATACACAGCTGTGTTCTCAGTGTTGACATTTTTTCCTGTTAAAATAACTGCGTTGCTGGAGGATTCAGCAGAGAAACTGATCTTATTTATAAGTGAATCTATGACGTAATTTGTAGCGGAACTATATCCAATCCATTCCATTGGTTTTCCACTTGAATGTCTGATCAGTTTGTGTTGTAGCCAACACCTGATACTGAATATCCAGTGATCTTACAGGCGATGGTCAACATTTCCCCTGGTTGCACAAGCATGACAGCAGGCTGATCCAGCTCAATACAGAAAAGACCAAACAATAAATAAAACATTCTCACTGAATTGAAAAGAGATCCACATTTGAAATATTTATTGTTGGACAGTGTGCAGTTGCCAAAATCAGTAGTACTGAAATACAGTACTTGATGCTGGTTGTATTTTCACTCTGCTATGGCTCTGTAAAACAAAAAGCTTTTATTGTGTATGTGTGCTACTGTTTACACGAGAGAATGGCGGAGATTTGCATTGATGTAAACATCTATCTGGCTGTAGTCCTTATGGTAATTATTAACAAAAATGCTAAATTAGTTGCCAATTTTATATTCTTGATTTATAAAATAAAGTCTAAAGTTAATCCAAAGAAAAAAATATAACAACCATATTTGCTTAAACATTTATTGAATGCTGGAACAGTGTTATGAATGCAAGAACATTAAAATAGAGGTTTTGTGATTCCTGTAAATATTTTTTTTAAGACTCATGAGGATAGGTAATGACAAGACAGTAAGCTGTGAACATTTGTTTACGTATTTTATATATCTGTTGCATATATTTGAAAGATCAAGAATTGTATAATTCAATGTAAAGAGTGAATGTGCAGTTGTTACCTGTTAAAGAGTTAGTTATATCTGATCTTAACCATAAAAATGACATCTGTTGGAGTTGTGGCTTCTTTAGTCACTGTGACTGTCTTGCACAGTAATACACAGCTGAGTCTAGTCTAAAACATTATTTCCCTGTGGAAACACTGTGTTTTTGGACGTGTCCTGGGTAAAACTGATCTTGTTTTTCACTGAGTCTTTAATGTTAGTGCCACCACCATTACAAAGATATCCGAGCAATTCCAGTGCTTTTCCAGTGGGTTGACGGATCCAATTAATGCAATAGCTTGATTCTGAAATCCTGCAGGAGATAGAGAATGATTCTTGAGGTTTCACAACCAAAGATGGAGGCTGATTGAGCTCAACACAGAAAACACCACCTGAAAATAACAATGAAAGAATGCGTTATTATTAGTTATGTCTCAAAACTTCTGTTAACAGTTATGAAGCTTATTTCATTGCTTTATAGTTTAAATAAAGCATCAGTGAAGCTCACAGGATGCAGCTGCTGCCAGCAGTAGTAGAGCTGATGAGAAGATCATGTTTGGAGTAAACGCAGCTTTATCACTCTTACTGATCCACAAAGCAGGTACTTGTCTTTTGTACAAAGAGCAAGTGGAGAATTTGCATACAGGTTTCAGGGTTGTCCAAGATGGCAGTTTGTTGTTTATTTGGTTTAGTACAATAATTGCTTTCCACATGAAATGACAGGATCTGTGATCAAATAAACATGAAGAAAACACACGGGAAATACATGTTACAAGCACTTTAAGACATTTTGTAGATTGTTTAATAAACAGATCTTTAACCTGACTGTCAGGTTCCTCTGATTTCAATGTTTAATAAAAGTATTGGTATAAATACTTAGTTCTTCAAGAATTTTGCTTACATGTCCAAAATTTCTGTATTTTTATCTAGTGACAATTTAATTGTGTTTGAATTTCTTTCATTTAATTTCACCTTAAATGATTTGCCTGATAGCTGCCTTTTGTTCTTTTCACATTTAAACATCAGGACTCTCAGTGACTCACAGCTGTTAACCTGTGCAGCCATACAAGGGCAAAGCACTGTAACTACACCAACACTGAGGGGAAAAAATCCAAATGATTGTAGTTAAAA